>NC_083569.1:28524648-29124648 GCF_027579695.1 Neoarius graeffei | reverse complement strand
TTCCTCATCATTCAGACAAACATCATCAGAGGAAAGTACTCAAAGAAGCAGGAGAGTGATGAAGAAATGCTTCTCAAACTGGGAAAACTGGCTTTTCAGCAGTTGGAGAAAGGCAACCTGATCTTCTATGAGGAAGACCTGAGAGAGTGTGGCATTGATGTGGCAGAAGCAGCAGTGTACTCCGGTGTGTGTACGCAGATCTTCAGAGAGGAGGTTGGGCTTCACCAGAGTAAAGTGTACTGCTTTGTTCATCTGAGCGTTCAGGAGCATCTCGCAGCTCTGTATGTTCATCTGACCTTCATGAAGGAAAAGAGAAATGTTCTTGATCAGAGTCAGTCCAGTAATTTGTATTTTTGGTCCTTTAAGACAATTTCAGATGTACACAGGAGTGCTGTAGATCAGACCTTAAAAAGTCAGACTGGACATCTGGATCTGTTCCTCCGCTTTCTTCTGGGTCTCTCACTGAAGTCCAATCAGAAACTCTTACGTGCCTTAGTAACACAGACAGGAAGTAGCTCCTGGACAGGAAAGAGGAAAACAGTTCAGTACATTAAGGAGAAGATCAGTGAAAATCTTCCTGCAGAAAAATCCATCAATCTGTTCCACTGTCTGAATGAACTGGGTGACGATTCTCTAGTGGAGGAAATCCAACGCTACGTAAAATCTGGAAAACAAAGTGAACTCTCTCCTTCACAGTGGTCTGCTCTGGTGTTTGTGTTACTGACTTCAGCACAGGAGCTGGAGGAGTTTGACCTGAGTAAATATACCAGGACAGAGAAGATACCAGAGTGGGTTCTTGTGAAAGTGATGCCTGTGATTTCAGCATCCAGAAAAGCAATGTAAGTAAAGCTGAATATAACTGCTCTACTGTTCCACTGAGAGAGAGAGAGAAACTGAAAGCACTGTGACAAATCTGCACTTTGGGACAAAATCCACAACTCCATTACTCGAGTGAAAGTAAAGATCCTCCGGGTCAAATGTTACTGCAATACAAGTGAAAGCTGTTCAGTCAAATTTTTACTTGAGTTACAGTACTGGAGGATTTGCTTTTAAAAATACTTCAGTCTTCAAAAATACTTTTTCATGATTCTTTTTGTTTTCTTTTTAATATCAAGGTGTTGTTGGATTGTTGCCATGATGCATTTACAAAATCTAATGACTCGGAAACAACCTACTGAATGCAGTGACTAGCTTTTTGAACCTGTAGGATAGTGTGTAGAATATGATACAGAGCCTGTAGAAATGCTGATCGAAATACAATTAAGTCGACAATAGGACAGCGTTTTGTTGTTGTTTTTAAACACCCCCACCCTGTCAAATACACACAGAGCATGCGCGTATACACAGAGAGAGAGAGAGAGATTTGTGAGTAATTCTATGGATCTGTGATGTCTGCTGGAAGAGAAGATCAGGGAGGATTGGGAATCGAGTGGCAGTCATTTGTTTTCACCTGATACAAAAACTTGTAGCGTCATAGCAACCATCGCAAAGACATGGACAAAAAGCCCAGAAACTCCTCCTTACCCGGGCAAAAATGATACAGGATTTATCTTGTAGTGTCCTGATCCCCAGATCTTTAACTCAGCCACATATAACAAGTTGTTCTCCTCCATGCTCTTTCAGGTTTTAATCTGTGTGTCATGTAGAACGATGTCTGCAGCACCAGGTAGTTTGAGACATCAGGGAACTCAACGGATGGATAATTTTCCACCTCATAATGAATGAATAACTTTATTTAAACACAATCAGTTGATCAGCAGAGCTGGTGGGGTCGTGCATGTACAGATACAAATAATTACAAATACAAGACTAAAATATACACAATGTTTAAAAAAGCTTAAAATCTGTTGATTATCTTCACATTAAGTTAATTAATAGTATGCATAACTATTGTCTTTGTATTTAGTTACGGCTACAATATGATCACAATTTATTCTACTAATGTCAAATTTAGGTGGTAAATTTTTCTTTCATAGGAAAAATCCTTCGGCGTGGTTTCTATATCCACTTCTTTTGAGTGGACTTCTTGGTTTTAATAATCTGCTTGTTTGCTGAACACAAACATGGCAATAAGTTCTTGTGCGAATGGATCAGATCCACTTTTGGATCATTAACCCCTTCTGACTGAGAATGACCTGCATCCATACAGCTTTAAATACAATATCTACAATCTAAAAATTTGTTTTTATTGCATTTATTTAAATTCCCATCTGTAACAGGGAGTGATGTTGCATCCCATGAATACACTTTACAGTAGATTATTAGATTCTAATCGAATAGATGAGCCAAAATAATTGGGGATCTTTTTTAATGGGCCCCGACTCGGGACAAGTATGAATAGGTGGGCTTTAAAGCAGAGAAAGTTGATAACCCCTTCTCTACAGGGCCTGGATCTTGATGCGTTTAATGCTGAGGGCAGGCCACCCATGGTGGACAGAGGGACGGCGTGAATGGCACCCACAATTTGCAGAGGCTGCACAGGAAGCTGATGTAGATGAGGAGGACAGGTTGTTTAATTTCCTCCTGAATGCAATGGCAGACTGAATGATAAGACAGTACTGCAGTACACACTCCTGTTTTATAATATTTTTAGTTTTATAATTCATCTTTGCAATATTGCGAGTCATTGTGAGGCAAAAGAAAGTGTTTTGTGTCGGAAACTCGATATAAAAAGACATATTATGTACTCATACCATACGTAAGTCTTACATATATGTCATCTCATTATCTCTAGCCACTTTATCCTGTTCTACAGGGTCACAGGCAAGCTGGAGCCTATCCCAGCTGACTATGGGCGAGAGGCGGGGTACACCCTGGACAAGTCGCCAGGTCATCACAGGGCTGACACATAGACACAGACAACCATTCACACTCACATTCACACCTACGGTCAATTTAGAGTCACCAGTTAACCTAACCTGCATGTCTTTGGACTGTGGGGGAAACCGGAGCACCCGGAGGAAACCCACGCAGACACGGGGAGAACATGCAAACTCTGCACAGAAAGGCCCTCGCTGGGCACAGGGCTCAAACCCGGACCTTCTTGCTGTGAGGCGACAGCGCTAACCACTACACCACCGTGCTGCCCCTCTTACATGTATGATATTGATTTATGTTTCATGTTTTCAGGGTTTGTCTTGTTCTTCTGTTGCAGACATGAATGTTTTTAAAAATAATTTTTTAAATGTTCTTTTGTCTAAATAACTCAATTATACCCCTAGAAAACATATCAGTGTTGCCTTGAACCGTGGACTTGACAACTGGCCGAAATACCACAAAATTTTAGGGCAAAAGGAAATTCAAAGGGGACAAAAATGTTTTGAAGCCATTTGCCCTGCAGGGAAAAAGGTGACAAAAGTTAATGTTGAGGCCTGTTATGACCTGATAAACGGTTTTATTCAAGTCGTGAAAACAGACTTTCACAGATAATTCATTACAAACACCATTCTTATTTACTTTTATTACATCATAATATAAATTTATTACATTATTTTGTTTTAATATCCTGATATAATTTATAAATTAAAATTTTTTTTCCTGTTGACCTTCACAGCTTTTGTTCTTTTCCCTGCTGTAGCTCTGGGATTTATTGATTTCAGGTCAGACAGGGAGAGACAACACACAGAGTGTAAGGGGAAAAACATGTCCAGTCTGTAAATCACTGGCACCAGGAACAAATAAGGACAGACATCCCAAGTGTCCCGGAAGTTCCGGGAGTCTCCCGCATATTGATAGCGGCTCCCTGATGCCTGGAATTTGGAGAATATCTCCCGGAATCTAGAGCAAGCGAGCAAGAGCGTGCACGCGAAACATTAATGTCTGCATCGTGCATATGACGGAGTGTGCGAGGGAGACTGCGCATGTGCCTGTTCATGTAGCACATGCTTGACAAAGAGCATCCTGATTGGCCTACAGACATCCAAACTCATTTCAGGGAGGTGTCGTGACCCCCCCCCGATGGGGGAAAAAAGTCATGCGTCACGACACCTCCCTGAAATGAGTTTCTGCAGGTTGGGATGTCTTCAAGGAGCACCTGGCAACACACACACACACACACACAGTTAGCCAAGTAGCTCATCATGAGTATCTCCATAAAACTCCTTCAGCACTGGGCTGTGATCATTTCAGTCGCTCACTAATTAGAGAACAAATCAAATGTCTGATCTGTTCAGATAAATATGACTCTGCCTCGAACTCTGCCTGCTTCATCTAAACCTGACTTTTGAAACTCTTTTCCTTTCTCCTCTTATAAATATTTTAGATCAGACTCTTATTTCCCAATTTGGTGATCAGATTTGATGTTGCGTGTTTATCCCATGTGTCAGTGATGATGTGTGCAGCAGAAAACTCAAATCCGAACAGCTCGAACTGTGAATTACTGTTACAGCATTTCAGTGTATTGTCGACTCGGAGTTTGTACTTTTGTCATTTATGAAAATGAAATGGTGCAGTGAAAGATTTGAGGACCTGTTTGATCATTTGTGTGAGTTTATTATGTATTCTTTTATTTCCTTCAGGATCAGTTGTGATACAATTAAAGGGAGAAGCGCTGAAGCTCTGGTCTCAGTGCTCAACTCCGAAACCTCCAGTCTGAGAGAACTGCATCTGACTGTGAAGACACTGGATCTGACTAATAATAAACTAGAAGACTCAGGAGTGAAGTGTCTCTGTGCTGTACTGGAGAATCCTCACAGTAAAGTGGAGACACTGAAGTAAGAACATCTTTCTGAGAGTCACAATAACTCACTAAAGCAGCAGTTAATAGTTGTATACAGTGTTGTTTATCAATTAAAATTTTCTGTAAAAGTAAAACATGCAGAACAAATATATTAGTCATGAAGTGATCATTTCTCCTCAGAATCACTTTTACTTTCAAGAAATAATTAAGTGTCTTTACAATTAAATATGTGATTGTGACAGCGGGGGCGTGGTCAAGCGCCGGTCTGTGACAGGAGGGTGGAGCCGGGGAAGGTGAGTGGCAGAATCGCGACACCTGAGGATAATTAACCTGTGTTTGTGTGTGTGTTTTCCCAGTAACCGCTCCCTATTTAAGGAGGCAGAGAGAGAGGAGAGGGAGCGCAACCCGGGACCAGACAAGTGTGTGCGTGTGAATGAATGAACGGTATCATACTGAAAAGTTGTAAAAATAAATCGCCTGTCTGCCTCCAAACGCTGTCCTGCCGTCCTCTGTGCTCCACCCACACTCGATACGCGCTACAGTGGTGCCGAAACCCGGGACAAGGTGGAGCACCAACCCAGCAGCCCCATGGAATCCTCCCCGTTCGCGGACTTGGTCCACGCCCTCGCCACGGCTCAGCAGAGCCAGCACCAGGCACTCGTCACGCTCCGAAAGGAGCAGGAGCGCCGCTTTGAAGCCCTGGTGCTGGCCCAGCAGGAAGATCGAGAGGCGTTCCGGCGTCTCCTCGCGTCGGCGGGGTCCACCAGCGCCCCGGCCGCGGGCCTGTCTCCCCTCACCATGACCAAGATGGGCCCGCAGGACGACCCCGAGGCCTTCATCGCATTGTTCGAGCAGGTCGCCGAAGCCTCGGGGTGGCCGATGGAGCAGCGCGCGGCGCGCCTCCTCCCCCTCCTGACGGGAGAGGCGCAGCTGGCCGCACTACAGCTCCCCGCCGACCGCAGGCTGGCCTACGCCGACCTTCACCGGGCTGTCCTCCAGCGCGTGGGGCGCACGCTGGAGCAGCAGCGCCAGCGCTTCCGCGCGCTGCGGATGGAGGAAGTCAGCAGCCCGTTCGCGTTCGGCCAGCAGCTCCGGGACGCCTGCTGGCGGTGGCTGAGGGCCGAAGATCGCGACGCCGAGGGAATCATCGACCAGGTGGCGCTGGAACAGTTCATCGCCCGCTTACCAGCTGGAACCGCGGAGTGGGTCCAGTGCCACCGCCCGGCGTCGCTGGATCAGGCCGTGGGACTGGCGGAGGATCATCTGGCGGCTGTTCCGGCAGCAGGACAGCGGACGGCAGCATCTTCTTTCTCCTCTCCTCTCTCTCTTTCTCCCCCCCCTCCTCCCGTGTCCCGTCCTCGCCCCATTCCCCCACCGCGGAGGCGGGGGCCGGCTCCACCCCAGCCGGCCCGCCGCACCCGTGGTGCCCTCCCGTTTCTCCCTTCTGTGTCTGTCTCTCCCCCCCCCTCAGGTGAGTGAGCCCCAGAGCACAGCTGCAGAGGGAAGGCCCGGGCCGGTTTGCTGGCGCTGCGGGGAACCGGGCCACCTGCAGCAACAGTGTGTAGCGATGGAAGTGGGGGCGGTGGTGCGGATCCCCGACACGCCAGAGGCTGCCCTCGATCGGGCCGGAGCGTATCGCATACCGGTAAGTGTACAAGGGGCTACATATCAGGCGTTGGTGGATTCAGGTTGCAATCAGACCTCAATCCGCCAAAGCCTGGTGCAAGGCGAGGCATTGGGGGGAGCACAAGGGGTGAAGGTGTTGTGTGTGCACGGGGATATTCACAGCTACCCGTTGGTGTCGGTCCACATACATTTCAGAGGGGAGAAATCGATAGTGAAGGCGGCGGTTAATCCTCGCCTTACCCACTCTTTGATTTTGGGGACTGATTGGCCGGGATTTCGGGGTTTAATGGCACGCCTAATAAAGAGTGGGTCCTGCCGGTTAACAGGGGAGGGTCCCGGTGTCGCTTTGGCTGGAGCTGTGGTCGCAGAGCCGTCTACGTCATCTCCGCGACAGAGTGAGGAGCCACCGGCTCCTCCTCTTTCTATTGGGGAATCCCTCGCGGATTTCCCACTGGAACAATCACGAGACGAGACTCTGCGACACGCGTTTGACCAAGTGAGAGTAATCGATGGTCAGACGCTCCCGCCGGGCGCCACCCCGTCCTTCCCCTATTTTTCCATTTTGAAGGATAGGTTATACCGAGTGACGCAGGACACTCAGACGAAAGAGCGAGTCACCCAATTGCTAATTCCAAAGAGCCGCCGGGAATTGGTATTTCAGGCGGCTCACTTTAATCCCATGGCTGGACACCTCGGGCAGGATAAGACACTCGCCCGGATAATGGCCCGATTCTATTGGCCGGGGATTCGCGGCGATGTCCGTAAGTGGTGTACGGCATACCGCGAATGCCAGTTAGTAAATCCAGCGGCCATTCCAAAAGCGCCCTTGCGCCCCCTACCATTAATCGAGACCCCGTTCGAAAGGATTGGGATGGATCTCGTCGGGCCATTAGATCGGTCAACACGAGGGTACCGCTTTATATTGGTTCTGGTGGACTATGCAACGCGATACCCGGAAGCAGTGCCTCTTCGCAATATCTCAGCACGCAGTATTGCGGAGGCCCTCTTCCACGTCATCTCCCGGGTTGGAATCCCGAAAGAGATTCTGACTGACCAAGGCACCTCGTTTATGTCATGAACACTGAGCGAACTGTATGGGCTACTGGGTATTAAGCCGATCCGCACCAGCGTTTATCACCCACAGACGGACGGTTTAGTTGAACGGTTCAACCGCACCCTCAAGAATATTATCAAAAAATTCGTAAGTGAGGACGCACGTAACTGGGATAAGTGGCTCGAACCCTTGTTGTTTGCAGTGCGAGAGGTCCCCCAAGCCTCCACGGGGTTCTCCCCGTTTGAATTATTATATGGGCGTAAGCCGCGCGGCATCTTAGATGTACTGCGGGAAAATTGGGAGGAGGGACCTTCACCGAGCAAAAACGAAATTCAGTACGTTATGGATCTGCGCGCAAAACTCCACACGCTCACCCACCTAACTCAGGAGAATTTGCGGCAGGCCCAGGAACGGCAAGCCCGCCTGTACAACAAGGGCACGCGCCTTAGAGAGTTCACTCCGGGAGATAAGGTACTCGTCCTGTTGCCCACGTCGAGCTCCAAATTAATCGCCAAGTGGCAAGGACCCTTTGAGGTCACACGGCGAGTCAGGGACGTCGACTATGAGGTTAGGCGAACGGACAGGGAGGGGGCGCTACAGATCTACCACCTCAATCTGCTGAAACTTTGGAACGAGGAGGTCCCCGTGGCGTTGGTGTCGGTAGTTCCAGAGAAGGCGGAGCTGGGGCCGGAGGTCCAAAAAGGGTCATTGGCATCGCGTACCTCTCCGGTCCCCTGTGGAGACCACCTCTCCCCGACCCAACTCACGGAGGTCGCCCAGTTGCAGGCCGAGTTTTCGGATGTGTTCTCGCCCCTGCCCGGTCGCACTAACCTCATAGAACACCACATAGAGACGCCCCCGGGGGTGGTAGTGCGGAGCCGTCCTTATAGATTACCCGAACACAAAAAAAAGGTGGTTCGGGAAGAACTTCAGGCCATGCTCGAAATGGGCATCGTCGAGGAGTCCCACAGTGACTGGAGCAGCCCGGTGGTCTTGGTTCCCAAGGCCGACGGCTCGGTCCGGTTCTGTGTGGACTATAGAAAAGTCAACGCGGTGTCTAAATTTGATGCGTACCCAATGCCTCGTATTGATGAGCTGCTCGATCGACTAGGCACGGCTCGCTTTTACTCGACACTGGATTTGACGAAGGGATATTGGCAGATCCCCTTGACTCCATTATCTCGGGAAAAAACGGCCTTTTCCACACCATTCGGCTTACACCAGTTCGTCACACTTCCTTTTGGGCTGTTTGGGGCGCCCGCTATGTTTCAGCGGCTGATGGACAGGGTCCTCCGGCCCCACGCCACCTATGCCGCCGCTTACCTAGATGATATCATCATTTATAGTAATGATTGGCAGCGGCACCTACAACACCTGAGGGCCGTCCTTAGGTCGCTGAGGCGGGCGGGACTCACTGCCAACCCGAAGAAGTGTGCGATTGGGCGGGTGGAAGTACGGTATCTGGGCTTCCACTTGGGCAACGGGCAGGTGCGTCCCCAAATTAATAAGACGGCAGCGATTGCGGCCTGCCCGAGGCCCAAGACCAAAAAGGGGGTGAGGCAGTTCCTGGGGCTGGCTGGCTACTATCGTAGGTTTATACCTAATTATTCGGACGTCACCAGCCCGCTGACTGACCTCACTAAAAAGGGGGCGCCAGATCCGGTCCAGTGGACGGAGCAGTGCCAGCGGGCTTTCTCTGAGGTAAAGGCTGCACTGTGTGGGGGGCCACTTTTACACTCCCCTGACTTCTCTCTCCCTTTTGTGTTGCAGACCGATGCGTCGGACAGAGGGCTGGGGGCCGTTTTGTCCCAGCAGGTGGAGGGGAGGACCGCCCGGTCCTGTATATCAGCCGGAAGCTGTCGGTGCGTGAGGGGCGCTACAGCACCATTGAAAAAGAGTGCCTGGCGATTAAGTGGGCGGTCCTCGCCCTCCGTTACTACCTGCTGGGGCGCTCTTTCACTCTCTGTTCGGACCACGCGCCCCTCCAGTGGCTCCACCGCATGAAGGATGCCAACGCGCGGATCACCCGTTGGTATCTGGCACTCCAACCCTTCAACTTCAAGGTGGTCCACAGGCCGGGGGCACAGATGGTCGTGGCGGACTTCCTCTCCCGCCAAGGGGGGGGGGGGAGTCGGCTGCGGGCCGGACGAGCGCCCGGCCTGAGTCGGGCGGTGGGGGTATGTGGCAGCGGGGGCGTGGTCAAGCGCCGGTCTGTGACAGGAGGGTGGAGCCGGGGAAGGTGAGTGGCAGAATCGCGACACCTGAGGATAATTAACCTGTGTTTGTGTGTGTGTTTTCCCAGTAACCGCTCCCTATTTAAGGAGGCAGAGAGAGAGGAGAGGGAGCGCAACCCGGGACCAGACAAGTGTGTGCGTGTGAATGAATGAACGGTATCATACTGAAAAGTTGTAAAAATAAATCGCCTGTCTGCCTCCAAACCCTGTCCTGCCGTCCTCTGTGCTCCACCCACACTCGATACGCGCTACAGTGATCATTAAAAATCCAGTCAAGCAGAGATAAATTCTACAAAACCTGACTCTTCACTTAAACCTTTAAATTAATGACTTTTTGCTGAATCATTTGCACCTCGAGTAAACTTAATGTCAGTAACAGTGGTAATGTTTGAGTCATTATTAATAATAGCTTGTGATTGGTGAAGAGAATAGAGACAGTCCAGCATGAGAGACATCATCTTCACAACCACTATTACACCAAGATGAAAATCTGTTGATGAAGTGTGTGTCATTGTGCCTCTGCAGGTTGTGTGATTGTGGTGTCTCAGATGAAGGCTGTGCTGCTCTGAGTTCAGCTCTGAGATCAAACCCCTCACACCTGAGAGAACTGGATCTGACTAATAATAATCTGGGAGACTCAGGAGTGAAGCGTCTCTGTGCTGTACTGGAGAATCCTCACTGTGAACTGGAGACACTGGGGTAAGATCATCTCTCTGAGAGTCAAGCAGAGATAAATTCTACAAAACTTGACTCTTCACTTAAACCTTTAAATTATTGACTTTTTGCTGAATCCTTTGCACCTCGAGTAAACTTAATGTCAGTAACAGTGGTAATGTTTGAGTCATTATTAATAATAGCTTGTGATTGGTGAAGAGAATAGAGACAGTCCAGCATGAGAGACATCATCTTCACAACCACTATTACACCAAGATGAAAATCTGTTGATGAAGTGTGTGTCATTGTGTCTCTGCAGGTTGTGTGATTGTGGTGTCTCAGATGAAGGCTGTGCTGCTCTGAGTTCAGCTCTGAGATCAAACCCCTCACACCTGAGAGAACTGGATCTGACTAATAATAATCTGGGAGACTCAGGAGTGAAGCGTCTCTGTGCTGTACTGGAGAATCCTCACTGTAAACTGGAGATACTGAGGTAAGATCATCTCTCTGAGAGTCACATGACCTGCTCCTCAGTTAGACACATTCTCTAATAGTGAGACTGAAGCAGAGGTTTTAGGTTCATCATCAGTGTCCTGAGGAGGAAGATTGTTTCTTTTCACTGCACACTGATGATTTGTCACAGAGTCTTTGGGTCAGATGGACGTATGTGAGAAGCTGCAGCACAAAACGGGACTTGATCTGACTGCAATGTGTCTGAAATCACTGTGAAATTTACTACAACACTGTAACTAATCACACAAACTGCACCTGAGACACAAACTAACTGCCCTCTTCAAAAAATTGAAGCTTTAAATTCCGTTATTTGGATAAAATGATTCCTTGAAAGAAAGGAAAAGCAAAACTATAAATTGTGTGTCGTCTGCAGAGCTGTTTGTGTTACAATATTGGACTGATCCGCAAGTCATCATGCTAATCGAGGTGGATCAGTCACATTAAATATTAAATAAATTATCATAAATCAGGAAAGGGAAAAAAAGAATACGAGGAGAAAAGAAACTGATGATAATAATAATAATAATAATAATAATAATAATAATAAAAAGAACTTGGAAATAAATTGTTACAGCTGGACAGGAAGAAAAAGTAATTAATCCGGCGAAAAGATAAACATAACTATAAAAGCACCATTTATCAAGGTAGAAAGAGAAAAAATCAAAATCTGTGATTCTTTAGAGCTGCACTGATTTGAGAGATATCAGTATCATGGGCGTCGACACCATTGAATGTGATGGGGGCGTGTCCCCTTCACATTTCATAATTCTTTGTTTGGACGCCCCCATATTTACATAAAATATGAGTTCACCCAGCGCCGTTTCTATTACTTTGTGAAAGAATACATTCCACTTGATCGATAAGAGAATACACAGACCACTGAAAATCCACTCCGGGTTTTCCGGGCGTTTCTTACAACAACTCACCGCGCGCGAGTGAATCTCAGCGCGAGCAGAGACATTTTGGTGCAGCTGCTGGAGAGTGGAGGAGGTGATGTCAGCCCCATTGCCACCTCACAATGATTAGCTTTTGCCAAAACCTTATTCTTTTGTTCTCTGCCCTCAAAATTAACCCTAGGCCACGTTAAATTAATGTTGAACTACAGTGGCGTGCACAGACATTTTGGGGGGCAAGTGCTCTGGGGGGAAAAAGGGCACTTTTTTGCGCATGTGGAACACCTTATTATAAAAGTCTGAGATTTAACCCTCCTCTTGTTTTCGGGTCGCCACTGACCCGTTTTAGTTTTTAAAGGTGTAAAACAGCCACTTAATGTTAATTTATTACATCAAGGCTTTTTGACTTTGCCAGGAATCTCTAGTTGAACAAAATAGAAAAATAAATTTTTGTTTTCCTAAATCTGAAAATGGTCTAGCAAAAAATATAATACTTATGTGCAGTTGTTTCTGTATGCGACGGGCTACTTCACGACAAAATAATTACAGCTTGGGCTTAGAAGGCAAACAATACATTTTCACTCGATTCATGTGTTACCTGGCTGGTGGGGCAGGGGAAGAGCTGACTGACTGCCCGATGTGTTGTCTGCGCTACGACAAGGCCGTGGCTTCCAGGACGCTATGCTGCTGCAACCTCACATTGAATGCACTGCACGCTTGTTCACGTGACAGAGCAAGAGAGACAGAGGTCCGGTGTGTGTGCGGAGGGGGCACACATCGGGACATTATTTTCACACACGCTTTTAATGCCGCGGCTTTTCTGAAAGATCATGTCGACATTGGCGTCAGTAAACTGTAAAAAAAAATTCAAAAGGGCACTTTTTTGGACAGAGGGCAGAGGGGCAGGTGCTTGTTTGCAGTATTTGCTCCCTACCCAGACATAATGGACATAAGGACATTCTTTACAAAGAAGCCGGAAAGTCAGTCGAAATTTCCCCACAGGACAGGGTTTTTTTGTCCCAGTGGAAATGTTAGTGCAGTTAGCTGGCTAGTCAATGTTAGGAGATGTATCAGCTAGCTTAATGTTAGCTATCATTTAATTCAAACCCAGTAGGGCGACCTTATTGTAATGCCAAGAATGAGGTCAAGTCTGCTCTGATGATATTTATTGATTCCCTGTTGTGATTTGAAGAACTTGTTTTGTCTGGTCTTTGACAGTTTTCTGGAAAGTAACATGGGAAATCAGTGTATGGGGAAGGAATAGTAGAAAGGAAAGCAATGGAGAGAGATGGATGTTATTCCAGGTGGATTGTGAAGGAAAGGGGGATAAAAGTTATGAAGTGGTAGAAATTGTGGTGGCACCAATGTAAGAAGGAGTTATATCTATAAATCTGTTTGTTAGACTGATCTGTAAATGTTACTGTGGTACCACCATTGCATGTAGGTTGACAAAACTGCACTTGTTCATTGTGTGAAGTTCTCTTTTATGTGTCATTGCTTGACGCAGTGTGATTTTGTGTTTTGTTTTATGTTAATGACATGATGCCGTGTCATTTTTGTTATGTGTATCACTAAATCGGAAAAAAGTAAAACACCCACTAAAGTCACTGTTGGTGGTGAACAAAATTGCACCTGTTCATTGTGTGAAGTTATTTTTTATGTGTCACTGTTGCTTGACACAGTGTGATTGTGTGTTATGAAGTTTGCATGATGCCATGTCATGCCTGTTCATTGTGTGAAATTATGAATATTCTTATTTTTAAACATACAGTTGACTGTCACTATTGCTTGGTACAGTGACGTTGTGTTACATCTAAAACTAAATAAAAAAGGAAACACAAAATAAAAAGTAAAATACACCCATAAAGTCATTGTTGGTGATAAATTGTCACATTCATCTCATTATCTTAGGCAGAGCAGTGGGTTTAAAAACAGGCTGATGACTATATGGACAAGTTGAATGAGGACTTATTGTTGAGTCTCTAAAAGAGTCATTGAATTAAGTGACTTTTGTAGGTAAAATTATACTCAAGGGTGTCAGAAGCATTTTTAATTGGGGGGGGGGGGGGGGGGGTGACACATTGGTGGGGGGTCTGGGGGTTGTCCCCCAGAAAATTAATTAAAAATTTTCTGGGGGACAACCCCCAGACCCCCCACCAGTGTCCCCCCCCCCCCCCCCCCCCCCCCCAATTAAAAATGCTTCTGACGCCCTTGAGTATAATTGTCATATTTAAGAAGATTATCAATCAGGGCAGTATGCAGTTTTGTTGTTTTGGAAGCTCTCTTAATAACCCTGGTAAGTCATTCCACACCCTTACTTCTGCTCTAGAAAATGCATTACATTGCATTTCTGGTCTAGATTTTTTTTGTAAAAGTTCTTGGAAGTCGAAGCCCGAGTACTGTATGAATGGATGCTGCTGGCATCAATAAAAAGATTTAATATGTTGGTTGGGGCAACCCATTTCGAATGTCATGCATTTGGCAACATACGGATTCATAGTATAGGAATTTTACAGGCATTAATATCAGCATCAACAAAAAGTGGCACCGCGTGCTCATTTCTTTTTGCAAAAGACATGAAGCACAGGGCATGTTTTTGTAGAATCAAAATCTAATTTAAGTAACATTTACTGGCAAGGCTGTACTGGCAATTCACTGTAACAGCATAAGATATGTATGGAAAGATCAGAAACTGATAAATTTGACGTAGTGTCTTAAAAGGTACAAAGTGCCTGAGTTTAGCAGTCATTCCGACAGTTTTACTTATCTTAAGTTATACTAGTGCATCTCAAAAAATTAGAATATTGTGAAAAAGTTCAATATTTTCCATCAGTTATTTAAGAAAGTGGAAATGTTATATATTATAGACTCATTACACAGAAACTAAAATGTTTCAAGCATTTTTCTATTTTAATTTTAATCAGTATGGCATACAGTACAAAAAACATAAAAAAATCCCATCTCAAAATATTAGAATATTTCATTTCGAGTTTGAGTAAAACAGTATGAACATAGTGTATCTCTCGGTCTAGTTCAGTACACACAACCACAATCATGGGGAAGACTGCTGACTTGACTGTTGTCCAGAAGATGATCACTGATGCCCTCCACAAGGAGGGTAAGCCACAAAAGGTCATTACTGAAAAGGTGGCTGGAAAAGGTGCACAAGCAACAGGGATGGCCACAGTCTTGAGAGGATTGTCAAGAAAAGTTGATTCAAGAACTTGGGAGAGCTTCACAAGGAGTGGACTGAGGCTGGTGTCAGTGTATCAAGACCCATCACGAACAGACATCTTCAAGAAAGGGGATACAACTTTCGCATTCCTAATATCAAGCTACTCCTGAGCCAGAGGCAATGTCAGAAGTGTCTTATCTGGGCTAAGGAGAGAATGAAATGGACTGTTGCTCAGTGGTCAAAAGTCCTCTTTTCAGATGAAAGTATATTTTGCATTTAATTTGGAAATCACGGTTCTAGAGTCTGGAGGAAGAGTGGAGAGGCACAGAATCCAAGGTGTTTGAAGCCCAGTGTGAAGTTTCCACAGTCTGTGATGATTTGGGGTGCCATGTCATCTGCTGGTGTTGGTCCACTGTATTTTATCAAGTCCAAAGTCAACACAGCCATCTACCAGGAGATTTTAGAGCACTTCATGCTTCCATCTGCTGATGAGCTTTTTGGAGATGCTGATTTCCTTTTCCAGCAGGACTTAGCACCTACCCACAGTGCCAAAACTACTACCAAATGGTTTGCTGACCATGATATTACTGTGTTTGATTGGCCAGCCAACTTGCCTGACCTGAACCCCATAGAGAATCTATGGGGTATTGTCAAGAGGCAGATGAGAAACACCCGACCCAAAAATACAGATACGCTGAAGGCCACTATCAAAGCAACCTGGGCTTCAGTAACACCTCAGCAGTGCCACAGACTGATCACCTCCATGCCACACCGCACTGACACTAATTCATGGTAAAGGAGCCCCAACCAAGTATTGAGTGTATAAATGAATATACTTTTCAGAAGTTGGACATTTCTGTATTGTAAATCCTTTTTTTGATTGATCTTAGGGAATATTTGAATAATTTGAGATACTGGATTTCTGATTTTCATGAGCTATAAGACATAATCATCAAAATTAAAACAAAAAAGGCTTTAAATATTTCACTTTACATGTAATGAATATAGAATATATGAAAGTTTACCTTTTTGAATTAAATTATGAAAAAAAGGAACTTTCTCATGGTATTCTAATTTTTTTAGATGCACTAGTATGTTCAATATGGTATTTAAAGGTAAGATTACTCTCGATTAAGGTTCCAAGATATTTAACATAATCTTTGCACTCGAGGTTGGGAGGTTTGCCTTTTCCATTATCCATCCATCCATTATCTGTAGCCGCTTATCCTGTTCTACAGGGTCGCAGGCAAGCTGGAGCCTATCCCAGCTGACTAAGGGTGAGAGGTGGGGTACACCCTGGACAAGTCGCCTGGTCATCACAGGGCTGACACATAGACACAGACAACCATTCACACTCACATTCACACCTACGGTCAATTTGGAGTCACCAGTTAACCTAACCTGCATGTCTTTGGACTGTGGGGGAAACCAGAACACCCGAAGGAAACCCGGGGACACGGGGAGAACATGCAAACTCCACACAGAAAGGCCCCTGTTGGCCACTAGGCTCGAACCCGGACCTGCTTGCTGTGAGGCAACAGTGCTAACCACTACACGACTGTGCCACCCCTTTTTATGCCTCTGCCACCGTAAGGTGCAGGAGGTATTATGTTTCCGGGTTGTCCGTCTGTCCGTGGGTCCGTGTGTGTGTCTGTCCCGAAACTTTGTGAACGCGATATCTCAAATGCTAATGAAAGGAAGTTCACCAAACTTTCACTATTTGTGTGCTTTGGGACAAACATGAACTGATTAGATTTTGAGATCAAAAGGTCTAAGGTCAAGGTCACTGTGAGGTCAAATGTCTGTCCGAGAACCTTGTGAACACAATATCTCCAAGGCTAATGAAAGGAATTTCACCAAACTTTTACCATTTGTGCATTTGGGGACAAAGATGCACTGATTAGATTTTGAGATCAAAAGGTCTAAGGTCAAGGTCACTGTGAGGTCAAATGTCTGTCCGAGAACCTTGTGAACACAATATCTCCAAGGCTAATACAAGTAATTTCACCAGGTCAAGATTACTGTGAGGTCCAATGTCCATCCCCAAATCATAACTTAATAAGGCATGTAGTCTACTGGATGGAGGCATCCCCATCGACGCCATTGGCGTCGAGTTCTAGCTAGTTCATTATCATAGATTGATATTTTACAGATCCTATCATCTCAAACTTTGAAGTTGTGTGTTTCAGCAGTACCCTGCTGAAAAAAACTCACAGGATCTTTAAGGATCCATGAGGATTGTCAAAGACCTGCCAAAGATCCTGAAAGATAAGGATCTTAGAAAGATCTTCATTTGCAAAATCATTTGAAAAGATCCTCAGGGATTTGACAAAGATCTTTTAAGGATCCTACAAAGATCCTCATAATGATCCTCACAAAGAGCTTTGCAGGGATCCTGCAAGATCCTCAAGGATTCAACAAGGATCTTTCAAAGATCTTAGAAAATTGAAGATCCTTGATGATCTTGGCAAGAATTTGAAAGATACTTGAAAATCTTTTGAGAATCTTTGTTGATATCCTCAGCAAGATCCTCAAAGATCCTCACAAAGAACTTTACAGATCCTTGAAGATCCTTGAATGATTTTCACCAGGACATGTTTATTGAAATATGTTAAAAAAAATTGCTTCATGTGCAGTTTAAGTCTTCAAAAGTACCTTTTAAAGATTCATGATTTTCTTGTTTCCTTTTAAATGTCAAGGTGTTGTTGGATTGTTGCCACGATGCATTTACAGAATCTAATGACTCAGAAACAACCTACTGAATGCAGTGACTCGCTTGTAGAACCTGTAGAATAAAAAGCATGTAGAATATGATACAAAGCCTGTAGAAATGCTGATAGAAAAACAATTGAATCGACAAAAGGTCCGCGTTGTTGTTTTTATTTTTTTAACACCCCCACTCTGTCAACTAATGTTTACATCCCTCACCATGCTTTCTCAGGTTGGACGGGAAATTTGTGTAACAGTGATGACATTTGTTTGCAGTAAACAGAGCAAAAACAATACAAATCTTTCTTCATCTCAAAAATCTCAAACATGGACTTCAGATCTGGCCCTGGGTGCTCTGGTGAGGAACCATCATTTTTATCTGCTGTAGTCATCATTACCATCATCACCACCACCAAGTTCAAACTGAACAGGGGCAGGTTTCCCCGATAACGTTGCCCTTTAGGGCTAAAGAGCAAGTTAAGACTCTCTGAAGCAACGAACGTTGTCTCTGTACGTGGTTTTCCTGAACTCACTCATAAGAAGAAGTGATAAGAGCAACATTACGAAGAGCTTCTTTGCCAGATTCCCCGATAGATAGATTTTTGCGAGTCCCCGATATAGGCATTAGTAGTTGATTTTTCCAGTCGATGAGGTCACATGATGTTTGTTTTTACCATATATAATGTGGTAATTAGGCAGCACAGTGGTGTAGTGGTTAGCACTGTCGCCTCACAGCAAGAAGGTCCGGGTTCGAGCCCCGTGGCTGGCGAGGGCCTTTCTGTGTGGAGTTTGCATGTTCTCCCCGTGTCCGCGTGGGTTTCCTCCGGGTGCTCTGGTTTCCCCCACAGTCCAAAGACATGCAGGTTAGGTTAACTGGTGACTCTAAATTGACCGTGAATGTGAGTGTGAATGGTTGTCTGTGTCTATGTGTCAGCCCTGTGATGACCTGGCGACTTGTCCAGGGTGTACCCCGCCTTTCGCCCGTAGTCAGCTGGGATAGGCTCCAGCTTGCCTGCGACCCTGTAGAACAGGATAAAGTGGCTAGAGTTTGAGATGAGATGAGATGAGATGATGTGGTAATTAATAATTGAAACTATTTTACATTTTTGGGCAATATTTTTTATTACAAGTGTGTTTTTAATTAAATGAATAAATGTTCACACGAAAGAATGAGCAAACAATAAACTAAATAATTAAGTAAATGTGTTCCCCGTGCCGGCTCATTTCACTATTACTCAAACATACAGTCAGGATTATTTCAACTGTTACCCACAATGCCAAGTTAGCAATGCTCTCGCATGTGTTTGCAGGGGTGGGGTTTGATCTGTCTCTACCTAAGGATGATGAATTGACCTCTTATACTTCCTGAGGTAGAGACAGATTAAAGGGCTGATGACACGAACATGACTCTATGCAATTTCTTAAATAAACTATACAACATGGCAAACATGTTAGATTTCTGTTATAATTACGTGAAAAGAAGCTGTTGTTACGCAAATATCCAACTTTTAATTGCACAGTGCAAGAAAACTGGGTCCGTGGCTCGCGGCCATGTTGTGACGTCAGCGGGAGAATACGCTGCGGTTCACTGGCTGTTCTATTCATAGACATCCTATGGTTCTACTTTGGTTCTACTCAATGGAAATGGCGCATGAAAACGCCAGTGAACTCTCTAGTGCTAGCTCTTCCTCTTCTGGGAATCTAGAATTGTGTTGATCTCTTCCGAATAGAATCTATGATAGCCTACCCTCTTTACCCTTTGCCTCTCGTTGCTAGGCGGCAGTTACATGAAAGCCGCAAGCTTTCACAAGCAAATACATAACTGATATCACGCCGACTTTATGATTACATTTATGATTATCATGTAGAATCTATAGCTCTACGTACCTTTATCTTATGTTGTTTCACAACACATGTTCTGACAGGAGGACTGTCTTTGGATCCGGCATAGCTACTAGTAGACCCCCTCCGGAATAGTGCCAGTGTTGCCAGATTGGGATTTTTCCCGCCCAGTTGAGCGGTTTCAAGTGCATTTTGGTGGGTTTTGAACATATTTTGGGCTGGAAGACTTCAGCAGTATCTGGCAACAAATACTGCTGATGTTTTCCAGCCCAAAATATGTTCAAAACCCACCAAAATGCACTTGAAACCGCTCAACTAGGCGGGAAAAATCCCAATCTGGCAACACTGTGTAGGCACTGCTGATGGTAGTAACACACGTTTGTGCTGAACTGAACACCCAAGAGATTCTTTTAAGCTGGGAAGGGTGTCAAAACAATCCAAATCGAAGTGTTCAGAGCACAGGACGGATGTTGGTGAGGGCTCCCACTTGTCACGAGTGCACCTGACTTGCTTCACCCACTTCGCATGCAGCTCAGGATCTCTGGGAAACTTGCATAAACTTACCCCATCCTTGTAGGTTTTGGAGCAAAAGCCGGCAACACAACGCGAAGGCATAATAACTAATATATATATATATATATATATATATATATATATATATATATATATATATATATATGTATGTGTATAATAATAATACTAATAATGACAAACTGAACACCTGTCGCATCAACAACAAACTGGTAAGTTAGGAGGAAGGTTCTTTCGCTGACGTCATATAGCTCCTCCTCCTCCTCCGTCTCCTGGGTGCTGCAGCCCCGTCAAATTTGCCCAAATAGCCGCGTTTTTTATCATAACTTGTAAAATAGGTGCCTTCGTGAATTAATATATGGATCATCGGGAATTACTTCTTATGTTATAAAACATCACCAAAGATGTCAAAAACGTGTCATCAGCACTTTAAATACCCCCTCTCTCTCTCTCTCTCTCTCTCTCTCTCACACACACACACACACACACAGAGAGAGAGAGAGAGAGAGAGAGACAGAGAGTAAGAGGTGCAGAAATGTGTCGCATTTATGAGGACGCCTAATGGAGTTGAATCTGATTAAAATGTGCCGATATCAGTGTGACTGTGGGTGGTAAAAGAGAGCAACTGGACTTGCTTGAAGATTCTTGAAGACGTTTCACCTCTCATCTGAGGCCCTGTCCACACGGCAACGGATTCAGGTGACTCCGATACAATTGCTTATCGTTTAGGCCTGGCGTCCACACGGCACCGGCGTTTTGGGTGCCCAAAATGCAATCTTTTTGAGAACGGGTTCCAGAGTGGAAAGATCTTGCAACGTTGCCGTTGTGAAGTCGTCTGGATGAGTAGAACGGATTTGTTTACGATGACGTCACAACCACATGACTGTGAGTGCTTCACGCCGGGTAGAAGTGTAACGAACTCGATGCGAGTTGTCAACAAATCCTATAACTTGGTTCATGAAACGCGCTTACAAAATATTTTCACTGTGAATATTTATTGTGTAATGGTGCAAAGTGAGAGAGAGAGAGAGAGAGAGAGAGAGAGAGAGAGAAAATAGCCCTTAGGGCAGAGTCAATCCCGCCAGCAAAAATAAGGAAAAAAAAAAGGAGCGATCTCACCTCTTCGGATGTGGGTTTAAGTCCTACAATACATTCCTCAAAAAGGGCGTAGAAGAAATTAATCCATCAACGTGTATCATTCAATTTATTCCGGACCATTAAAGACGCCGCCTTCCGCGTAGAATCATACGTCATCCTCGTCGCCATATTGGATAGGTCAAAGCGGAGAATAAAGATTCATGTGCTGCGTTTAACTGTACCAACAGGTTTACCATCCAAACGAGATCACATGGGATTACCTTTCACAGGTGAGAAACAACAAATGAATCCATCAACGTGTATCATTCAATTTATTCCGGACCATTAAAGACGCCGCCTTCCGCGTAGAATCATACGTCATCCTCGCCACCATTTTGGAGAGGTCAAAGCGGAGAATAAAGATTAGCTGCGTTTAACTGTACCAACAGGTTTGCCGTCCAAACGAGATCACATGGGCTTACCTTTCACAGGTGAGACTGGAAAAATACTTTTCATTGTATTTGGTCATTATAATGTAATTTTACGAACAGATTTTCCTGACTTTGTGGCTAATATGAAGTCTCGCGCATAATAGTTTATGCGCATGCGTCCTTACTACTTCTATTGTTCTGGTGTCTCCGAAGGGACCGTCTTACAGCGCCCCTAGAGGTGTGGCATGTGTATTGCATCATTTTCAGCAAGCGTTGCGTTGCCATATGGACCTGATATTTTACTGATTGTTGCCCATGTGGGCGCGATATATTTTTAAATAACATCTCGTTGCCATTGTCGTGTGGATGTAGCCTGAAAGGCTTCTTCAGTTCTGTCTGACTCGTAGGGAGTATCAGGTATTTATCCTCTCATGGATGAAAAGCTCATCTAAGGTGTCGTTGAGTCATCCTGTTGGTGTGGGTCACTGGGGGCTGGTTGTGAATGGCCTAGAGAGTCATTAGGGTGATCAATGGACTGCCCATTTGGGTGATCAATGGAATGCTGATTCTCTCTGTTCTCCTGTGAGACACTCAGGTGGGGTTTACATTAGACCGTATCAGCAGATAATCAGATTAACGTTTTTAAAAACGATTAGCGTGCACACAGCAACGCCAATACACGATTCGCATGCACACAGCAATGCCAATACACGGATATGCTAATCACATGACTAATTAGACGGCACGTAAGTTGAAATGTGTAATGTGTAAATTTCTCCTCAGCGGCTCGGCTCCGCAGGCATCCTGGGCTCCAAATCACTCCGCCCTGAACAGCGAGTGCCCTCTGGAGGGTGCGCACTCCGGCCCTGTGCAGCTCACAGAGCGCGCGAGTGAAGCGCACGAGCAGTGATTCGGGACTGAGCCGCTGTGTGTGTGTGATCCCAGTGCATATCAGGCATGCGCAAGTCACTTACCACTTGCAAGTGGAAGGATGGCAAGCCTAAAGACAATCATAACTACACAATGGGCAGTATTTGCATCAGTATTTGCAGTATTTTCATACTTTTATACTCTTTAATGAAAGGTGATACAAGGCGAAAGTCCGCGCCGTTTTTCAGCAGTCGCGTCACATGACCAACGCCAGCGAATCAGGAAGGTGGATGTCACAGTGACGTTGTCCAATGACGACGTCAGCTAGAGCTCAGCACAGCGTATCCGTGTATTCTCAATGTTTACACAGCACCGGACCAGACACGAACTGTGTTGAATACGTGGGTCCTGGCGGATTCCCGTTTCCCGGCATTTTAATGTGAATGGACAGTGCATCCACAAAGAAAACGAGACAGATACGGTCTAATGCAGGGCTATTCAATTAGTTTTCCATTTGGGCCACATTTCGAATTCAAGAACTTGAGGTGGGCCACAAATTTTCCGCGGTCACTAACAAGTGGCAATTTTTCAGTTTTCAAGTAGCCTACAAGGTCTATTATATTATATTATATTTCATTTTTAGCCTTCAACTTAACATTGAATATTCAAAATGCACACAAACAACTCTCTTTCCCATCTCCTTTATTTAAAACAAACAAAAAAATAAAACGTTTATCTCAACATTTCTCATTGATATGCTTGTCAGGCTACTGATACTAAACAGAACACAGCTTTAGCCCACAGCTGCCGTTGACTTTAGTGAGAGAAGTGACATTTCTTGTTTTGCACAAGATCTGTGATGTTTGGTTCATAAGATGTCAATGCAATCGTGACACGTTGATTGAGAATGCATATGTGGCAGCGGGGGCGTGGTCAAGCGCCGGTCTGTGACAGGAGGGCGGAGTCAGGGAAGGTAAGTGGCAGAATCACTACACCTGTCGTTAATTCATGTGTTTAAGGAGAGAGCGCGAGAGCAGAGGGAGCTCTCTCCACAACTAGACGACTGATGTGTGTGTGAGAGAGTGCAGATACACAGTACTGTATGCTGAAAAGCTAAATAAAAGCGAGTTTTGTGAACTGAGTTCTGTCCTGCCGTCCTTCTGTGCTCCACCCACCTACACGAACGGTCACAGTGGTGTGCTCGTCCCGGGTTTCGGCACCACTGTGACCGTTCGTGTAGGTGGGTGGAGCACAGAAGGACGGCAGGACAGAACTCAGTTCACAAAACTCGCTTTTATTTAGCTTTTCAGCGTACAGTACATCTGCACTCTCTCACACACACTCAGCCACACGCACACACATCAGTCGTCTAGTTGTGGAGAGAGCTCACTCTGCTCTCTCTCTCTCTCTCTTTAAATAGGGCGCGGTCACTGGGAAGACACACAAACACATGAATTAACGACAGGTGTAGTGATTCTGCCACTTACTGTACCTTCCCTGACTCCGCCCTCCTGTCACAGACCGGCGCTTGACCACGCCCCCGCTGCCACAGCATACTGTATTTGCTAACTATTTGCATTTTACTGAGTTAACAGTAGCTGGGAAATAATAAAAGTGCAAAATAACTATTATAACATCATCTATTTATTGATATTCGGTAAATTAAAATACATATATTAAGTTTTGGAGACTGGTGAATTGTATTTTACTTTTAAAGGTGAAGCATCACGTCGGCCGCGTCTGGGCCGCATCTGGCCCGCGGGCCGCCAATTGAACAGTACAGTAACCCAGGCAGCAATTGGACACTGTACAGTAACCCAGGCAGCAATCACTCACCAAGGTCTACAAAGCTATCCAGGCTGGGGAAGGGGGCATCACACACACACACACACACACACACACACACACACACACAGAAGCATTTCTACACCTTTGTATCCCCCCCCCCCCCAAACCCCTGGTCTGCCCAGATCTTATCTGTTGGCTACTGCCTTCAAGTGCGCGTTCTCTCAGGGCAAGCGCGGCCAATCAGACAGGGGATATGATGAATAATTTCTGCCGCGCATTAAGCTGGAATGCTGAGAAATTAAATGAAACGTCACTGCATGATAACTAGGCTATGTGTTTAAATTCCACTTGTGCAAAAATGCTCAGCCTTCGTCCCAACAGTTTAGTAGCCTATCTTAACTTTTGTCATTAGATGCGTAAAATAGCGTAAATTATAAACCAAGTTTCACTAGTTTGCCCTTGAGTGCTTGGTGTGCAGTAAGCATGTTTGGCATGTCAGCTGGCCTCGGTACCTGGATGCTTTCAGCGGAGATCATACGGGATGAGATCCGCTTCACACACACCCTATAGAGATCTTGCATGTGACGTCACAGCCGATCCAGATTGTGACAGACGCCATCGTGTCGGTCAAACGCCATATTCCGCCTTCTACTTCTACTTCTGGTTCTACTTCTGCTTTTACTTCTACCTTTTCTTCTGGAAAACCCTACTATATACAATTCTACTACAACGGCTGCGGCTACAAGCTCTCCCTACCTGTGCATGTTTTTTATGTTTTTTGTGTGTATTTTTGCGTGTTGTTCGTCTGTACCGGACTTCAATATCCACTACAACCGTATGGACTTACTGGACATTGGTTTCCAGCAGAAAATGATGGTTTGTAGCGATTTCCATCGCATGCACAACATTCCGGACGAGAAAAAAAAAAACATTCCGGGCGAGACCAGCGGGGTCTCCGTGGATTGTTATTGGAAGCAAAGCGGAGGAGGCGGCGCCGGGAGCAGAAGCGAGGCTACAGGCAGAGCCGGCCTGTTGACTAAGCTCAGAAAACAGCCACTCAAACCTCCACTGCCAAGCCTCTACCTCTCCAACGCCAGATCCATGTAAACAACACGGACGATTTGGAATTACCTTATTCTATAATCGGCTGGTCAGTGCTATACTCAATACTTAAGTGACTTACCCATCCAGTGAGGATTTTCTTGTTTACAAGATGCCACATCTGAGTCGCTGACAAATCCTGAATTTCTGTAAAGAAAACTGTCCAGAGATTTATAAGCATGCAGTGCTTCACCACTGAACAGCGAGGGAAAGTTAATGAGGTAATCATACACGTCCGGGTATTCCGCTGGCAGTTCAAAATCCGGTCGTGAAAACTATGTCCGGTAAGCCATAAGGGTCACAAATCTGTAGATCGTTTATTTTAGACATATATCTAGTTATCTGTTCATTAGAAAAATGAGCCGTGTAGTCCGTCGGTTGAAATTGATCCATTCTGTACACGAGTGCAGCAGTATTCAGCGGTGTTTTTGACCGACAAGATGGGGGTTGTGTACTTTCCGGTCATGTGACTGCAAGATCTCTATAGAGGAATTGCAGCTGGGTGCTCTAGTGAAATGGAGGAGAAGGGGGAGGTGGTGGGACAATTCGAGAAGCCTTTGCGCATGACAGGTGAAAGGAGCAGGAGGGATTAAATCTCCGCAAAGGCGGGAACAGGTAATGACAGCTGTCAATTTTCCGCGGGCTTCCTCCCGAACTACGTTTATACAAACATTTATTTTAAATACCAAAATCACGCGCAGCCACTTCTTCACCTCTCTAACTTACTGTAAATCCTGGAAGTGTGCTCGAGAATACTGTGCAGTTTAATGATCTCGTTATCAGCTGAATCGGCGTGCGCTAGAATATTAATGTTATAAATTAAGTTGGGATATTTATTAATAACTAACATAACCAGACAAACAGTCTTCACCTACAAAACAACGGCAGTGTCTGTACAAAAAATTAAGTGACGGGGCATGCCAAACAAACTGTGCAATTGCAATTTTTTTTTAACAGCTGCATGGAGGAAAGGAGGTGAGAGGAGAAATTGGCGCATCTGCTCAAGTTTGTGGCGTGCAATTATCAACTCGTATGCGTTCAATTGTCTCTGTTATTAGTTAGCAATAGAGGTAATTTGCTATCACCAAATCGCCGATTATCAATGAAAGGAGAGGGAGAGATGGCGGGCACACATGTTTTTTTAAGCCGGCTGCGCCAATGGAAAGGGAGGGTGAGGAGAGAAATTGGCACCTCTGTTCGTTTTTGCGGCTGGCTTTGCGCAGAATGATCAACTTGTTTGCCTTAGAATGTGTTTATTATTAGTTTGCAGACCACATTTGCAGGCCACATTTTGAATCCAAGAACTTGAGGTGGGCCACAAATTTTCCGCGGTCACTAACAAGTGGTAATTTTTCAGTTTTCAAGTAGCCTACAAGGTATATTATATTATATTATATTATATTATATTATATTATATTATGGGCGGCATGGTGGTGTAGTGGTTAGCGCTGTCGCCTCACAACAAGAAGGTCCTGGGTTCGAGCCCCGTGGCCGGCGAGGGCCTTTCTGTCGGAGTTTGCATGTTCTCCCCGTGTCTGTGTGGGTTTCCTCCTGGTGCTCCGGTTTCCCCCAAAGACATGCAGGTTAGGTTAACTGGTGACTCTAAATTGACCGTAGGTGTGAGTGTGAATGGTTGTCTGTGTCTATGTGTCAGCCCTGTGATGACCTGGCGACTTGTCCAGGGTGTACCCCGCCTTTCGCCCGTAGTCAGCTGGGATAGGCTCCAGTTTGCCTGCGACCCTGTAGAAGGATAAAGCGGCTAGAGATAACGAGATGAGATATTATATTTCATTTTTAGCCTTCAACTTAACATTGAATATTCAAAATGCACACAACTCTCTTTACCACCTCGGGAAATTCGGTAAATTTAATTCGGTAAATGAAAATACATATATTAAGTTTTGGAGACTGGTGAAAGGTATTTTATTTTTAAAGGTGAAGCATCACGTCGGCCGTATCCGGGCCGCATCTGGCCCGCGGGTCGCCAATTGAATAGGCCTGGTCTAATGTGAACTTGGCCTCAGGCTACATCCACACAACAACAGCAACGAGATGTTATTTAAAAAAGTATCGCGTCCACATGGGCAACGATCAGTAAAATATCAGGTCCATATGGCAACGCAATTCTTGCTGAAAACGATGCAATACACATGCCACACCTCTAGGGGCACTGTAAGACGGTCCCTTCGGAGACACCAGAACAATAGAAGAAGTAAGGATGCGTGCGCATAAACTATTATGCGCGAGACTTCATATTAGCCACAAAGTCAGAAAAATCTGTTCGTAAAATTACATTATAATGACCAAATACAATGAAAAGTATTTTTACAGTCTCACCTGTGAAAGGTAATCCCATGTGATCTCGTTTGGACGGTAAACCTGTTGGTACAGTTAAACGCAGCACATGAATGAGGCATCTTTATTCTCCGCTTTGACCCATCCAATATGGCGGCGAGGATGACGTATGATTCTACACGGAAGGCGGCGTCTTTAATGGTCCGGAATAAATTGAATGCTACATGTTGATGGATTAATTTGTTCTTCTACGCCCTTTTTGAGGAATGTATTGTAGGACTTAAACCAACATCTGAAGAGGTGAGATCGCTCCTTTTTTTCCCTATTTTTGCTGGCAGGATTGACTCTGCCCTAAGGGCTATTCTCTCTCTCTCTCTCTCTCTCTCTCTCTCTCTCTCTCTCTCTCACTTTGCACCATTGCACAATAAATATTCCCAGTGAAAATATTTTGTAAGCGCATTTCATGAACCAAGTTATAGGATTTGTTGACAACTCGCATCGAGTTCGTTACACTTCTACCCGGTGTGAAGCACATGTGGTTGTGACGTCATTGTAAACAAATCTGTTCTACTCATCCAGACGACTTCGCAACGGCGCCGTTGCCAGATCTTTCCACTCTGGAACCCGTTCTCAAAAGATTTCGTTTTGGGGCACCCAAAACGCCGGTGCCGTGTGGACACCAGGCCGAAACGATAAACAATTTTATCAGATTCACCTGAATCCGTTGCCGTGTGGACAGGGCTTTAGTGCGTTTACATGCACATAGAGAAAATCGAATTTCTGCCATTGCTCGACTGAAATCGAAGTTCTAAATGGCATGGAAACACCTTAGCTAGGCTGAAATTGAACTGAACTTGATTTCTCGTAACCGAGCTACACGACCTAGATTATGCGATTTTTGCCGAGCTACTTAGTGCATGTAAACTCTATCGAGCTACGTAGTCGAGCTACTTACTTCAGCACTGCCCCTTCTGGAAGTGACGAGTGACGAGACCACAAGTGGGAAACACAACAGCCTCGGTCGAAAAAAAAAAAAACAGCCTCGGTCGGCATGACACTTCAGATCAATTTCAACTTAGTGCCCATTTTATTAGGAACACTTCTGTTCGTACATACAAACTACAAACACTTCTTGTGAACACAGAACTGATAACTTTGTTTATACTCTTGAACAATGTTGCCAAATATGTTCAAAACCCACCAAAATGCACTTAAAACCGCCCAATTAGGCGGGAAACCGCCCAATCTTGCAACACTGCTCTTGAATAGCTCTTCTTCATGACAACAACCGGAAGTATACCAACACGATGGGGTGTGTAGCGCCACCTGTGGCTCGGGTGTACAATGTACCTCACACAATAGCTTGATTGCCTTGTGTGCATGTAGGATTGGATTTCTCTGGCAGCCCTGCTGGGACCCTTTGCTCGATTACCGACAGCAGCTCGATTTGGATGTGCATGTAAACGTACTGACTGAAAACAGCTGGGTTTTGGTGTGCATTCAGGCCCTGTCCACACGGCAACGGATTCAGGTGAATCTGATAAAATTGTTTATCGTTTCGGCCTGGCGTCCACACGGCACCAGCGTTTTGGGTGCCCCAAAACGAAATCTTTTGAGAACGGATTCCAGAGTGGAAAGATCTGGCAACAGTGCCATTGTGAAGCCGTCTGGATGAGTAGAACAGATTTGTTTACGATGACGTCACAACCACATGACTGTGAGTGCTTCATGCCGGGCATAGACATATAAACATAGATGCTGCCTTCCACGTAGAATCATACGTCATCCTCGCCGCCATATTGGATGGGTCAAAGAGGAGAATAAAGATGCCTCATTCATGTGCTGCGTTTAACTGTACCAACAGGTTTACCGTCCAAACGAGATCACATGGGATTACCTTTCACAGGTGAGACTGGAAAAATACTTTTCATTGTATTTGGTCATTATAAGGTAATTTTATGAACAGATTTTTCTGACTTTGTGGCTAATATGAAGTCTCGCGCATAATAGCCGCTCGGTGAAACCTGTCTCCAAACAATTTATAAATAAATGTATAATTTATTTCATAGCCCACCCAACCAATTTCACCACCAGCTGTCAGATGGTGATGGCACACTCAAAAATAGAAGAGATTGGAAGCATGTCAGACTGTGAAGCAATCACATGGAGCAATCCCATTGTAATACTTACTTCACGCCGGGCATAGACATATAAACATAGATGCCGCCTTCCGCGTAGAATCATACGTCACCCTCGCCGCCATATTGGATGGGGCAAAGCAGAGAATAAAGATGCCTCATTCATGTGCTGCGTTTAAGTACATGCGTACTTACTACTACTGGTTTAATTGAATTTTTTTCCATATAGCACTGTATATTGCAAAAATTGTTTTTGGAGACGTTATAGCCTATCTGCACGGCATTTAATGAAAGTGATGCGGAGATGGCACGGCTTCAGGAGCGTAAGCACAGCACATTATTCTACACGATCCCCGTTGAGCTCCAAAACATGCCTTGATGTGTAGATATCGTTAGTAGCCTACGATAGTAGCAGCGGAATAAAAAAAAAAAGTTTAGGTCACACCTCCCACAGAATATTGACTGGTATTTCTCACACTATTTATAACCATCACATTAAAAGTTATATATGTTGTTTTGATGCCTGTTTGTTTCCCAAATATATACGTATGTGTCTTAATGGGTGAATAAAAGGCATCGAGTTAAACATTATTGTAGAAAGGGGCTTTATGAAGTTCAGTCCATTTACTTGCATTGGTTTACGGGGAAGATTTGCCACATCCAATATGGCAGACACTCTGACGTATCCCAGCAACAGGCCACCAGGCTCAATGCGACGTCTATGTTTATATGTCTGTGACGCCGGGTAGAAGAAGGGGTTTATGCGCATGCGTCCTTACTACTTCTATTGTTCTGGTGTCTCCGATGGGACTGTCTTACAGCGCACGTAGAGGTGTGGCATATGTATTGCATCGTTTTCAGCAAGCGTTGCATTGCCATATGTACCTGATATTTTACTGATCCGTTGCCCATGTGGATGCGATTTTTTTTTTTTTTTAAATCTCGTTGCCGTTGTCGTGTGGATGTAGCCTCAGTTGTCTGGGAAGTGTGCCAAGGACTGCATTGTAGGTGGCTGATAAATGATGTCTTAGACCCCCACCTCTGTTCAGTGATGGCTGTTCCAGGTTGACAAAAATGGCTTCTTTAACTCCTCACTCATACCAACGATCCTCTCTGGCTAAAATGCGTAAGTTGCAATCCTGAAATGAGTGTCCTTTGTTGTTAAGATGAAGGTAGACAGCAGAGTCCTGGCCTGAGGAACTGGCTCTCCTGTGTTGAGCCATGTGCCTGTGAAGCGGTTGTTTTGTTTCCCCAATATACGAGTCCGTGCATTCGTCACTGCACTGAATTGCATACACTAAGTTGTCCTGTTTGTGTCTGGGTATTCTGTCCTTAGGGTGGACCAGTTTCTGCTTCAGGGTGTTACTGGGTCTGAAATGTACCGGAATGTTGTGTTTGTAGAAGATCCTTGTGAGTTTCTCAGATAGACCCGAAATGTAGGGAATGACAATGTTCTTGCGTTTGTTCCTGTTATCGTCCTTGTCCGTTATGTTCCTTTTCTTGCTCTTGAAGAGGCCAGGACTCTGCTGTCTACCTTCATCTTAACAACAAAGAACACTCATTTCAGGATTGCAATGTACGCATTTTAGCCAGAGAGGATCGTTGGTATGAGTGAGGAGTTAAAGAAGCCATTTTTGTCAACCTGGAACGGCCATCACTGAACAGAGGTGGGGGTCTAAGACATCATTTATCAGCCACCTACAATGCAGTCCTTGGCACACTTCCCAGACAACTGAATCAGAGTTAGTGGAGGGGATGGTTAGGAAACCCGGCAAACTTCAAAGGAATAACTCTGTTATGGTTTAGGCTTGATCACGTGACCCTGAGAGTGCACACTAGCAGAGTTAGTAGAGGGGAGAACCGAGAAAGTAGTATTTCAAGTGAGCGATATTTTCCTAAATTTCTTTACTTTCGCAAAACTTTATTCAAGTTTCCAGAAATGCCAGGCCGAAATTGTGCAGTTTTTGGTTGTGGTTCTTGCAGAAGAACCAAAGGAATCGGCATTTTTAAGCTGCCGTTGGTGAGCAATGAAGCTCATAAGAAATGGTGAGAGGAATGGCTTGGTGAGCTAAAGAAGACAAGAGAAGTAGACCAAGATTTTAGAGAACAGATCAAAAGGGATACAATCTACACCTGTGAGAAGCATTTTGCACCTGAAGATGTCAAAATATGTAAGTATTCAGTTATTGTTTGTTATTGATCAGTGAGTCTCCGCGCACCGGTTTGAGACCATACAACGCTAAGCTTTAGTTGAGCTTCCCTTTACTTTAATTGTTTCTTTCTTTTGAACTATGTTTTCTCAAAATATTCCTTTGTCTTAATTGTTTTTTCTTTTGCTTTTTGTAGTTCACTCTGAAAAACTAACAAAAAAGAAACCCATATTTGGCGCTGTGCCTAAGCTGAAAATGCCTAAGAGAAGCCATGAAACCTCTAACAAGCCTCTATTAACTATGTCTGGTCTGGTATTTTTTCCCACAATCATTACAAAGTATGTATTTCTGTCGACTGAACCTGCCAAACAAGAGAGACCAATGCATTAAAGCATGGCCATAACAAAACAACGAAAGATGTTCAAACAAAATTTCTGATCTAAAACTACATGAAAACGAGAGTTCGGGTGCAAATGTTTAAAAAAAAAAAAAAACCTTGATCTTAGGCATGAACTTGTATTTTTGGTTGCTATCTAGACCACAAGAGATCAAGTTTGAGTTTAGTCTGGGCAGTCGCGCGGCTCAACTTTCGTGCAAATTCACAAAATTTCATACTCACATCATCAACTGAGGTCGTAAAGTGCTCCTCTATTTCTTCATTTTTCAGTAAAATATCTAAGATAGCATCAAAATCATTCCCAAACAAGAAGAAGTCGTCAGATCCGTCCGCTATGTTTGTTGTTGCCAGGTTAAAGTGTGCACTCTCGTGATGACGTCACGGTACAGTTCAACCTCAAATACGAAACAATAGGATGGTCCTTTGAAGTTTGCCGGGTTTCCTAACCATCCCCTCTATTAACTATGACTGAATGCACACCAAAACCCAGCTGTTTTCAGGCTACATCCACACGACAACGGCAACGAGATTTTTTTTTTTTTAATATCGCGTCCACATGGGCAACGGATCAGTAAAATATCAGGTTCATACGGCAACGCAACGCTTGCTGAAAACGATGCAATACACATGCCACACCTCTATGTGCGCTGTAAGACGGTCCCATCGGAGACACCAGAGCAATAGAAGAAGTGTGTAGTGGTGGGGAAATTCTGCACTGGCCCTTTAAGAGCGCAGGTAAAACAACAACAAGAAGAAGATGGCTGCGACTACGCGAGGAAATCGTGCCTTCTGTGTGTACAAATTAGTTTTATTAGTGTGCATAGTTTTATATAACTTAATTTTCTTATTGTGTGAACATTTTGAAAAGCATTTTTATATAATTTATATAACTTTTTATATTGTGTGTGAACATTTTGAAAAGCAGTCTCATCCAATAAAAAAAGGAATTCAAGAAATGTTTCAGTTACTTGTTTATTTAACAGAAAAGCTGTATACAAAAGTGAATGCAATGCAGTGGTTCATACAAAACAGTCTGTTGAAGGGTCTTCTGATGCTTTTCCCCTCTGCCTCCATTATAGTCAGGTAACTGTTGCTTTGTGTAGAAGGCTGTACTTTCTGTTCATCAAAGCAGGTGTAAATTGTCTGTCTGGCAGGTCAGTCAGGTTAATGTGTAAACAATTTCAATTTCTGTTACGAATGATGAGCGCGAGAGTGCTGCTTGTTCTAGTCATGTGGTTGTGACGTCATCGTAAACAAATCCGTTCTACTCATCCAGACGACTTCGCAACGGCGCCGTTGCCAGATTTTTTCACTCTGGAACCCGTTCTCAAAAGATTGCGTTTTGGGGCACCCCAAACACTGGTGCTGTGTGGACACCGGGCCGAAACGATAAACAATTTGATCAGATTCACCTGAATCCGTTGCCGTGTGGACAGGGCCTCAAGTGTCTCACAGGAGAACAGAGAGAATCAGTGTTAGGTTCACACCCAGTCCAAACGATCAAATTACTTCTCGGGACCACCGCCCTCGTACCACCCAGACGTCTGGGGGTTAGTCGCAAAGAAAGACAGGAACCCCAATGTAGTTCACATCTGTATTCGCAAGTTCCCCAATTAGACAAGAATACAGAGGGTTATTATATGTGAGTGTTATCTGTGTATAAATGACATCATTTTGATATCTGTGTCTATTTGTGTGTGTGTAAATCATAACATAATGACATATTTCTGATGATATGACATGATAGCAAGGTACAAACAGATTTTAAAGGTCATTGCTTACGTACACCCCTTCAGGTCAGGGCACTATGTACTTAAGATGGTGATGGAATTTTTAAACACAGATAATATAGTCTTAGTCAAAAAAGGTCAAATACATCAGAAATTAATTTAAACAGGAATAGTTTTAAAGAATCTAAAAGCTAAAAGCTAAAATATTAAAATCATAATTCTTAACACATGAATGTGTGTCTTGTGCTAAGACAGCAAATTACATCTTGATTCAGCAATATGTAGTAAACAAAGATATGTTATAAAGAAGTAAACAAAAAAGAATAAACTCATAAAGTCTTAACCATCCTAAATTATATTCTGTAATTATAAAACTCACTTAAAACTATAAAACTAACTTAAATCACTAAATGAATCTTAGATCTAACAATTAAATCTAAATCACTGCCATAGTATATGCAATAGTCCAAAATAATAAAGGATACTATGACATCAGCTATGTGTGTTTCAGACTGTAGTGAAACCTTGGTCTGTTCAGACACATTTCTGATCAATAATACAAATTTCATATCAAAATAAACAAAATGTTCTGATGATATGATATGATAGCAATGTTCTTATGATATCAAAGGCCATTGCTTACGCACAGCCGAACAGATAGAAATGATAGAACACAGCCTTACGACAGAAATGGAACAATGTCTAGCTGACCAGAAGGCCATTTTTAACTGAACAGACTAAATCCTTACAATTTTGTCACAAATAAATTACTGCCTTCTTGGTCAAGAATAAATACTTACAATTATTTATCCTTACATAATAATAAAACCTAACAATCAGCATTCCATTGATCACCCTAACGGGCAATCCATTGATCACCCTAATGACTCACGAGGCCGTTCACAACCAGCCCTCAGTGCCCCACACCAACAGAATGACTCAATGACACCTTAGATGAGCTTTTCATCCATGAGAGGATAAATACCTGATACTCCCTACTAGTCAGACAGAACTGAAGAAGCCTTTCGGATGAGAGGTGAAACATCTTCAGGAATCTTTAAGCAAGTCTAGTTGCTCTCTTTTAACACCCACAGTTTACTATGACCTGGATGACTGAGAATCTTCACAGATATCAGCGTGACATTATGATATCCATACGTCATTCCATAACACATTGAAATATATATTCAGAATGTTTTTCATATATTTATTTAATAATCTACTCGATGCACTTGCAAATTACAAGAAAAATAATTGAACACCAGCAGCAGATTCAACACCAGTTTCCCCCGTTGACTGTGAGAGTCCCTCAGAGGCGCAGCGCAGTCTGTGGATTCAGCTGTGAGTGAGACGCTCTTTGTTTTGAGCGAGTGGTCCGGGTCTCTCGTAAATTCTGAGCAAACTAAAGGACTACTTGTGCAATGATGTTGTTTAGGAAAACCACGTTAGCTTGACGGTGGATCTTAGGAGGTAATTAAAGACACTCTTGGCTGAAAGAGGTTTTCAGGAAACCCACCCCTGTTCAAAAAACTGCAGCAAACACTTTGAACTTGATCGTAGGCGGAGTTTACTGTGATTGGTTTTCTCCTGGTTTTCTCCTCTGCCTCGCATTTTAGAAAAGAAATGAAAATTCATCTGCTGATATGAAAGCTATGTTTCAGAGTAATGAGTAACAGGAACCTTCAGAGAAATGTCCTGGAGTCAAGAGTCCAATATTTGTCCTTCAAATGTAGTGGAGTAAAAGTCATAATTTTCTAAAAAATTAACACTCGAGTAAAGTATAGATACAAAAAACTTCCTTAAATTCAGAACTCCAGTAAATGGACTTTGTTCCTGTCCACCCCTGTTTTGGGATGTTTTGAGTTTCAGGTGATCCAGAGTGTGTTCATACAAATTATGGGTGATTGCTCTAAGAAAACGAGGGAGGCTCAGCCTCCTCTAAAAATGACGAACATCATGTAGGATAAATTGCGCTAGGCTTATGTTATAGCCGACCTTATAACATAGCTATTTCAGATCCAGAATCATAGAAATATATGTGCTCAACCCAACTACAGTGCGAAATCATTCCCTTATAACTTTCCCCAGTTCGCCTAATGTATGCGTGAGCTTTTCCCCCTCGTGACAACGCGATGCAGCCCAGCCTCAGTGGACTTCAATGGCATTTGGGAGCTATGCGCTTTTCAATATCAAAATGCAAGACGATTATTGGACAAATACTGCGAAAACACCCGCCCACGGACTCCCAGCCTCAGTGGACTTCAATGGCATTTGGGAGCTATGCGCTTTTCAATCTCAAAATGCAAGACGATTATTGGACAAATACTGTGAAAATGCCCACCCACGGAGTCCCATGGACTCCCAGCCTCAGTGGACTTCAATGGCATTTGGGAGCTATGCACTTGTCAATCTCAAAATGCAAGACGGTTATTGGACAAATACTGCGAAAATGCCCGCCCACTGACTCCCAGCCTCACAGTGGGAGGGACATGGCAAAGCTTTCCACGAGGAGACTGGTGATTGGTGAAAGCGGCCGGATATTTTCTTTGATTGACAGCTCATTTCAACTATAGACAGGCAGTGGTGAATTTCAGTTCAGTCCCATGCAGATTCCCAAGTGGTGTGGTGTATTGTAAGAGATCAGCTTACATTTCGATTTCATTCATTACATACAGTTTCTACCAGCTTTTTTAGTTTGTATATATTTTCATTGTAAATAAAGTGTAAATATAGTGTTGTCAAGTTTGCTATCTTAGTTCCAGAAATTTCGTTTATTTGAGTGACTGAACTTGAACTTGAGGGGGCTAGTCAGCTAGCAAGAAAGCTGCACACGGATGCCAAGCATTGCTGATTTAATTTTGGCGAAGCCATTTGCCAGTCTTCCTTTTGAGGAAAAAATTAAAATTAAAGAGCAGGGTAGACCAACGCCTCAGATTGACTTGGTGAAAAAGGTAGGTAATAATACTCGTTCCTTTCAGCTCTTCTGGTACAAGAAAGTGAATTGGCTAACAGCAAGTGACCCACATCAACAACAGTAAATAGGCTACTTTAGTAATATGTCATGGATGGACCAAAAATATAGAATCTATTTAAAATGTTTATGCTGAGTATATTATATTGGAATATATATTTTTCTGGATATGAATTAAACACCGCTACAATTTGGAAAACATTTTTAAACAAAAACACAGCCGAGAACATTTCACACTACAGACCTGGATTAAAAGTGAAGGGTTATCAAAATTGTCAATAAAACATTTCTCAGTCAAAATAAGTAAAATATAGGGAAAGTGTCATTGAATGAAATGTGTGGCACCCAGCTCTATGTTTGGCTCCCCAAGGTCAGTGCTTGTGCCTATTCCAGAACACTCTGCTGTTACTGCTGAGGTTCCTGACAAAGAGCTGCTTTCAATTAGGGGTGGGCGATATATCGAGATTTGCGATATATCGATATGTTTTATGAACACGAAAAAGATTTTGGCATATCGTATATATCGAGATAATGCTCTAAATTAATATGATTTCGCCACTGTGCTTAATTTCGTTTACTGTGCTATGGTGCTGCCCGCCCCGCCTCCTTCTTGCATTTGTACCCCCTCCCCTCACGTGTAGGCGGCGTGTTAACTCATTCAACATGGCGGCGCCCACAGAAAGCCCGGAGGCGGCAGAACTCGTACCAAAAAAAGGACAAATGGCTCCATTATATGGAGATATTTTGGTTTTAAACCGCCGGACGAACAACAGAAAGAGGTCTACTGCCGGGAATGCAAGAAATTGGTGGCAACCAAAGCGTCGAGCACCACGAACCTGTTCAACCATTTACAGGTACGCCACAAATTTTTGTACGAGGAGTGTGCCAGGCTGCGGGTCGCGCCCAAACCCACCACCTCTACCAAGACTCCACAGCAGACAACACTCCACACTGCTTTACCCCGGGGTGTACCATACAAAAAAACGAGCGCAAGGTGGGCCAGGATAATGGAGTCGGTTGCATTTCACATAGCAAAGGACATGGACAGTGAGGCAGATCCACTACAATGGTGGCGGGAACATGAGGTTGCTTATCCAGCACTGAGCAGCCTAGCAAAAAAGTACCTCTGTGTGCCTGCCACTAGCAGTCCTTCTGAAAGGATCTTCAGCTGCAGTGGAAATATAGTTACTTGTCAGAGGGCTGCACTTAAGCCTGACACAGTAGACAGATTGGTATTCCTTGCTCAAAATCTTCAAATGTAAAAATGTTACACAACAGGTACAGTTTTTGGCTATGTATTTGTTACTGACTACTACAAAAGAGTTAATGCAGTGAGATGAGTTTGAGTTTTGTTTTTAAGGAAAAGGAAGGCAATATGTATTATTTCTATAAGTCAAATTATTATTTATGAAATGAGTTTTTTTTTGTTATCTTAAATGTTTAAGATGCACTTTATAAGAACTGCCTACCCTCAGGTTTTATGTTTGTAATTAAAATAAGGCAATATACTACTTCCTTGGCTTGATAATTCATGTTAAAAATGGTGCACAAGCACTTTGTTACTAGTACCTGTCTACCTCTAGGCACTTGGCTGCCTACCTGTTTGCACTTCAATAAAAAAAACACCTTGCTGAATTTGGTGTGTCTGTTTTTTGGGGGTTGATTTCCTGCATAGATATTAAGATATATATCGTATATCGAGATATAGCAAAAATATATTGAGATTTTTTTTCTCCATATCGCCCAGCCCTACTTTCAATAATGATCAATTTTTAAACAACATGCCACAATTTTAAAATATAAAATGTTAAAATATACCCCCCCAACACCACCATCATGTATATTGGACAGTAGGCTAATGGGCCAAAAGAACCTGTTATTTCACAGTTTATGACCCTGCCAACAATCAGCCAGATCAGAGGCAAGAGTATGGGCAAAATTGATGTGTTTTTTCTTTTTTCTTTTAAAATCTGGAAATATTGTAACCGACCAGCCTCCCCTGTTTGAAAGACTACCAGCCGCCACTGATACAAATAGATCAGTAGATAAATTAGGGGATAACAGTTGCATGTAGAATTGAATAATACTGAAGGGCAGCGATTAAACATGTGGAAACCAGTTGATGTCATTGAAGGAGAAAAACATTTATGTGTTGAAGGATGTCATTTTGTCCCAAGAAGTATTGAAGCTGTGAGCTGAAGGTGGAAGTGACAGCCAACTAACTAGACTTACAAACAACACATTTCCAAAAATTAATGCAAATAATCAAACACAACTTTTACTTGTAGTTTATTTTCAATATTTACAAATTACACCTCTATTACAGGCTCCAGTGTCCAATAAACATGCAGATTTTTTTTCTGTGTAAAACCTTCACTGTGTTTAGTTTGAAAATCTTTGTTTCTTCATATTTCTCCACATTAAATTTGTGTTATTAGTGAAATGTAATGACGCAGACACTGGGCCAATAGAACCGTGTGAAGTTTGCAGTAATAAAGAATTATAATTGAAATCTTTACTGTTATTATGACCTGATAAAAGGTTTTATTCAAGTGGAAAAACAGACTTTCACAGAGAACTCATTAGAAACACCATTCTTATTTACTTTTATAATATCAATTTATTACATGCTAATTATTATTCTTTTGTTCTTCTAATATCCTGACATCTTTTATAAATTGTAACTTTTTTGTCCTTCACAGCTTTTGTTCTTTTCCCTGCTGTACAGGGATGAGAATGAAAAATATTTAAAAAGTCTGAAAAAAACAGGGCGGGGCCCATGGCCCAGGGGGGCGGGGCCCATGGCTCGGGGGGCGGGGCCCAGGGGTTCCAGGGGCTAATGATTTTTGGCTATTTTTTTATTTATTTATTTTCTTTATTATTAGACAGGGAGATTATTATTAGACAGGGAGATTATTAGACAGGGAGATTATTATTAGACAGGGAGATTATTAGGCAGGGAGATTATTATTAGACAGGGAGATTCTTGTGTGTAATCTGAGCTGAAGTGGGTTTTGTGCTTTGGTTTTTTGGGGCGTGCGCGCGCTCTCTCTGCCATGCCGATCCTGTAGGCTGCACTGACTCAGCTGAAAACTCCGGTCCTCGAGAAAAGAGATAAAAGCCCGCTCATACTGAAAGCTGATTGGCTTATTTTGCTGAGTAACCCAATCAGGATGCTCTTTGTCTGGCATGCGCTACATGAACAAGCACACAGGCAGTGTTGCCACATTGGGCGGTTTTAAGTGCATTTTGGCAGGTTTGGAACATATTTTGGGATGGAAAACGTTAGCAGTATCTGGCAACACTGCACACAGTCTCCCTCGCGCGCGCACATTCTAAGATGTGTGATGCAGACCTTAATGTTGTGCACGCATGCTCAAAAACGATCATTTTTGTCTGAAAAAGTCGGAAATCTGCTGATCGGCGGAAAATTCTCATCCCTGGCTGTAGCTCTGTGATTTATTGATTTCAGGTCAGACAGGGAGAGACAACACACAGAGTGTAAGGGGAAGAACATGTCCAGTCAGTAAATCGTTGGCACCAGGAACAAATAAGGACAGACATCTCAAGTGTCCCGGAAGTTCCGAGAGTCTCCCGCATATTGACAGCGGCTTCCTGATGCCCGCAAATTGGAGAATATCTCCCGGAATCTATAGCAAGCGAGCAAGAGCGTGCACGCGAAACATTAATGTCTGCATCGCACATATGACGGAGTGCGCGAGGGAGACTGCGCATGTGCCTGTTCATGTAGTGCATGCTCGATAAAGAGCATCCTGATTGGCCTACAGACATCCAAACTCATTTCAGGGAGGTGTCGTGACCCCCATAGACATCCTATTATTACGTAGACGGAGAGTTGGCTGTTCTGACGCGAGAAATACGGTCGCCATCTTGGAGTGGTGAGATAAGCGCGAGATCATAGACATCCTATTATTATTATACTGTCTGCAAGGGGGTGTATGGGGGATGCAAGTGACCGAAAGGCAATGGAGGAATGGGTGGCCTGCTGCAAGTGTGATAAGTGGTTTCACGAGTCATGTTTTAATGTTGTATGCTAATATTATATATATTGTTATTAAATGTTTATTCATATACTACCTTTTTTATTTATTTACTAGTTTATTCATTTACTACATTGTTATATTTTTATGTTTGACATTAATTTGTTATAAATAAATGTTTTGATATGCTTTAAAACAAAAAAAAAATGTTTGTGGTCAATATATGGTCATCGCACATTGTCCTACATACCAAACAAAGTGCCCCACTCAACCTGAACACATCAGCTTTGCTGAAGGGGGGGTCAGATTGTGTTGAAGGATGTAAAAGGCTCTTATAAATTCACTGACTAGATTAATTTCCCCTTTGATATGTTCTTAACAATCTATTTAAAGAAAACATACACACATTTGAATCATTATAATGGATTTAGATTGTTAAAACCGCATTTTATTTAAAAAAGTCTCCCACTTTACGTGAATTTACCCTATCCATTGCAACAGATTGGTGGTTGTAGCCGATAGAAAATGTTAAGCTGTTTATATCTAATGTATTTAGTATTCACACATTTTTTGTATGATATTAATCACCATTTCCTCAACTTCAACAATCTCCGACGTCTGTTCACTTAATATCAGGATATTCTATTAACGTGAAGCCAACTATGAATAATAGCCCCGCCGCTATCCTTTATCATAGCTACATGTATGACAAAATTTTTATTATTATTATTATTATTATTATTATTATTATTAAAGAAAAATCAATTGGCAGTACATTACACAGTAACAAAAAAGATCAATGTCCATGTCATTACTAGTAATTACAAATAAGCACATTAATAAAATTGTAATTGCTATTGCTATCAGGGGGTTACAGATTTACAGGCAAGTTAAAAATATATACAGAGTTCAGCGCAAGCATTGATAGTCCTATTAGCTTTCAAATTGGGGGAACACAGTATAGAATGCACATATTGGCTCATTTCATTCTGAAAGGCACAGAATGATGGCTTGCTGCCCAGGAATTTACCTCTGTGTATGTGATATTTAGCCATTAAAATGATAAGGTTAATGATGTGTGTGTGTGTGTGTGTGTGTGTGTGTGTGTGTGTGTGTGTGTGTGTGTGTGTGTGTGTGCGCTGCCGTGTATGACAAAAAAATGCGAGCCAGCGCTGCCAGCGCATTACACTGAGTGCAGCGTATCACCACTCCAAGATGGCGGCCCCGCGTCTCGTCAGCGCTTTTAGAATTTACATTGGATGCTCCGTCTACGTAATAGGATGTCTATGGTGACCCCCCTCTCGATGCGGGAAAAAGTCATGCGTCACGACACCTCCCTGAAATGAGTTTCTGCAGGTTGGGATGTCTGCAAGGATCACCTGGCAACACACACACACACACACACACACACACACACACAGGTAGCCAAGTAGCTCATCATGAGTATCTCCATAAAACTCCTTCAGCACTGGGCTGTGATCATTTCAGTCGCTCACTAATTAGAGAACAAATCAAATGTCTGATCTGTTCAGATAAATATGACTCTGCTTCGAACTCTGCCTGCTTCATCTAAACCTGACTTTTGAAACTCTTTTCCTTTCTCCTCTTATAAATATTTTAGATCAGACTCTTATTTCCCGATTTGATGATCAGATTTGATGTTGCGTGTTTATCCCATGTGTCAGTGATGACGTGTGCAGCAGAAAACTCAAATCCGAACAGCTCGAACTGTGAATTACTGTTACAGCATTTCAGTGCATTGTCGACTCGGAGTTTGTACTTTTGTCATTTATGAAAATGAAATGGTGCAGTGAAAGATTTGAGGACCTGTTTGATCATTTGTGTGAGTTTATTATGTATTATTTTATTTCCTTCAGGATCAGTTGTGATACGATCAAAGGGAGAAGCGCTGAAGCTCTGGTCTCAGTGCTCAACTCCGAAACCTCCAGTCTGAGAGAACTGCATCTGACTGTGAAGACACTGGATCTGACTAATAATAAACTAGAAGACTCAGGAGTGAAGCGTCTCTGTGCTGTACTGGAGAATCCTCACAGTAAAGTGGAGACACTGGGGTAAGATCATCTCTCTGAGAGTCACAATAACTCACTAAAGCAGCAGTTAATAGTTGTATACAGTGTTATTTATCAATTAAAATTTTCTGTAAAAGTAAAACATGCAGAACAAATATATTAGTCATGAAGTGATCATTTCTCCTCAGAATCACTTTTAATTTAAAGAAATAATTAAATCTATTTACAATTAAATATGTTCGCATTAAAAATCCAGTCAAGCAGAGATAAACTCTACACTGTAAAATATAATAAGTTGACTTTACTTAAAAAAAATATGCAAAGTCGTTGCCTCAAAAAAAGTCATTTATGTTGATTTAGATAAATTAGATTGGGTTAACTTATTTTTTGTGAGTTTGCAGTACTCAAATTAACTTAGATTAGTTTGATTACATTAACTTATTTATTTTGAGTTTGCAGTACTCACATAAACTTATATTAATTTGATTACATTAACTTATTTATTGTGAGTTTACAGTACTCATCTTATATAATTTTGATTACATTAACTTGTACTGTAAACTTAAAATAAATAAGTTAATGTAATCAAAATTATATAAGATGAGTACTGCAAACTCACAATAAATAAGTTAATGTAATCAAATTAATATAAGTTTATGTGAGTACTGCAAACTCAAAATAAATAAGTTAATGTAATCAAACTAATCTAAGTTAATTTGAGTACTGCAAACTCACAAAAAATAAGTTAACCCAATCTAATTTATCTAAATCAACTTAAATGACTTTTTTTGAGGCAACGACTTTGCATATTTTTTTTAAGTAAAGTCAACTTATTATATTTTACAGTGTACAAAACCTGACTCTTCACTTAAACCTTGAAATTATTGACTTTTTGCTGAATCATTTGCACCTCGAGTAAACTTAATGTCAGTAACAGTGGTAATGTTTGAGTCATTATTAATAATAGCTTGTGATTGGTGAAGAGAATAGAGACAGTCCAACATGAGAGACATCATCTTCACAACCACTGTTACACCAAGATGAAAATCTGTTGATGAAGTGTGTGTCATTGTGTCTCTGCAGGTTGTGGCATTGTGGTGTCTCAGATGAAGGCTGTGCTGCTCTGAGTTCAGCTCTGAGATCAAACCCCTCACACCTGAGACAACTGGATCTGTCCTTTAATAATCTGGGAGACTCAGGAGTGAAGCGTCTCTGTGCTGTACTGGAGAATCCTCACTGTAAAGTGGAGACACTGAAGTAAGATCATCTCTCCGAGAGTCACAATAACTCACTAAAGCAGCAGTTAATAGTTGTATACAGTGTTGTTTATCAATTAAAATTTTCTGTAAAAATAAACATGCAGGCTTCACAGCAAGAAGGTTATGGGTTCGAACGCAGCGGCTGACGAGGGCCTTTTTGTGCGGAGTTTGCATGTTCTCCCCTGTGTCTGTGTGGGTTTCCTCCGGGTGCTCCGGTTTCCCCCACAGTCCAAAGACATGCAGCTTTGGATAATTGGTGTCTCTAAATTGACTGTAGGTTTGAATGTGAGTGTGAATGGTTGTTTGTCACTGTGTGTCAGCCCTGCGACGATCTGGTGACTTGTCCAGGGTGAACCCCACCTCTCACCCATAGTCAGCTGGGATAGGCTCCAGCTTGCGTGTGACCCTGTACAGGATAAGCAGCTACAGATAATGGATGGATGGATTGATGGATGGATGTAAAACATGCAGAACAAATATATTAGTCATGAAGTGATCATTTCACCTCAGAATCACTTTTACTTTAAAGAAATAATTAAATCTATTTACAATTAAATATGTGATCATTAAAAATCCAGTCAAGCAGGGATAAATTCTACAAAACCTGATTCTTCACTTAAACCTTTAAATTATTGACTTTTTGCTGAATCATTTGCACCTCGAGTAAATTTAATGTCAGTAACAGTGGTAATGTTTCAGTCATTATTAATAATAGCTTGTGATTGGTGAAGAGAATAGAGACAGTCCAACATGAGAGACATCATCTTCACAGCCACTATTACACCAAGATGAAAATCTGTTGATGAAGTGTGTGTCATTGTGTCTCTGCAGGTTGCGGGGTTGTGGTGTCTCAGATGAAGGCTGTGCTGCTCTGAGTTCAGCTCTGAGATCAAACCCCTCACACCTGAGAGAACTGGATCTGACTAATAATAATCTGGGAGACTCAGGAGTGAAGTGTCTCTGTACTGTACTGGAGAATCCTCACTGTAAACTGGAGACACTGGGGTAAGATCATCTCTCTGAGAGTCACAATAACTCACTAAAGGAGCAGCTAATAGTTGTATACAGTGTTGTCTATCAATTAAAATTTTCTGTAAAAGTAAAACGTGCAGAACAAATATATTAGTCATGAAGTGATCATTTCTCCTCAGAATCACTTTTACTTTCAAGAAATAATTAAATCTATTTACAATTAAATATGTGATCATTAAAAATCCAGTCAAGCAGAGATAAATTCTACAAAACCTGATTCTTCACTTAAACCTTTAAATTATTGACTTTTTGCTGAATCCTTTGCACCTCGAGTAAACTTAATGTCAGTAACAGTGGTAATGTTTGAGTCATTATTAATAATAGCTTGTGATTGGTGAAGAGAATAGAGACAGTCCAACATGAGAGACATCATCTTCACAACCACTATTACACCAAGATGAAAATCTGTTGATGAAGTGTGTGTCATTGTGTCTCTGCAGGTTGTGGGGTTGTGGTGTCTCAGATAAAGGCTGTGCTGCTCTGAGTTCAGCTCTGAGATCAAACCCCTCACACCTGAGAGAACTGGATCTGACTAATAATAATCTGGGAGACTCAGGAGTGAAGCGTCTCTGTGCTGTACTGGAGAATCCTCACTGTAAACTGGAGAAACTGAGGTAAGATCATCTCTCTGAGAGTCACATGACCTGCTCTTCAGTAAGACACATTCTCTAATAGTGAGACTGAAGCAGAGGTTTTAGGTTCATCATCAGTGTCCTGAGGAGGAAGATTGTTTCTTTTCACTGCACACTGATGATTTGTCACAGTCTTTGGGTCAGATGGACGTATGTGAGAAGCTGCAGCACAAAACGGGACTTGATCCGACTGCAGTGTGTCTGAAATCACTGTGAAATTTACTACAACACTGTAACTAATCACACAAACTGCACCTGAGACACAAACTAACTGCCCTCTTCAAAAAATTTAAGCTTTCAATTCCGTTATTTGAATAAAATGATTCCTTGAAAGAAAGGAAAAGCAAAACTATAAATTGTGTGTCGTCTGCAGAGCTGTTTGTGTTACAATATTGGACTGATCCGCAAGTCGTCATGCTAATCGAGGTGGATCAGTCATATTAAATATTAAATAAATTATCATAAATCAGGAAAGGGAAAAAAAGAATACGAAGAGAAAAGAAACTGATGATAATAATAATTTAAAGAACTTGGAAAGAAATTGTTACAGCTGGACAGGAAGAAAAAGTAATTAATTCGTCGAAAAGATAAACATAACTATAAAAGCACCATTTATCAAGGTAGAAAGAGAAAAAATCAAAATCTGTGATTCTTTAGAGCTGCACTGATTTGAGAGATATCAGTATCATGGGCGTCGCCACCATTGAATGTGAAGGGGGCGTGTCCCCTTCACATTTCATAATTCTTCGTTTGGACGCCCCCACATTTACATAAAATATGAGTTCACCTAGCGCCGTTTCTATTGCTTCGTGAAAGAATCCATTCCACTTGATCGATAAGAGAATAGACCCTTTTCAGTCACGTGACCTTCGTAAACGCGACCACCATTTTGGACATGTAGCGGACTTCGGCTCGAATTGGTTTGAATGCGAGGAAGGCGACAAATGGAGAACATACAAGAAAAAGGAGCGAGATGCAGAAAACACCTTCGCTATCCAGCGACGTAGGGCATTTACAGGGCGGGCAGAGGGAGAAATAACAACAGTAACGACACATTAACAATGGCGTACAGAAATAACGGTTTATGGCACAGACCCTTTCGGTTCTCGCTCATCTAGCTGCTACAATGACTGCTTAGACTGCAACAATAATACCTAACACACATTTAAGTATCCGTCGTAAAGACGTGAAACTCGTCGAGTGACGAGTGTGTTCATTGATAAGCTAACACAATCTAAAAGTAGACATACCATCACACTGCCCTGGCGCTGTGTACAGTTTACCTTCTATGGCTTGTGCACTCGCTATTTGCCATTACTTTCTCCAACCCAGTGTTACAGATTACAGGGAACGGCCTGGATTTAAGAGACAAATACATGCTCCTATTGTTTTGAACACTTATTTGTAGGCAGTGCTTTAATTTGTAAAGTGGGAGGTCCCGGAGCGCAGAGGATGAGCGGCTCCGGAGCGGAAAAAAAGGGGGCGGGGCGCTGCGCTGCGCTTCTGGGCATGTTTTGTAATAACACTGCAAATTAAGTTCATCTGCAGATATTTTGTGGATGTCGTTTCATGAGAGAAATCACCAACAAGCAGATATCAAAATCAGACATTAACACTAAATAAACTTGCATTTTTTTAAATTTAATTATTTGGGTTGTTTTTTTTTTGTTACATAGTCAAAAGAGGTGTCGGATCACCGGATCCAGTGTAAATAGCTGCCGGAGCCAACGCCCGAGGTTCCGGAGCGCGCTCCGGCTTGCTCCCCTCAAATTAAGCGCTGTTTGTAGAACACTGCCTCTGATCTGTCCTACAGTCTACCAACAGCAAAGGAACACAACGCTAGCTAATGTCGTTAGCTAATAGCTACTACAGAAGAACAAAGAGGTTACAATGGGTTATTTTAGCCTATTTGGTTACACACTCGCCGCCACAGAATGTTAACAGCAATGTAATGCCTTTTCTGGCTAATTTTATTCGTCTTACCTCCAACAAAGTGGTCACTACACAAGCGCTGGTATGCCGAGGGCTGCCAATCTGTTAATTTTTTTTAATGGCCGCTATCCCTCTTTTCCGTCGGGATCCGATAAAATGATAACCCTTGCCTTGTTTGTTGATGGTTACTACATCCAGGTGCACAACAATATAGTGGCATGATGGAAGTCTTGCTGAAAATAAACCCTTTTTTTGCTGCCGTTCCTCAATGTTGGCTGTGGTAAACTACTGGTAGTACATGTCCAAAATGGCGGCCACGTTTGTCGTGACGTCACGTGAAAAGGGTCCATACACAGACCACTGAAAATCCACTCCGGGTTTTCCGGGCATTTCTTACAACAACTCACCGCGCGCGAGTGAATCTCAGCGTGAGCGGAGACATTTTGGTGCAGCTGCTCGAGAGTGGAGGAGGTGACGTCAGCCCCATTGCCACCTCACAATGTCTGGCTTTTGCTAAAACCTTATTCTTTTGTTATCTGCCCTCAAAATTAACCCTAGGCCACGTTAAATTAATGTTCAACTAAACAATGAAATAAGCTTAGCCTAATGGGGTATTCTTGGTTGATGATGAATTGTTTGCAGTATTTGCTCCTCCCCAGACACAATGGACATAAGGACATTACAAAGAAGCGGAAAGTCAGTCAGAATTTCCCCACAGGCCAAGGTTTTTTTGTCCCAATGGAAATGTTAGTGCAGTTAGCTGGCTAGTCAATGTTAGGAGATGTATCAGCTAGCTTAATGTGAGCTATCATTTAATTCAAACCTTATTGTATTGCCAAGAATGAGGTCAAGTCTGCTCTGATGATATTTATTGATTCCCTGTTTTGTCTGGTCTTTGCCAGTTTTCTGGAAAGTAAGATGGGAAATCAGTGTATGGGGAAGGAATAGTCGAGAGGAAAGCAATGGAGAGAGATGGATGTTATTCCAGGTGGATTGTGAAGGAAAGGGGGATAAAAGTTATGAAGTGGTAGAAATTGTGGTGGCACCAGTGTAAGAAGGAGTTATATCTATAAATCTATTTGTTATATTAATCTGTAAATGTTACTGTAGTACCACCATTGCATGTAGGTTGACAAAATTGCACCTGTTCATTGTGTGAAGTTATCTTTTTATGTGTCACCGTTGCTTGACACAGTGTGATTTTGTGTTATGAAGTTTGCATGATGCCATGTCATGACTGTTCATTGTGTGAAATTATGAATATTCTTATTTTTAAACATACAGTTGAGTGTCACTATTGCTTGGCACAGTGGCATGTTGTGTTACATCTAAAACTAAATAAAAAAGGAAACACAAAATAAAAAGTAAAATGCACCCATAAAGTCATTGTTGAGGTTAAATTGTGTCACATTCATCTCATTATCTTAGGCAGAGCAGTGGGTTTAAAAACAGGCTGATGAATATATGGACTGGTTGAATGAGGACTTATTGTTGAGTCTCTAAAAGAGTCATTGAATTAATTGACTTTTGTAGGTAAAATTAGGTCTTTAACAACCTGTTAAAAATACACCAGAACGCAGGAAATGGCATCTAATTAATTAAAAATTTTCTGGGGGAGGACCCCCAGACCCCCCACCAGTGTGTCCCCCCAACATTAAAAATGCTTCTGATGCCCTTGAGTATAATTGTCATATTTAAGAAGATTATCGATCAGGGCAGTATGCAGTTTTGTTGTTTTGGAAGCTCTCTTAATAACCCTGGTAAGTCATTCCATACCCTTACTTCTGCTCTAGAAAATGCATTAGGTTGCATTTCTGGTGTAGATTTTTTTGTAAAAGTTCTTGGAAGTCGAAGCCCGAGTACTGTATGAATGGATGCTGCTGGTATCAATAAAAAGATTTAATATGTTGGTTGGGGCAACCCATTTCGAATGTCATGCGTTTGGCAGCATACGAATTCACAGTATAGGAATTTTACAGGCAAAATATCAGCATCAACAAAAAGTGGCACCGCGTGCTCATTTCTTTTTGCAAAAGACATGAAGCGCAGGGCGTTTTTGTAGGATCAGAATCTAATTTAAGTTACATTTACTGGCAAGGCCCCGCACTCTAACAGCATAAGATATGTATGGAAAGATCAGAAACTGATAAATTTGACGTAGTGTCTTAAAAGGTACAAAGTGCCTGAGTTTAGCAGTCATTCCGACAGTTTTACTTATCTTAACAGTTATATGTTCAATATGGTATTTAAAGGTAAGATTACTCTCGATTAAGGTTCCAAGATATTTAACATAATCTTTGCACTCGAGGTTGGGAGGTTTGCCTTTTCCATTATCCATCCATCCATTATCTTTAGCCACTTATCCTGTTCTACAGGGTCGCAGGCAAGCTGGAGCCTATCCCAGCTGACTATGGGCGACAGGCGGGGTACACCCTGAACAAGTCGCCAGATCATTGCAGGGCTGACACAGAGACAAACAACCATTCACACTCACATTCACACCTACGGTCAATTTAGAGCCACCAGTTAACCTAACCTGCATGTCTTTGGACTGTGGGGGAAACCGGAACACCCGGAGGGAACCTGGGGACACAGGGAGAACATGCAAACTCCACAGAGGAAGGCCCCTGTCGGCCACTGGGCTCGAACCGAGAACCTTCTTGCTGTGAGGCAACAGTGCTAACCACTACACGACCTTCCCACCCCTTTTTCATTATCATATATTGATATTTTATAGATCCTGTCATCTCAAACTTTGCAGTTGTGTGTTTCAACAGTACCCTGGTGAAAAAACTCACAGGATCTTTAAGGATCCATGAGGATTGTCAAAGACCTGCCAAAGATCCTGAAAGATAAGGATCTTAGAAAAATCTTCAAAGATCTTCATTTGCAAAATCATTTGAAATGATCCTCAGGGATTTGACAAAGATCTTTTAAGGATCCTACAAAGATCCTCATAATGATCCCCGCAAAGATCTTTGCAAGGATCCTGCAAGATCCTCAAGGATTCAACAAGGATCTTACAAAGATCTTAGAAAATTGAAGACCTTGATGATCTTGGCAAGAATTTGAAAGATACTTGAAAAGTTTTTGAGAATCTTTGTTGATCTCCTCAGCAGGATCCTCAAAGACCCTCACAAAGAATTTTACAGATCCTTGAAGATCTTTGAAAGATTTTCACCAGGGCATGTTTATTGAAGTACGTCAAAAAAAATTGCTTCATGTGCAGTTTTATGGGTCTTTTCCACTACCAACGTGGCTGAGTTGGGCTGAGCCGTGCGGTGCTGAGTTGGGCTGAGTGGAGCTGAGTGGGGCTGTTGGGGTTGTATTTCGACTACAACCGCGCTGAACCATGCTGGCTGGAAGTGGGTGGACACATTGGGTGGAGATAGTGAAAGTGGGTGGACGTCACGTGATGTCGTTAGGCGGCGCAAACAGTGACATCAGTGACCTTTTAAGCGGTAGTCTCACGACCCGGATAGTAAGCAATAAACATGGAGGACATGGTGTCGTTAGTGTTGCTGGTCTTGGTGCTGTGGCTTGTTTGTCGTCTTCTAATTCTTCTTGTTCCTGGTTTACGGTGTTTACAGATGGTGGCTATTTAAAGATCCCAGCGTGCTCGCGGGGCGTGTGTGGGCATGTGAGGACACTCCTCCTCACCAATCAGTGCACAGTGACTGTGAGAGTCCCTCAGAGGCGCAGCGCAGTCTGTGGATTCAGCTGTGAGTGAGACACTCTTTGTTTTGAGCGAGTGGTCCGGGTCTCTCGTAAATTCCGAGCAAACTAAAGGACTACTTGTGCAATGATGTTGTTTAGGAAAACCACGTTAGCTTGACGGTGGATCTTAGGAGGTAATTAAAGACACTCTTGGCCGAAAGAGGCTTTCAGGAAACCCACCCGTGTTCAAAAAATGCAGCAAGCACTTTGAACTTGATCAGAGGCGGAGTTTACTGTGATTGGTTTTCTCCTGTCACGAACACAGCGTATGGCCTCGCGTTTTAGAAAAGAAATGAAAATTCATCTGCTGATATGAAAGCTATGTTTCAGAGTAACAAGTAACAGGAACCTTCAGAGAAATGTCCTGGAGTCAAGAGTCCAATATTTGTCCTTCAAATGTAGTGGAGTAAAAGTCATAATTTTCCAAAAAGTTAACACTTGAGTAAAGTATAGATACGAAAAACTTCCTTAAATTCAGAACTCCAGTAAATGGACTTCGTTCCTGTCCACCCCTGTTTTGGGATGTGTTGAGTTTTTTTTTTTTCTTCATATTTCTCCACATTAAATTTGTGTTATTAGTGAAATGTAATGACGCAGACACTGGGCTGATAGAACCATGTGGAGTTTGCAGGAATACAGAATTATAATTAAAATCTTTACTGTTATTATGACCTGATAAAAGGTTTTATTCAAGTGGAAAAACAGACTTTCACAGAGAACTCATTAGAAACACCATTCTTATTTACTTTTATTACATCATAATATCAATTTATTACATGCTAATTATTCTTTTGTTATTCTAATATCCTGACATCTTTTATAAATTTTAACTTTTTTGTCCTTCACAGCTTTTGTTCTTTTCCCTGCTGTAGCTCTGGGATTTATTGATTTCAGGTCAGACGGGGAGAGACAACACACAGAGTGTAAGGGGAAGAACATGTTCAGTCTGTAAATCACTGGCACCAGGAACAAATAAGGAGCACCTGGCAACACTCTCTCTCTCTCTCTCTCTCTCTCTCTCTGTGTTAGCCAAGTAGCTCATCATGAGTATCTCCATAAAACTCCTTCAGCACTGGGCTGTGATCATTTCAGTCGCTCACTAATTAGAGAACAAATCAAATGTCTAATCTGTTCAGATAAATCTGCATCGAACTCTGCTTGCTTCATCTAAACCTGACTTTTGAAACTCTTTTCCTTTCTCCTCTTGTAAATATTTTAGATCAGACTCTTATTTCCCGATTTGGTGATCAGATTTGATGTTGGGTGTTTATCCCATGTGTCAGTGATGACGTGTGCAGCAGAAAACTCAAATCCGAACAGCTCGAACTGTGAATTACTGTTACAGCATTTCAGTGTATTGTCGACTCGAAATTTGTACTTTTGTCATTTATGAAAATGAAATGGTGCAGTGAAAGATTTGAGGACCTGTTTGATCATTTGTGTGAGTTTATTATGTATTATTTTATTTCCTTCAGGGTCAGTTGTGATACGATCAAAGGGAGAAGCGCTGAAGCTCTGGTCTCAGTGCTCAACTCCAAAACCTCCAGTCTGAGAGAACTGCGTCTGACTGTGAAGACACTGGATCTGACTAATAATAAACTAGAAGACTCAGGAGTGAAGCGTCTCTGTGCTGTACTGGAGAATCCTCACTGTAAAGTGGAGACACTGAGGTAAGATCATCTCTCTGAGAGTCACAATAACTCACTAAAGCAGCAGTTAATAGTTGTATACTGTGTTATCAATTAAAATTTTCTGTAAAAGTAAAACATGCAAAGCAAATATTTTTGTCATGAAGTGATCATTTCTCCTCAGAATCACTTTTACTTTAAATAAATAATTAAATCTATTTACAATTAAATATGTGATCATTAAAAATCCAGTCAAGCAGAGATAAATTCTACAAAACCTGACTCTTCACTTCAACCTTTAAATTATTGACTTTTTGCTGAATCATTTGCACCTTGAGTAAACTTAACGTCAGTAACAGTGGTAATGTTTGAGTCATTATTAATAATAGCTTGTGATTGGTGAAGAGAATAGAGACAGTCCAACATGAGAGACATCATCTTCACAACCACTATTACACCAAGATGAAAATCTGTTGATGAAGTGTGTGTCATTGTGTCTCTGCAGGTTGTGTGATTGTGGTGTCTCAGATGAAGGCTGTGCTGCTCTGAGTTCAGCTCTGAGATCAAACCCCTCACACCTGAGACAACTGGATCTGTCTAAGAATAATCTGGGAGACTCAGGAGTGAAGCGTCTCTGTGCTGTACTGGAGAATCTTCACTGTAAACTGGAGACACTGAAGTAAGATCATCTCTCTGAGAGTCACAATAACTCACTAAAGCAGCAGTTAATAGTTGTATACAGTGTTGTTTATCAATTACATTTTTCTGTAAAAGTAAAACATGCAGAACAAATATATTTGTCATGAAGTGATCATTTCTCCTCAGAATCACTTATCACTTTTACTTTCAAGAAATAATTAAGTGTCTTTACAATTAAATATGTGATCATTAAAAATCCAGTCAAGCAGAGATAAATTCTACAAAACCTGACTCTTCACTTAAACCTTTAAATTATTGACTTTTTGCTGAATCATTTGCACCTCGAGTAAACTTAATGTCAGTAACAGTGGTAATGTTTGAGTCATTATTAATAATAGCTTGTGATTGGTGAAGAGAATAGAGACAGTCCAACATGAGAGACATCATCTTCACAACCACTATTACACCAAGATGAAAATCTGTTGATGAAGTGTGTGTCATTGTGTCTCTGTAGGTTGTGTGATTGTGGTGTCTCAGATGAAGGCTGTGCTGCTCTGAGTTCAGCTCTGAGATCAAACCCCTCACACCTGAGAGAACTGGATCTGACTAATAATAATCTGGGAGACTCAGGAGTGAAGCGTCTCTGTGCTGTACTGGAGAATCCTCACTGTGAAGTGGAGACACTGAAGTAAGATCATCTCTCTGAGAGTCACAATAACTCACTAAAGCAGCAGTTAATAGTTGTATACAGTGTTGTTTATCAATTCCATTTTTCTGTAAAAGTAAAACATGCAGAGCAAATATATTTGTCATGAAGTGATCATTTCTCCTCAGAATCACTTATCACTTTTACTTTCAAGAAATAATTGTCTTTACAATTAAATATGTGATCATTAAAAATCCAGTCAAGCAGAGATAAATTCTACAAAACCTGACTCTTCACTTAAACCTTTAAATTATTGACTTTTTGCTGAATCCTTTGCACCTCGAGTAAACTTAATGTCAGTAACAGTGGTAATGTGTGAGTCATTATTAATAATAGCTTGTGATTGGTGAAGAGAATAGAGACAGTCCAACATGAGAGACATCATCTTCACAACCACTATTACACCAAGATGAAAATCTGTTGATGAAGTGTGTGTCATTGTGTCTCTGCAGGTTGTGTGATTGTGGTGTCTCGGATGAAGGCTGTGCTGCTCTGAGTTCAGCTCTGAGATCAAACCCCTCACACCTGAGACAACTGGATCTGTCTAAGAATAATCTGGGAGACTCAGGAGTGAAGCGTCTCTGTGCTGTACTGGAGAATCCTCACTGTAAACTGGAGACACTGAAGTAAGATCATCTCTCTGAGAGTCACATGACCTGCTCCTCAGTTAGACACATTCTCTAATAGTGAGACTGAAGCAGAGGTTTTAGGTTCATCATCAGTGTCCTGAGGAGGAAGATTGTTTCTTTTCACTACACACTGATGATTTGTCACAGAGTCTTTGGGTCAGATGGACGTATGTGAGAAGCTGCAGCACAAAATGGGACTTGATCCGACTGCAATGTTTCTGATTTTTTTTTTTTAGAAATTAATTAAAATGAGTAATCATCAGATGGAAAAAAATATGTTCCCAACTGATCGTCTCAGATTTGCTTCATAATTTTAGAGTCAAGTTACTGTTCCCAATAAATAGTGTGTTAAGTTCCAGGCTTGTATCTGCATTAGTTTCTGAGATATCGAGACTCGAATTTTACTGTAAAAAAAAAAGTGCAACAGAAAAAACATTACAAAGATCAATTCATTGTTATTTTTAACTTTTCTTTCTGGTTGCATGAAATTTTGAGGGATTAGATTAGATTAGATAAAACTTTATTGATCCCTTTTGGGAGGGTTCCCTCAGGGAAATTAAGAATAGTGTGGAATGTAGAGTTTCAACATTATTATTTTTTTTTCAACTTCATCCCAGGATCTCCCTAAATCCAGCCCTGACGTGGCTACAGATAATTGCTGTGTTTTTTTTTTTTTTATTATAACTGTTGTTGTTGTCCTCCACAGTATACTGCTGAAGAAATTAAATAATGAAGATGAGCTCAAAGTGCAGACCTTCAGTTTTATTTTGAGGAAACTTGCATCCAGATTGGATGACTGGTGTTGAAATTACAGCATGTAATTACAGCACTGTTTATATGTGGTCCTTCTTTTTTGAGGGATGAAAAACTAATTAGACAAATGAACAACATCATAAATTACTCTGACATTTTTATTCCTCCGACACTGAGAGGTGAAACCAGTATGTTTTCAGGTTTTCTTTTCATTTTTTTCTGAAACTCTTGTTCGCACGCTGTCTCAAGAACGAGTGGCTGAATGTTTGTAGGATTTATATGGAATAATCATTGTTTACTTCTCTGATTCTACAATAATATAAATCTATAGTGAAATATAAATGCACTCTGTAGACTCTGGAGAAACAAGTTTATTGCCCCTGTGTAGTGCACTATAAGTCTAGTAGAGAACCATCGGAGATTCAGTCTCTCTCTCTCTCTCTCTCTGATTAAAGTTCATGGTCTCTCTGCTGTTCTCTGTTCAGCTTCAGCTGCTGATGGTTTAATATCACACACAACAGAGGAGAGAAACTAAATATAACACTCAGTATTATCATTATTAATTACACTGTTAATGAGAATAAACAGGTGATATTAAATCCTCATGACATTCTGAATAATACAATTAATTTTACACTCATCATCTTTCAAGTAAGAATTAATAGTTAAGAGTTAACTATTAAGAGTTAATAGTTGTATACAGTGTTATTTATCAGTTAAAATTTTCTGTAAAAATAAACATGCAGGCCTCACAGCAAGAAGGTTCTGGCTATTCTTTAAGTTCGTTTCTTAAGACACGTATTTTTTAGTATGTTACCTCGTTTGTTGACAGTTTTGGCGAACACTTCCGCCTTCTTCAAAACAGTCACCAGATGTCGAGTGGTGACGTGTCTTATCAGCTGATGTTACTCTATGGAGGCGTGAACGTCCTGCCCAATTTGACAGGTAGTCCACGCCTCCTGCTGTCAGGTCGCTGCCCCAGGACTGTGCTCCAGGTGTGTGACAGCGCGTATGCTCCCTCATCCCGGTTCATCGTCCTCTGCGCCCGCTTGCGTATCTCCACTGCCTCCAAAATCCAACGCTGGTATCTATTCTCTTCAGCGCGAATGACTCTGGCCTCTTCCCAATTCATAATATGATTTTGTCATTTGCAGTGGTCTGAAATGGCTGATTTTAAGTTTTCTTGGTGTGCTTTTTCTTTTTCGGATCTTGTGAGTCTTTTTGTTGTTTCTTTTTCACATTCTAATTGGTGTTCTTTCCTGCGAGTGTGGAAGCATCTGCCCGTTTCACCAATATAGACTTTATTGCATGAGCGGCAAGGGATTTCATAGATGACATTGCATTTATTGTCCAGTTGTATTTTGTCTTTGGGGTGAACTAGCAGCTGTCGGAGGTTCTTGTATGGTTTGACCGGGGTGTTGATGTGGTATTTCCTCATGGATCGTTGGATGCGTTCTGTAACTCCTTTTATGTATGGTAGTGTGACAAAGCCCCGGTTTGTTTTTTCTGTGTTTTTTCTTGTTTGTTTGTTTTTTTTCCTTTTTTTGTGTCTGTAATTTTCCTTTTTGAATTGCCCACGGTGGACATTGGCAGTTTTTTAATGCCTTTTGGATGTGTTGTTCCTCCTCCTGTCTGTCTTTCTCCTCCGTGATGTTCTGTGTTCGGTCGTATAGTGTTCTGATTACTGACATTTTGTGTGCGATGGGATGTTCAGATGTCCAGAGAAGATATTGGTCAGTGTGTGTAGGTTTTCTGTATGTTGTAATTCTGATATTACCTTCTTCTGTGTGGTGTATTTTTAGGTCCAGAAATGCTATTGTCTTGTCCGTTTCCTCTTCGTGTGTGAATTTGATGTTGCCTGTCTTGTCTATGGAGTTTAAATGATCCATGAGTTGTTGTGTGTGGCCTGTTTTGGTTATTTCAAGAATGTCATCAACGTATCTTTTCCAGAAGATAGGTTTGCAGTCATCCGGTGCTGTTTCTATCGCTCGGGTTCCAGATCCTCTATAAAAAAGTTGCATAGAGTGGCAGATAGCGGGTCCCCCATTGCAAATCCCTCTTTTTGTCTGTAGATTGTACCTCTGAATTGGAAATATGTGGACATGGAAATGAAATGCAATAGTTTTGTTATGTCCTGTGCTGTAAGTTTTGTAAGTTTTTTTCAGGGTTCTGTCTGCTTTTAACCGGTTTTCTACTATGTTGAGTGTGTTTGTGACCGGTGTTTTTGTAAAGAGGGATATGACGTCATGTGATACAAAGATTTCATCCTTTTTTATCTTGATTTCCTTTAGTTCTTTCGCCAGTTGTTTTGAGTTTTTGCAGTGGTATTCCGTAAGTCCGAGGAGTGGTTTGATTATGTCTGCCAGTGTCTTGGAAAGGTTGTAAGTAACTGATCCTATACTGTCTACTATGGGTCTTAGTGGTGCTCCGGGTTTATGAATTTTCGGTGTGCCGTATATCCGGGGGGTGATGTCTGCTGTGGGGATGAAGTGGTTGTATGTTTGTTTATCGATTTTGTTGTCGTCCATTAACGGTTTGAGTAATAGTTTTAGTCTTTTTTTCTTTTCCTCTGTCGCGTCTTTTTTGAGTATTTCATATGTGTATGGGTCCGTGAGCATTTCATTCATTTGTTTTTCATATTGATTAGTGTCCATGATAACCATGGTCCTCCCTTTATCAGCCGGTAGTATTGTTATTTTCTTGTTCTTTGTGAGTGTTCTGATGGCTTCCATTTCCTGTTTAGTTGTGTTTCTGGGTGGCGGTTTAGCTGAGGTGAGGATGTCTTCTATTTCGTTCCTTAATGCGGCTTTCTGTCCTTGGTCCTGTAACATGTTGCATGCTAGTTCCGTAGCCAGTATGAATTCTTCATTCGGGATTTTATTTGGTGTGATGGCATAGTTTAGTCCCCGTGAGAGTATAGTGCGTTCTGCTGTTGTTAGTGTGTGTTTAGACAGGTTGCATATCCATTTTTCATTTATTTGCTTGTCCTTGCATTTATTTTGTTTCTTTTTGATAAGCCTATTTAGTTTTTTAATATGGCATGTTTTTGAGAATTCTTGTTCTTGTATTGCATTTAGATGTTCTTCCATACTTTTTTCCATGTCACTTCTGAGTTTGAACCGGCGTTTGAAATCTTGTGTTCTTTGTGTTATTTCTGTATTTAAATTGTTGATTTTATTTGTCGTGCATCTAATTCTTTCTCTTACCAGAGTCATTCGCACTCTTTCGATGGTCCTTTCCGCGTTTCTTGTTGGAATTGGATTTTTTATGTAGAGGCTTGCTGGAATGACGCCTTCGTCCCGGCAGCGGAGATTGAAGCGGAGATGGTTTCTTTGTCGCACCAGTTTTTTCTTTAGTTTTTCCAGGTAGCGTACCTCTTTGGCACAATCTTCTCCATAACTTATTTTTAATATGTAGTGAAAATTCATTATGTCTGATTATTATAACTATTCTTTAAGTTCGTTTCTTAAGACACGTATTTTTTAGTATGTTACCTCGTTTGTTGACAGTTTCGGCGAACACTTCCGCGTTCTTCAAAACAGTCACCAGATGTCGAGTGGTGACGTGCCTTATCAGCTGATGTACTCTATGGAGGCGTGAACGTCCCGCCCAGTCCTGGGGCAGCGACCTGACAGCAGGAGGCGTGGACTACCTGTCAAATTGGGCGGGACGTTCACGCCTCCATAGAGTACATCAGCTGATAAGGCACGTCACCACTCGACATCTGGTGACTGTTTTGAAGAAGGCGGAAGTGTTCGCTGAAACTGTCAACAAACGAGGTAACATACTAAAAAATACGTGTCTTAAGAAATGAACTTAAAGAATAGTTATAATAATCAGACATAATGAATTTTCACTACATATAAGAATGTTCTGGGTTCGAACGCAGCGGCTGACGAGGGCCTTTCTGTGCGGAGTTTGCATGTTCTCCCCTGTGTCTGTGTGGGTTTCCTCCGGGTGCTCCGGTTTCCCCCACAGTCCAAAGACATGCAGCTTTGGATAATTGGTGTCTCTAAATTGACCGTAGGTTTGAATGTGAGTGTGAATGACAGTGTGTCAGCCCTGCGATGATCTGGTGACTTGTCCAGGGTGAACCCCACCTCTCACCCATAGTCAGCTGGGATAGGCTCCAGCTTGCGTGTGACCCTGTACAGGATAAGCAGCTACAGATAATGGATGGATGGATTGATGGATGGATGTAAAACATGCAGAACAAATATATTAGTCATGAAGTGATCATTTCACCTCAGAATCACTGTTACTTTAAAGAAATAATTAAAATGTCTCTACAATTAAATATGTTCGCATTAAAAATCCAGTCACGCAGGGATAAATTCTACAAAACCTGACTCTTCACTTAAACCTTTAAATTATTGACTTTTTGCTGAATCCTTTGCACCTCGAGTAAACTTAATGTCAGTAACAGTGGTAATGTTTGAGTCATTATTAATAATAGCTTGTGATTGGTGAAGAGAATAGACACAGTCCAACATGAGAGACATAATCTTCACAACCACTATTACACCAAGATGAAAATCTGTTGATGAAGTGTGTGTCACTGTGTCTCTGCAGGTTGCGGGGTTGTAGTGTCTCAGATGAAGGCTGTGCTGCTCTGAGTTCAGCTCTGAGATCAAACCCCTCACACCTGAGAGAACTGAATCTGTCTAATAATAATCTGGGAGACTCAGGAGTGAAGCGTCTCTGTGCTGTACTGGAGAATCCTCACTGTAAACTGGAGACACTGGGGTAAGATCATCTCTCTGAGAGTCAAGCAGAGAGAAATTCTACAAAACCTGACTCTTCACTTAAACCTTTAAATTATTGACTTTTTGCTGAATCATTTGCACCTCGAGTAAACTTAATGTCAGTAACAGTGGTAATGTTTGAGTCATTATTAATAATAGCTTGTGATTGGTGAAGAGAATAGAGACAGTCCAGCATGAGAGACATCATCTTCACAACCACTATTACACCAAGATGAAAATCTGTTGATGAAGTGTGTGTCATTGTGTCTCTGCAGGTTGTGTGGTTGTGGTGTCTCAGATGAAGGCTGTGCTGCTCTGAGTTCAGCTCTGAGATCAAACCCCTCACACCTGAGACAACTGGATCTGACTAATAATAATCTGGGAGACTCAGGAGTGAAGCGTCTCTGTGCTGTACTGGAGAATCCTCACTGTAAACTGGAGATACTGGGGTAAGATCATCTCTCTGAGAGTCACATGACCTGCTCCTCAGTTAGACACATTCTCTAATAGTGAGACTGAAGCAGAGGTTTTAGGTTCATCATCAATGTCCTGAGGAGGAAGATTGTTTCTTTTCACTGCACGCTGATGATTTGTCACAGAGTCTTTGGGTCAGATGGACGTATGCATGGATTAAAGCAAAAAAAAAATCACCTGACTGAAAAAAAAAGCTCCATGTCGTTGGCCCCTACCACGTCAGCGATGCGTCAAATTTTAAACACCATGTTGTCCATTATCCCCTAGGCCCCTACTTATAGTACATTTACATAATTTTAACAATGACTAAAGCTAAGGCAAGACTTTACCATTGTCATTACTGTCTATAAATGATGAAACATCAAGTTTTCAGCACAAAGTGCAAATTTATTTCAACAATACTTTAGTAATGCACAACAGTGGTTAAGAGAAAAGTACAAGTGCAGTCGAACTTGAACCATGCTTTCAAAAGAGTGGAACAGAAAGAAAAATAAGAAAATCTGTTGACATAAAACCAGGAAACAAGAAAAGTAAAGTGAAAGTTCACTTTTTCTGCTTCTTCGCAGTGAAGCCAAAGGCATCTAGTTTTTTGCCATTGCTTCCATAGACTTTTTTTATGGCAAACTACACAAAAGCACACACCTGCCATTTTCATCTTTTTGCACCATGAACTAAATGGCTTGCCATTATCGCCCATTTCATTTCGCCAAGCCCATCTTCACTTATTCTTTACCGTTTTGTCGATGTCTGACACATCTGTGCCTGCATTTAAAAGAAGCGTGTCCATGCTGGCAAAACCAAAAGTAATTTGGCGCGCGCTAGTGATGGAAATCGAAGGGCCTATGTCAGGTGAAATATGGCCTTATACACAGTACTCGAGTTGAGGGGGGGATGTGGGGGGAGGCTAGCCTAGTAAACTAGACCCACCCACCTAGCGGCCAAAAATATTTTTGCCTACGAGTGGGTCTAGCCTCGCACCATATCAACAAAACACCCCGGGCATCAAATCGTGCCCGCCAATCACAACGCAAGGTTTTTGTTTGGATTCTTTGGGCGGGCTTTTGCAGGAGTGACGACAAGGCTGCGCGATGCTGGAGAAAGCACAACAGGAAAGATGGCTACGGCTAGTGAACAGCGCACGTTTGACTCCGCTTTGGAATCAGTTTTAGAAGAATTAGACTTGGAGTTTTCGTTGAAACATGAGCAGGAAGAGGCTCTCCGCTCATTCCTTTTCAAGAAGGACGTTTTCGCTGTTTTCCCGACCGGCTATGGCAAAAGTCTGATCTACCAGCTGGCTCCGCTCGTAGCCAAAAGGATGGGGCTAGTTTGTGCAGTACGAAGAATTAATAAACAGCTTTGAAACATTACTTTTTGATTGTTTCTTATTTTCCCGTTATTTTAAATTTAAGGGAAATTATTTCACCAAACACCACTAAATAAAAATAAAAACTCTCAAAAACAGTTTAAGCAAACCCTTGAAAAACACTTGAAAAAAAAAAAGAGTGTATGTTAATTATGTGGTACAGACTCCAAACTTGTGGTCATTATCTCCAAACTTCTTAATATCTAGAACCTGTTTATTAATTAATACACATTTTGAAAAATTATTTATTTCAAGGCCTCCCCCACTGCTTTCTGTGACTACGTCACAGTCATTGTTGCGTTGATTGGTCAGAGCGTTGGCCTATATGCACAGAGACAGTTTGAAAGACAGCGGGTTGTTCCTACCCACACCCTTCAGAAATGTCTACGACCGAGACCAGACTAAATATTCACATTTAGTCTGGCTTGCCAGGCTAGGGGGAGGCATCCCCCTTCTGAAATAAAAATCTCAAATCATCCCCCTTATAAAACGGCCATTCCTCCATCACATCCCTTGTGCCATTTTACCAATTATTGTGGAAATTAGCCTACTATTATTTTAACAAATATTACTACCATTTCAACATAAGAGGCTTTGCACAGTGATGGCCTGCATGTAGCCGGATAAAAAAGACGCATATTTATTTATTCGGTTGCACCTCTCATTCACACCTATACGGAGGTTTCAGTCACTGAAAACAGCTACTTTCGCAAACTCTGAGCAGAGTGGAGATTTCTGAAAACTCCATCTTCAGACGCGTGTAAATCGGGAAAACGAAGCAACAGTGGGCAAGAGGGCGCGCGCGAATATAATGAGTCATAGGTGTGAATCTTTCACCGAATGCCAATTGTCCCGGATCTTCATGAAATCGCACTCGCACGCACAAATTCATTAGGTTAACTTTCAAATAACTGTTCTTGTGCACCAGTGCCGTATTAAGCCAATGCAGTGCCCCTGGGCACTATACCTCAAGTGCCCCCCCACCCCATCCCACCCCACCCTACCCTGCGCGCACGCGTTCAGTAACCTCCTGCACACACTCACAAACCTTGCCCTAAGGCATTTTGCTGCACAGCCAGGCATTTGCACGCGAAGCAATAAACCATGCCGGTTGAAGGGGAGTAGATTAGCCAATCTCTGGACACTGACTGTTTGTTCGGCAGCTGGCACTGAAAGAGATCATTTGTAAGAAATCTGGTTTTCTTACCGTCATGCCATGCGGATGCTGCATATTTAGCCGCCCGGTAGGTGGCGGGACCATTAGCAATAGCCAGTTCTTTTTTCAACTCCGTTAGATCTCCCCATAGCGCAGGATCAGTTGAAATAGAGAAGTGTTCTACTGGCGTTGGCTGCGCTGGGTTGACATCCATAACACCCTCGTCTTCCTTCTCGTCACGATGGTGTGAACTGATCTCTACCTGGCTTAAAGTGGCTTTGCACATATCCTCCTCCCCGGGGTCTCCCTCGCTCCCATCTTCCTCAAGGGGATCCTCGTCATCGCCAACCCCTCAGCTAACACTGGCTGTGGTTGTAGCATCTCCCCGGCTAGTGCTAGCAGGGCCATCTCCCTCACTAGCATCGCTGATTTCACTAGCTTCGGCTTCAGCGCTGGTAGTGACGGCAGTTGTCGATGTTTTTATAAAAAAATGATCTAACACTAGCCTAGTAAACTAGACCCACCCGCCTAGCAGGCAAAAATATTTTTGCCTAGCGAGTGGGTCTAGCGTCGCACCATATCAACAAAAACACCCCGGGCATCAAATCGTGCCCGCCAATCACAACGCAAGGTTTTTGTTTGAATTCTTTGGGCGGGCTTTTGCAGGAGTGACGACAAAGCTGCGCGGCGCTGGAGAAAGCACAACAGGAAAGATGGCTACGGCTAGTGAACAGCACTAGTTTGACTCCGCTTTGGAATCAGTTTTAGAAGAATTAGACTTGGAGTTTTCATTGAAACATGAGCAGGAAGAGACTCTCCGCTCATTCCTTTTCAAGAAGGACATTTTCGCTGTTTTGCCGACCGGCTATGGCAAAAGTCTGATCTACCAGCTGGCTCCGCTCGTAGCCAAAAGGATGGGGCTAGTTTGTGCAGTATGAAGAATTAATAAACAGCTTTGAAACATTACTTTTTGATTGTTTCTTATTTTCCCGTTATTTTAAATTTAAGGGAAATTATTTCACCAAACACCACTAAATAAAAATAAAAACTCTCAAAAACAGTTTAAGCAAACCCTTGAAAAACACTTGGAAAAAAAAAATGAGTTATGTGGTACAGACTCCAAACTTGTGGTCATTATCTCCAAACTTCTTAATATCTAGAACCTGTTTATTAATTAATACGCATTTTGAAAAATTATTTATTTCAAGGCCTCCCCCACTGCTTTCTGTCGCTTTGACTACGTCACAGTCACTGTTGCGCTGATTGGTCCGAGCGTTGGCCTATACGCACAGAGACAGTTTGAAAGACAGCGGGTTGTTCCTCCCACCCCCTTCGGAAATGTCTACGACCGAGACCAGACTAAATATTCACATTTAGTCTGGCTTGCCAGGCTAATCTAACACTGGAACATTTTTAATTGCAGCTACACGCCTGGAGTCTTTCTCTTTTTTTAATTTTCTCTTCGCACAACCACTCAATTGATGTCTGTCCATTTTTCATTTCTACCGCGGTTTTTAAAAAATTGATACATTTCACCGTAGGTGGACTGGCTCAACTGACAGGTTGAGGAAAGGGGGGTTAATGGTCACATAGGCCACTCTTGCTCAGAATTATGATTATTGTTGTTGTTCTTATGAAATTAGTGTTCATAATGAATTATATATGACTATCTAACAATGTCAAGTGTATAACCATTTTAAGTGTACAAACATTCACGAAAAATATTTTTAAAGTTTCTGTCATGTGGTGCCCCCCCACTGGCTGAGAGTGGTTAGTGCCGCTGGGCACTGTGCCGCAGGCCCATATAGTTAATCCGGCCTTGTTGTGCACTTGCGACACCGGAGCCACTTTCCTGAATTTTGAGCTTCGGAGTATTCGCTTCTTTATCTATTTAATCAATGAATTTATTTGTCACATACATTAAATTACTAATGTAAAAGATTCGTAGCCTATTTAAGCAATAGCTGTTTTCTCCACTGTTTTCCGACCTTTTGTGCTTAGTGAATGAGACACTTCATTACACTCCACTGACTTCCAATTCCGGACTTTTTTGAAAATGTAAAATATAGGCCTATGAGATTGTTTTTTTGGGACTTAATTTGCGTTGCTCCTTCACTATTAATTTCTGAGACTGACGAGGCACTAAATACTGTGGAATTATTTTCTCCTTACTATGAAGTTTGGCATCTTAAACAAGTGTCGGGAAATCTTGCAGCCCGACTCTGCAGCCTCCAATGTTTTAGCGAACTGCTGAAGCCATAATGTTTAAAGATTAAATTGTAGGCTAATCAAACCAAAGAAAAACACAGCCTTTCCAGGACGTTGTCTGCCGAAGCCTGTTTAACCTATAAAAGGCTTAATAGCAAAGGTCTTGCTGCGGCTTCAACTTCTTCACCTGATCACCTTTCAATAGGCAAATATCATTATTACTACTACTACAAAAGGCCTAGTATTAGTAGTAGGCAAGTAGTTGGACAGCCAAATTGTTTCATCAGTGGCCTACGCTGAGCCTCCCCGGGACTAGACAGTAGCGTAGGCTTTATTTATTTGTTTATTTATGCCTATCTAGCGCAACAACTTATTCCTTTACATATACTCAAACATAGCACAAGAAAGGGTTCAACAACAGGCAATCACAGCAGCTTGGTGAAGTTCTAAATCACATCGGTGTCAGACCTATGGGCCTACCCCCCCCCTTTTTTTTCCTCGGATCTGCATCAATCTCATTATTCACCTTTAGCGCTCCCAGTTGACAGAAATCCGTCGTAGCGATGGAAAACTTTAATCCATGCGTATGTGAGAAGCTGCAGCACAAAACGGGACTTGATCCAACTGCAATGTGTCTGAAATCACTGTGAAATTTACTACAACACTGTAACTAATCACACAAACTGCACCTGAGACACAAACTAACTGCCCTCTGTGTGGGCTGCAGGGTTTAAAAGCAGCAGTGACATGGTGGAAATGATCTCGGGATATAGAGTTTAAAAACTAAAATGAGACGTTAATGCCATAGAACTGATGCAGTAAAAATGAATAGATAAAAAAAGGCTTTTAAATAAAAATTAAAAAGGAGCAGAAAAGAACTTCCAATAAACTGAAAGCCACGACAACAATCATTTTGTTATTTTGAATTTTTTAATGAAAAGAATTAATGATGATGATGATGATGATGATAAATGTAAATAATCTTCCAGTCCATCTTTGTCAGTGGTGATTTGCTTTAAGCCGACACTGGAAGCCCGGCTTCCCCTCACATTTCATTAAAATGCAGAAATGAAGTTCCGGTGACGTCATCATCCTGAATGGCAGCCTAAAGTAGCAGCTCCCTCGCAAAAATAGTTATTTCGCCCTGTTAGACTGTCAAATGTTAGGTTTTCAGGTACTACTTGAACAGACAAGAGGGGCGAGAATGGGTAAGTAGCAAACACAGGCCCGCCGACAGGGGGGGACAAATGGGTATGTTGTCCCAGGCCCAGGAATGGGGGGGTCCCAGAACTGGGCTCTCATGAAGTTGCGATTATTTTATTTCATTTCAAAATGTGTTGATTTGGGGGAGAAATGTGCTATATTTGCATTCAATAAATGATTTCTAGATCTTTTGCCTTTATTGTCTTTGAAAAAGGCGTCAAGAACCCCCTACCACCCCAATGCAAAAATGGTTTGGTCTGACTCTTTGATTAAGGGGAAAAAAACGACATCGTTTGATCATAGCGCTTCGACAATCAGCGTGCGTGCCATTTGCCAACATGCACAAGTCAGGAGCACAGAAAAGAAAAGAGAAAAAGAGAGGAAGAAACCAAGAGACTCAGGGGCTCACTGCATAAATATTTAAAAAAAAGATTCGGATGATGCAGCAGGTACTAGCAAAGGCAGTGGGGCAGCTGAGCCAGGTAAGACCAGTGTTGGGCACGTTACTTTCAAAAAGTAATTAGTTAGTTACTAGTTACTTTTCCCAAAAAGTAACTGAGTTAGTAACGGAGTTACTTTGTCATAAAAGTAACTAATTACCAGGGAAAGTAATTATTCCGTTACATTTTGTTCCCCCTCAAAAAAAATCAAATTCAATTAGTGTAATCATAATAAAAGTGAATGTTAAATGTGTTTAATGACTGAAATGGACACTTAACAGAACCAATTAGTAACATTATCTACACTATATTAATATTTTTGTGGGACAATGTGAGATAAGACATCTATCAAATGTAATATATTTTTGTAGTTATTAAAATTATGTTACTAATTACTGGCCACTGATGAGGACAAACGCTTTGTTCCTCGACATAATGTGCATTGCACGTAAACACTCTTGCCTTTTATTTCAAGTAATGAAAAGTAATGGCTGTATTTCCAATGTGAAAGCGCAGTGCTGGGCTGACCGCTCGCCATCGCTGTGTCTTCCGATTGAAAGAGCGCGCAGTCGTGCAGTAGGCGTGGCCTATAGTATGTTGTCCGAATCTACTCTGATTGGCTTACTGTGCCGTTGTCTCGCGTCTCCCTGCCCCACACTAAAGCAGAGTAAAGAAAGGCTGAACGAGCAGCGTGCCAGATGAGAACAGCTTTAATAAAGTAACGCATAGTATTTTATTGTAAGTAACGGGAACGGCGTTATAACGATGTAAAAAGTAATTCGTTGGATTACTCGTTACTAAAAAAAGTAACGCCGTTAGTAACGCCGTTTATTTGTAACACCGTTATTCCCATCACTGGGTAAGACACAGCCAACTTTTTCCAGCCCCGTAAAGTAACCCCAACCAAGGCACGCGCGGCACGCAATTCATGTTACAAATGAGGGGAGAGCAAGTCACACTGAACACCATATCAAACGCACAGGGCATTGAATCATTTCATAACCACAACGGCTTAATAACATTGTGTTTCATATACCTGATTGAAGCTAAGAATATTCACATTAGCTCGCAATCATATCCCGCTGTTTCTCGAGTGGTGTGTTGTTCTCTGCTTTTCACACTGGACAGTACGCACCCACGCACAACAAAAGTCCGGCGCATTGCATTTCGCACCTGAATAGTTGCAGACTAAGGAAATGTTAAAATGTTAAAACTGTAAAAATGTTGAAATGCTAAAATGAAATGGTTGTTGACCGGTTGAATGGTTTTTGAATACCTGTCATTTAGCTAAGGGTTGGAGTGAGTAGAGACTGGGATAAGAGAGGTGGGTGTGTGTGTGGGTTGGCCCGGGGGGGGCCCATTCAGAGCATTTTGTCCCGGGCCCAGCCAAAGCTGTCAGCGGCCCTGAGCAAACAAACAAAGAAAACACCGATGCAGTGCTTTGCAAATGAAAAAATCCGGAGAACAGCTCCCCTACACAGGCACAAGATGGCGGAGCTAATGCTAATCCTTACTCAAATGACGCCACAAGTCTGACCAAAGTTTTGGAGGAAATTCGGGACTTCCGAAGAGACACAAAAGAACAACTAAACGATATAAAATCCGAGATCACTAACGTCAACCAAAAAATAGCGGAGGCAGAGGTGCGAATTGAAAAAGTGGAAGACCGTGTTCAAAACGTGGAGCAAGTGTTGAACAAGATGATAAAAGTCATGTATCAGCAAGAAAACAAGCTACTCGATCATGAAGGGCGATCCTGATGGGAGAATTTAAAGGAACAGTCCACCGTACTTCCATAATGAAATATGCTCTTATCTGAATTGAGACGAGCTGCTCCGTACCTGTCCGAGCATTGCGCGACCTCCCAGTCAGTCAGACGCAGTCAGACGCACTGTCACTCCTGTTAGCAATGTAGCTAGGCTCAGCATGGCCAATGGTATTTTTTGAGGCTGTAGTTAGATGCGACCAAACTCTTCCGCGTTTTTCCTGTTTACATAGGTTTACCGTATATGACCAGTGATATGAAACAAGTTCAGTTACACAAATTGAAACGTAGCGATTTTCTATGCTATGGAAAGTCCGCACTATAATGACAGGCGTACTAACACCTTCTGCGCGCTTCGGCAGCGCATTGATACGGAGCTCAGATATCAATGCGCTGCCGAAGCACGCAGAAGGTGTTAGTACGCCTGTCATTATAGTGCGGACTTTCCATAGCATAGAAAATCGCTACTTTTCAATTTGTGTAACTGAACTTGTTTCATATCACTGGTCATATAAACCTATGTAAACAGGAAAAACGCGGAAGAGTTTGGACGCATCTAACTACAGCCCCAAAAAATACCATTGGCCATACTGAGCCTAGCTACATTGCTAACAGGAGTGACAGCGCGTCTGACTGCATCTGACTGACTGGGAGGTCGCGCAAAGCTCGGACAGGTACGGAGCAGCTCGTCTCAATTCAGATAAGAGCATATTTCATTATGGAAGTACGGTGGACTGTTCCTTTAAGGATATACAATGTTCCCGAAGGAGCTGAGGGATCATCTATGGTGGAGCTTGTGGGAAAACTATTACGGGATACGCTAGCGATTCCCCCCCCCCCAACCGAGTAGCTTGACATCGAGAGGGCGCACTGCGCGCTGGCGCCAAGACCCGCCGGAGACAGGGAAGATAAGCCGCGGTCAATAAGAGTCAAATTCCTCCGCTACAGGATTAAAGAAGAGATTCTGCACAAGGCTTGGGGAAAGAAGAAGGTTTTTCTGAATGGGAGGCTAATATACTTTGACCAGGGTTACCCCCCCAGCAGTCCTGCAGAAGAGGAAGGAATATGCTGAGGCGAAGCGAGTGTTAAAGCAGAGAAATATCCACTTCCAGACTCTGTTCCCAGCTAAACTACGAGTGTTTTCCGAGGATGGGACGCAACTGTATCGGACAGCGGAGGAAGCGACCATAGACATGAAGGACAGAGGGCTGCCAGTCAGCGTGATTACACCGAGGGAGAGTCTGGCTGAGCAGCTGTCCCGCTCTGCCTGGGAAACAATGGGAAGACCAAGCTGGCAAGGGACAGGTGAGGAGTGAGAGAAAAGTATCGAGGAGAGACTGCGAGCCTTCAGAAGGCAGCCCTCACCCTCTCAAGAGGAGTTATAAGTTCTGATTGACTTTTAAAGTGTCGGAGAGCTAAACAGAACTTAAAATAGGCGGTGTTGTGTTCACTTCAAGATATTTGCATTTATACCTTTACCCCAGTTAGGTGAGAATATACAACCCCGATTCCAAAAAAGTTGGGACAAAGTACAAATTGTAAATAAAAATGGAATGCAATAATTTACAAATCTCAAAAACTGATATTGTATTCACAATAGAACATAGACAACATAGCAAATGTCGAAAGTGAGACATTTTGAAATTTCATGCCAAATATTGGCTCATTTGAAATTTCGTGACAGCAACACTGTTCTGTCCCTTGCAGTTTTAGTTACTTAGATTTAGGTTAAAGGCATTTTGGTGCCATCTAGTGGCCCTTTTTTGGCTGTGCAGCAATAATAATTCATAGCATTTGTTTGTGTAACCATGGTGACCGGACCGACCATATTCACGGGACCTTTCCTACTGATGTCGTGCTTTGATTTACCATCTGTTGTCATCTTTTAAGTTTACGCCCTTAGAACGCATCGTCTGTAAGTACAAATACTAGGTACACTTTGAAGATTATGATTTTGATGATAGACCTCCATATTTTTTTCCTTGATTACTTGATATTATGTAAGATACATTCACCATGCTGTTCCATGAGAATTCTACCATGCCAAGCTAAGCCAACAAAGAGATGATTCAAGGACATTCTTAGACTTTCACTTGTTTTATTGCATTCTCTTAAAACTTAATACTGAATACTTATTTTGTATGATTTCAGTTTTACTCATTGTTCATTAAAACTGGAGCTTGGAGGCTACTTCCTGACTTCGCGTTTTCATGAATGGAGTTAGGCTGACTGTTGAATTGGGTTAGACACACTCAAGGAGGGCAGTACAGTAAAAAGACGTCTCTCAAAGGGGTAAACAGCTTACAACAACAGAGGTATGTCAGACAAGCATTCTCAATGCTCTGGCTCTACAAGAGCATCCAAATCATCTCTGGCAGTAATAGCCCATGCCAAGGCAGAAGCAGCTAAAGCCCGCGCAGCATATGCAGAGAAAATGGCTGAAATGAAAATAGATAAAGCAAAATTGGAAGCAAACCTAGAAGCTCTTACTCTCGAAAAAGAGGCTACCGCTGCTGTGGCAGTGGCTGAAACGCTAGAAGCGGCAGGAGAATTTGCAAATGAGGAGTCCCCAGACCCCCTGATAAGCCAAGATCATCATGGTGACATAAGAGAGCTTCTCTCCTTAGAAAGTGCGGATGAGCGCACAAGAGACTATGTAAACTCGTTACCAGTACCAACACAGAACCCACAGCCTGTCAGTAATAGTCATCAGGCGCCTGCACCTTCAACACACATAGGAGCTGGACAGCCAACGCTCAACGCAGGTTACACCCCTAGTCCTAACTTGCCACAGCAGCCTATGCACTCTCACTCACACACACAAACTCCTAGTCCTGCAAAGCCTGTAACTATCGACAGAGAACAACCGCATTACAAAACAAAACCTGGCATCCCACAGGGAACTCCTACATTTCCCTACTCTCCCTACATGCCTGCACCGCCATGCCCACCTGATATGTTAAATATGGCCAGATATTTAGCACGCAGGGAAATCATCAGCACAGGTCTAAAGCAATTTGATGATAATCCAGACACATACAGGGCTTGGAGGTCATCTTTCTTAAATGCCATCCATGACTTGGACCTGTCCACCAGTGAAGAATTAGATCTGCTGACAAAATGGCTTGGTAAAGAATCCTCCAAGTACGTCAGAAGGCTTAGATCTGTCCACATAGGAAATCCTGCTGCGGCGTTGCAGATGGTCTGGACACGACTTAACGAAGTCTATTGCTTTCCAGAGGCTATTGAGCAGGCTCTTCTTGAGAAGTTAGACAGCTTTCCCAAAATTTCCAGTAGGGATCACAGCAAATTAAGAGAGTTAGGTGATCTTTTAATGGAACTGCTCTCTGCAAAGGAAGATGGGTATCTACCTGGGCTCATAGTGTTAGACACAGCCCGTGGCACTAACCCCATTGTAGAGAAACTGCCTTTCGGGCTACAAGAAAAGTGGATCTACCAAGGCTCTAAATTCAAAAGAGAGCATAATGTTACTTTTCCACCTTTCTCCTACTTCACTGAATTTGTCTGCCTTAATGCAAAAATAAGAAATGACCCAAGCTTTGCTCTAACCAGCACCAGTTTCAATCAGCATGACAGGCCAGCAGCAAAAATAAAGTACAAAACACCTGTGGCAGTAAATAAGACTGATGTAAAGTCCACTACTGATCACGAAGCTGACAGCAGCCAGAAACCCGACGTGGGTAAGCACTGCCCTATCCACAATAAGCCACACCCCCTTAAGAAATGTAGAGGCTTTAGACTGAAAACGCTGGAGGAAAGAAAGGCCCTTTTAAAGGAGCAAGGCATATGCTTTAAGTGTTGTGCCTGAGACTCACATCTAGCAAAGCAGTGCAAAGCTGTTCTGAAGTGTGTGGAGTGTGATAGCGAGAATCATATCAGTGCTCTACACCCAGGCCCACCCCCCTGGTCAGCAAAGGCCGCCGAGCCAGCCGTACAGGACGGCAGGGAGGGAGATGAGCAACCGACCACCGCCAACACATACTGCATGGAGGTTTGTGGAGAAGGCCACGCTGGACGGTCATGCGCCAAGATCTGTCTTGTCAAAGTATATCCACATGGGAAACCTGAAATGGCAGCAAGAATGTACGCCATGCTCGATGATCAGAGCAACAGGTCATTGGCAAGGTCAGACTTCTTCGATCTCTTTGGTGTCTTCAACACTGAAGCTCCATACTCTTTGAAGACCTGCGCTGGCGTAGTGGAAACATGCGGTAGAAGAGCTGATGGCTTTTGCATAGCACCAGTTAACAGTGGAAACAGCTTCTCACTCCCCACTTTGATTGAATGCAATGAGATACCTGATAACAGAGCTGAAATACCTATGCCAAAAATGGCCCTGCAGCATCCACACTTAAGGTTCATTGCTTCACAGATTCCAGAGCTGGATCCAAATGCTCGTATCCTCCTGCTGTTAGGCAGAGATGTGCTCAGAGCACACAAAGTCAGACAACACATCAATGGGCCGAACGACGCACCGTTTGCCCAAAGGCTAGACCTGGGCTGGGTCTTGGCTGGCGAGATGTGCCTGGGAAATGCACATAAACAGCAGGTCTACTGTGCAAAGACTAACGTGCTAGAAAATGGACGCCCCTCATTATTCACTCCATGCCCTGGCCACATACAAATCAAAGATATCTCTCACACACAGACAGGAAAAGCAAAAGAAAAAGCATTAGGAAGTCTGGTTTTTCACAAAACTAAGGACGACAACAAACTTGCTCTCTCAATAGAAGACAAGAAATTTCTGAGAATTATGGACGAACACATGTACAAAGATGAGGCCAACAGCTGGGTGGCACCTTTGCCATTCAGGCATCCACGGCCACGCCTTCCCAACAATAAGGCCCAGGCTCTCAGTTGTCTCTCTTCTCTGCATCGCACTTTGGAGAGGAAACCGTTGATGAAGGAACAATTCATAGGCTTCATGGAGAAAATACTCAAAAACGACCATGCTGAGGTCGCGCCACTGCTTGAAGAGCATCAGGAATGTTGGTACCTTCCGACATTTAGAGTTTACCACCCCAAGAAGCCTGACCAAATCAGGATAGTTTTTGACTCCAGTGCGCAACACCTCGGTGTTTCTCTGAACGATGTTCTGCTTACAGGGCCAGACTTGAATAACAGCCTGTTGGGTGTCTTGATCCGTTTCAGGAAGGAGCTAGTAGCCATAACAGCAGACATCCAACAGATGTTTCACTGCTTCTTGGTGAGAGACGACCACAGAGATTATCTCAGGTTCTTATGGCATCGTGACAATGACACCACAAAAGACATAATAGAGTACCGTATGAAAGTCCACGTCTTCGGCAACACGCCCTCTCCTGCCGTGGCGACGTATGGACTGAGACGGGCTGCGCAAGAGCACGAACAGGTATATGGCACTGCTGCCAGGCATTTCATAGAACGGAATTTCTATGTGGATGATGGGCTCGTCTCACTGCCCACGGAAGCCGAAGCCATTAGTCTTCTTCAGGAAGCACAGGCCCTGCTGTCCGAGTCCAACCTGAGGCTACACAAAATTGCCTCCAACAGCCCTAATGTCTTGAAGGCCTTCCCCAAAGAGGATCATGCTAAAGACATAAAGGACCTTGATTTTGAGGGAGACACCACACACACAGCGGAGCCTTGGGCTTACATGGGAGATTACTACAGACACATTCAGCTTTCAGGTGTCAGACGACGACAAGCCATACACAAGACGTGGCGTACTGTCTACTGTGAACAGCCTATATGATCCCCTTGGCTTTGCTGCACCTGTGACCCTCTACGGACGACTTTTGCTCAGAGAACTTTCAGTGGACAGCATTGAATGGGACTTGCCTCTGCCTGAACACAAAAGGGCAGAGTGGGAGACATGGTGCCACTCACTAAAGGACCTAGAGAAACTCCACGTCCCTCGTGCCTATACACCGCAGTCCCTGTCAAAAGCAAAAAGAAAAGAGATCTGCATATTTTCAGATGCATCCACCAAAGCAATTGGTGCTGTGGCCTACCTCAAGACCATCAGTGAGGATGGGACCTGCCAGCTTGGATTTATCCTAGGAAAGGCCAAGTTAGCCCCTCAGGTAGACATTACAGTACCACGACTTGAATTGTGTGCCGCAGTTCTCGCTGTCGAGATGGCTGAACTCATTGTGAATGAGATTGACTTTGAGCCAGATGCTGTACACTTCTTCTGTGACAGTAAAGTTGTCCTAGGTTACATTTACAATGAAACTAAATGCTTTTATGTGTATGTGCACAACAGAGTGCAACGGATAAGACAATTCACCAGTCCAGAGCAGTGGCATTATGTGTCTACTGAGCATAACCCGGCAGACTACGCCTCAAGATCAGTGCCAGCATCGCGACTGACATGCACTTCCTGGTTGACAGGACCAGCCTTTCTGTGTAAGCAGACCGACTTAAGCACAGCATCTCCAGACACGTTTCAGCTGATTGACCCACACCATGATGCTGAGATCCGTCCCGAGGCAGCTACATATGCTACTCGAACAAGTCTGAAGCAGTTTAGGCCTGAACGCTTTGAGAGATTCTCAAAATGGACCACGCTCCTTAGAGCTGTTGCATCTCTCATTCATGTTGCCCGTTCTTTCAAGTCCACCTCTGCCGAGAAAGATGCAAAATGCAAAGGATGGCATCACTGTCAGAGCCATACAGCAGAAGTGCTGTTGCAAGCAAACAAAACCATCATTCAGTCTGTGCAAGGTGCAGCTTATCCTGAGGAGATAAAAGCACTGTCTCAAGGTGGTGTGGTGTCTAAAAGCAGTCCACTCTCAAAGTTGAATCCTTTCTTGGATGAAGAAGGCACGCTGAGAGTTGGTGGCAGACTGGCCAATGCAGAGATGGGTAATGATGAGAAACGTCCGCTTATCTTACCTGGTGGCCATCACATCTCCCTACTTTTGATTCGCCATCATCATGAGAAGGTCAGTCACCAAGGGCGTCTCTTTACGGAGGGAGCCGTACGTGTAGCAGGACTGTGGCTAGTAGGTGGGAAGAGGTGCATAAGCAGTGTACTACATAAGTGCATCACCTGCAAAAAGCTTCGTGGCAGCGCAGAGAAGCAGAAGATGGCAGATCTGCCTAAAGAATGTCTCTGTGTTGCACCACCATTCAGCCATGTTGGATTTGATGTTTTCGGCCCTTGGAATGTGACTGCCCGCCGAACCAGAGGGGGACAGGCTCAGAGCAAACGATGGGCCGTGTTGTTCACCTGCATGGGGACCCGCGCTGTTCATATCGAAGTAATTGAATCTATGGACAGTTCAAGCTGTATAAATGCAATGAGATTTTTTGCCATTCGGGGACCAGCAAAGACACTTCACTCCGACTGCGGCACTAATTTCATTGGTGCAAACAAAGAGCTAGGATTCACGATGCAAGAGACCAGTGTTCAAACGTACATCAGTCAAGAGGGCTGTACGTGGCATTTCAATTCCCCCCATGCCTCCCACATGGGAGGGGCTTGGGAGCGCATGATAGGAGTGGCCCAGAGAGTCTTGGACGCCATGCTCATGCACCCGGGGGCAGCCCTGACTCACGAGGTCCTGTGCACCTTGATGGCAGAAGTGTCCGCCATTATGAATGCGAGGCCGCTTGTCTCTATCCAAACTGACCCAGACCAACCATACCTCCTGACCCCTTCTATGTTACTCACTCAAAAGGGTGCCTTATTGGCACCACCTGGTGACTTTGCAGAGAAAAACCTCTACAAACGGCAGTGGATGCAAGTACAGAATATGGCCAACAGATTCTGGAACAGGTGGAGGGCAGAGTATCTCCAAACTCTGCAACCTTGAAGGAAGTGGCAAGATGAGCAGCGCAACATTCAAGTGGGTGATCTGGTCCTGCTACGAGATGCCCAAGCCGCACGCAACACTTGGCCCATGGCAATCATCACAGCAGTTTTTCCTGGTCAAGATGACAGAGTCCGTAAAGTGGAGCTGAAACTGACAAAGGAAGGGACTGTTAAGAAGTTTCTTCGTCCTGTGTCAGAGATCATCCTGCTGATGGAGAAAGAAGAATAAGCATATCCTTTTTTTTAAAGTCAAGTTGATAATGACATCTTACAGATGCCAGGCGGGGAGTGTTCTGTCCCTTGCAGTTTTAGTTACTTAGATTTAGGTTAAAGGCATTTTGGTGCCATCTAGTGGCCCTTTTTTGGCTGTGCAGCAATAATAATTCATAGCATTTGTTTGTGTAACCATGGTGACCGGACCGACCATATTCACGGGACCTTTCCTACTGATGTCGTGCTCTGATTTACCATCTGTTGTCATCTTTTAAGTTTACGCCCTTAGAACGCATCGTCTGTAAGTACAAATACTAGGTACACTTTGAAGATTATGATTTTGATGATAGACCTCCATATTTTTTTCCTTGATTACTTGATATTATGTAAGATACATTCACCATGCTGTTCCATGAGAATTCTACCATGCCAAGCTAAGCCAACAAAGAGATGATTCAAGGACATTCTTAGACTTTCACTTGTTTTATTGCATTCTCTTAAAACTTAATACTGAATACTTATTTTGTATGATTTCAGTTTTACTCATTGTTCATTAAAACTGGAGCTTGGAGGCTACTTCCTGACTTCGCGTTTTCATGAATGGAGTTAGGCTGACTGTTGAATTGGGTTAGACACACTCAAGGAGGGCAGTACAAACACATTTCAAAAAAGTTGGGACAGGGGCAATAAGAGGTTGGAAAAGTTAAAGGTACAAAAAAGGAACAGCTGGAGGACCAAATTGCAACTCAATAGATCAATTGCCAATAGGTCATTAACATGACTGGGTATAAAAAGAGCATCTTGGAGTGGCAGTGGCTCTCAGAAGTAAAGATGGGAAGAGGATCACCAATCCCCCTAATTCTGCACCGACAAATAGTGGAGCAATATCAGAAAGGAGTTCGACAGTGTAAAATTGCAAAGAGTTTGAACATATCATCTACAGTGCATAATATCATCAAAAGATTCAGAGAATCTGGAAGAATCTCTGTGCGTAAGGGTCAAGGCCAGAAAACCATACTGGGCGCCCGTGATCTTCGGGCCCTTAGACGGCACTGCATCACATACAGGCATGCTTCTGTATTGGACATCACAAAATAGGCTCAGGAATATTTCCAGAGAACATTATCTGTGAACACAATTCACCGTGCCATCCGCCGTTGCCAGCTAAAACTCTATAGTTCAAAGAAGAAGCCGTATCTAAACATGATCCAGAAGCGCAGACGTCTTCTCTGGGCCAAGGCTCATTTAAAATGGACTGTGGCAAAGTGGAAAACTGTTCTGTGGTCAGATGAATCAAAATTTGAAGTTCTTTATGGAAATCAGGGACGCCGTGTCATTCGGACTAAAGAGGAGAAGGACGACCCAAGTTATTATCAGTGCTCAGTTCAGAAGCCTGCATCTCTGATGGTATGGGGTTGCATTAGTGCATGTGGCATGGACAGCTTACACATCTGGAAAGACACCATCAATGCTAAAAGGTATATCCAGGTTCTAGAGCAACATATGCTCCCATCCAGACGACGTCTCTTTCAGGGAAGACCTTGCATTTTCCAACATGACAATGCCAAACCACATACTGCATCAATTACAGCATCATGGCTGCGTAGAAGAAGGGTCTGGGTACTGAACTGGCCAGCCTGCAGTCCAGATCTTTCACCCATAGAAAACATTTGGCGCATCATAAAATGGAAGATACGACAAAAAAGACCTAAGACAGTTGAGCAACTAGAATCCTACATTAGACAAGAATGGGTTAACATTCCTGTCCTTAAACTTGAGGAACTTGTCTCCTCAGTCCCCAGACATTTACAGACTGTTGTAAAGAGAAAAGGGGATGTCTCACAGTGGTAAACATGGCCTTGTCCCAACTTTTTTGAAATGTGTTGTTGCCATGAAATTTAAAATCACCTAATTTTTCTCTTTAAATGATACATTTTCTCAGTTTAAACATTTGATATGTTCTATTCTGAATAAAATATGGAATTTTCCACATCACTGCATTCCGTTTTTATTTACAATTTGTACTTTGTCCCAACTTTTTTGGAATCGGGGTTGTATACAGGCGAGGGATGCAGAAGTTATGTGCCTATAATATGCATATAATTCAGTTAAATGCCTATAATTCAGAAACTATTGATAGAACTATTTCATGCTTGTATAAGTGACTGTCGAATTTGAAACCACATTCAACTTTATATATTAAAATAAAATGGGAGAAGGAAGGAGGCATAACTATATCTGAGGAAGAATGGACAACAATATGGAAGTATCAATGGATGTGTACCAGCTCACAGAAGTGGAGGGAATTTGGCTGGAAAAGCCTGATTAGGTACTTTATTATGCCTTCTCAGAAGTCTCACTATGATAATAACTCCCCTGTCTGTTGGAGGAACTGCGGAAATCAAAGTGCAAACCATTACCATGTTTTCTGGGACTGCCCGGTCATGAAGGACTATTGGAGAGAGATACACAATGCCCTACAGGATATCTTCAAATGTGAAATACCCCTCGAGAGTAAGACTATGTTTTTCAGACACATACTTGAGGAATGGCCGAAAAGAGAGAAACATTTAATAAATATCTTGCTGGTGGCCTGTAAAAAGAGTACTACCAGGAAATGGTTATCACAGGAGAGCCCAACTTTAAATATATGGATGGACATTACAATGGACATTTATAAAATGGAGAAGATAACAGCTTTCGTTCATCACAAATTGGAGAAATTCGCTTCACACTGGGAAAACTTATATGTCACGCCCCATAGGCCTGATTTTTATTTTCACAAACCAGTGACCGTACTAGATAAAAAGGATCACTCCCTACTTATACATAGGTTTTTGGGGTTTTTTTCTTCTTCTTCTTGTTTGTTTTTCTCTTTTCATTCTTCAGATACAAAACAAAAATGCTATTTTGGCATTTGGGGCAGACAACAGATGTAAGATTTATGAACATATGATGTACCGGATGTGAATGTCTGATTCTGAATGTCAATAAAAAAAATTAATAAATTAAAATGCAGCAATGAAACGTTTCCCAAAGTGTCTATTTTATTCATCAGTCTTGGTGTCATTCAATATTTTAGTGAATCAGATTGATGGAGTATCTCACTGCAATGTCACGCTGTTTGTTCATTAAACTCACACTGTTAAGTGGTGAACAGTGCGGCCTGTGTGAAAAGCCCCTGACGCAGAGCTAACAGACCCCCACTGAAGCCTCTGCATCTATTAGTGTCTGTTAGGTGTTTGTGTACTCGCTGTTTTAATGGGCAGAAAGACGAAAGCTCATTGGACAGCAGGATTTAACGCATCATTTTAAGCCCCGCCCAGACACACGGCTTCACTGGGAGGGAATGGAGTGTGGGCGAACGTGTTTTACACAGTAGAAAAAAAAACATCTCAGCATGAGAGAGAGAACGGTAATGAAGAATAGACATTTTCTCTTCTGAAATTAAAATTCTTTCAAATACTTGGAAAAATTCACAAAATGTTTCTTCATAAATAACAGGGGATTTTTAAAAAAATATTTCACTCCTTGTGTTTGTAAAAAAGTTTTTGAAGACTTTGACATTTCCTGGTTTTCTTTAATAATAAAACATGGTCTAATCTTCATCCGAGTCAGAATCGTAGACAAACACATTCTGTCTAAAGAAAACAGTCACACTTGTTCTCGTCAGTCCTGAATAAACCATTTAAACATTCACACTCTGGGGTTTAAAAAGTGTGTGAACCTCTGAGCGACCGACTTCTCCAAGAGCTCATTAGAAAGCAAAGCAAAAACATCAAAGCAAATCTTGATGTTCATAAACTGAGGGAGTGAAGTGTGTGTCATTGTGTCTCTGCAGGTTGTGGCATTGTGGTGTCTCAGATGAAGGCTGTGCTGCTCTCGCTTCAGCTCTGAGATCAAATCCCTCACACCTGAGAGGCCTGGGTCTGATTGGGAATAAAATAGAAGACTCAGGAAAGAAGCTGCTCTCTGCTCTTAAGGATGATAAACATTACAAACTACAGACACTCTGGTAAGTAATAAAATTTTTAGGTGACTGTTGGAAAAAAAAGAATTTAATCTCATTATAATTTTTCTTTAATTTCAGTAAATGTCACATGACCAGGCCATGAAATGAAACCAGTTTTAGAAATTTTCACTGTGTTCTATTTAATCAACTTTTTCCTCCCAGTTGTCTTTAATGCTGTTTGTTGTTCAGTAAAATTGATTTAAAATTCATCTGAAAGCAGAAGATGGAGTCAGTCAGAGTCTCCAAAATGTCCCGTCTGAGTGCATGAGAGTGATTGTAAATGAACACCTCGTCTCCTTGTGACACCCTGCTGTCTCTGACTCCATCCTGCTGCTTTTGTCTGAATAAGATGATCTCGGCTTTTCCCTGTTTCTGATCAGCAGCACACTTCTCAACTCTCCTCAAAACTCAGTAAAATGATCATCTTTAATGCAACACTGCCACAAATATGTGATTTAAGGAGCCACTTTACTCACTCTGACGCTCCTTCCTTCTCTCCACCTCCACACCGTGTCTTCTGTCTTTCCTGTAAAATTCACCTTGGCTTCTTCTTAAAGTCTGCACTTAAATCTACATGTAGAACAAGAGATCAAACCCACCGCAGTGTTTAGTTACTGTTTAAAAAGCTCCAAAGCCTGTGATTGGATAAGAGCAGTGATGTGATGGGAAACGTCTGTTCACTTTCCTGTGAGATCTTGTGGAAGTTCTATCCTAGCTATCCTAGCTATCCTTGTGGAGCCTATCCTAGCTGACTACGGGCGAAAGGCGGGGTACACCCTGGACAAGTCGCCAGGTCATCACAGGGCTGACACATAGACACAGACAACCATTCACACCTACGGTCAATTTAGAGTCACCAGTTAACCTAACCTGCATGTCTTTGGACTGTGGGGGAAACCGGAGCACCCGGAGGAAACCCACGCGGACACGGGGAGAACATGCAAACTCCGCACAAAAAGGCCCTCGCCGGCCACGGGGCTCGAACCCGGACCTTCTTGCTGTGAGGCGACAGCGCTAACCACTACACCACCGTACTGCCCAGACTGAATAAATGTTGAATTAAATTATAAACAGGAGATAATAATGTTTCTCTTGGAGCAGAGATGATTACATGCTGTTGGTCATGAAGTACCACAGTCCAGTGTGTGGGGATTAATCCAGATGTTTTTATTTTATTTTCAGGGTGTGATGAACATGTGTGTGTGAGATGAAGACTCTGGTGTTCCTGCATTTCCATGTTGGGGAACAGACAACACCATTCATAAACACGTCAGTCGTTTAGTTCTAACAAATGAAAGAGACTTGGAGACGTGGTCAGTGTGTGTTCATGGTGCACAGTGAATCAGACTGCACACAATTCTACACTGAATGTGGAACAACTTGTGATCTGCATGAAACTGCCTGGACCTCAGTCCCTTAAAAACCCTGAAAGAGCAGGTGAAAAAGCACAGGGACTCGAGCTGAACCCAGTCAGTGGAAGATGGAGCTGAAATGGACAGGAACAGTTTCAGGACATTGGTGGGATTCTCACCTGACAGGATCGGCATTTGGGAAGTTAATCTGAGGAAGTCCCGAGGAGACTCACTACAAGGCACATTTATCACTTTGTCCTTTGGTTGGTATTTAATATACTCACTGAGCACTTTATTAGGAACACCTGGATGGAACCGCCTTGTTGATGAGAGGGTTCACCGGAGAACGGCCAGACTGGTTTAAGCTGACAGAAAGGCTACAGTAACTCAGATAACCTCTCTGTACAATTGTGGTGAGCAGAAAAGCATCTCAAAATGCACAACACAGTGAACACTGAGGTGGATGACTACGTTGGGTTCCACTTCTGTCAGTCAAGAACAGAAAGCTGAGGCTGCAGTGGGCACAGGATCACCACAACTGGACAGGTGAAGAGTGAAAAAACGTAGCCTGGTCTGATGAACCTCGATTTCTGCTGAGGCTCACAGATGGTGGCGTCAGAATTTGGCACCAACAGCATGAATTAGTGTTCCTAATAATGTGCTCTGTGACTGTAGATTAGATCTTTTTGTTACAGGGTCAGACCAAAGCTGTTCATTTTTGTTCTCTTCTAAACTTTTTTTCCTCTAGATTTTAAAGAAATTATATAAATACTGCATGATTAATTTTCTGTTGTATAAAATTAGTTTCTGTATTTAAACTTTTTTTTTTTAGCAAAAAAAAGCCAACAGTTATTGAAAATAAATTTATGCGCAACACTTGGGTGTTAGTACTCGGACGGAAAAATGGATTTCCATCAAAATCAAATCGTGAAACTTTCATTTTCAGCATCTGTGTAATTTCTGATTTATTGTCAGTGTGAAGGCAGCCATAGAAAGTAATGGCTACCCTTTATGATGTTCTTCTTTTTGTTTTTACATATTAAAATATTGCACATATTTGATATTATAATTGTATTAAAAATGTAATGGACTTTATTTAAAAGAGAAACATTGTAAAGATGAACATTGTAATGGTTTGAGTGGACTCAATCCCCCATGATGCATTTATGTATGTCACTTCCTGTGAAATGTTTGTTGCTCTGGAAAGAGGGTCTTTTACTTAAATTGAATAAAATGGGAATAGAAGGCAAAATGTTCAATTGGATTAGAGATTTTTTAAGGAATAGAACCATAGAGGTAAGAGTTGGAGCAAGCCATTCAAAAATCTACGCTATAGAAAATGGTACCCCGCAGGGTAGTGTCTGCAGCCCAATTCTATTTAATATAATGATTAATGATGTTTTTAACAATATTGATTCCAGAATCAGTAGAGCACTTTATGCAGATGATGGAGCACTGTGGGTGAGAGGCCGAAATTCTGATAGTCTAAGGAACAGAATGCAAATAGCTATAAACGAGGTTGAAAGATGGTCACATGAATGTTGGTTTCATTTATCTGTTGAAAAGACACAAGTTATATGTTTCTCAAAAAAAAGGGTTAACCCTACAGTGGACCTCAGGTTGTATGGGCAGCCACTCAAGCAAACGGATAATTTAAGATACCTTGGTGTATTGTTCGATAACAAACTTTCTTTTAAAAATCATATTCAAAAGGTTATAGACAAATGTAAAAAGGGAATTAATATTCTGAAATGCTTAGCAGGGAATGACTGGGGGGCATCAAGAACATCCTTGAAAAGAATTTATAGTGCCCTAATCCGACCAGTATTGGATTATGGATGTATAGCATATAATTCAGCAGCCAAGACTTCCTTGTTAGAGCTAAACAAGATACAAGCCAAAGCCCTCCGTATATGTTGTGGTGCCTTCAGGACCTCTCCAGTCCCAGCACTTCAGGTGGAAGTAGGGGAGATGCCACTGGACCTCAGGTGACTGAAATTATCAGTATCATATTGGCTAAACCTACAGGGTCATGAAGATAATCACCCAACCAAACAGGTACTAAGGGAATGCTGGGAGTATGGTCGACCCGTACGCAGTTTTGGGTGGAATGGTAATCAGCAGGCAGATCAATTGGGGATCAGTGACATTCCTCTTTGCAAAACAATTACAAGGTCAATCATTCCCCCTTGGTTATTTTATTTCCCTATTGTAAATTTGAAAACTAAGGAGATGGCAAACCAGAATGTACAGCAGTATTTAGAAGTAATGTATGATGACATGACACAGATATATACAGATGCTTCTAAAGACGAAACTGGTAGGACAGGAGCAGCAGTATTCATCCCCAGCTACAATATAAGTATTGGGAAAAGGACATCAGATCACTTGTCAATTATTTCAGCAGAAATGATGGCTATTATACTGGCCCTGCAGTGGGTGGAGGAGGTGAAGCCTAGTAAAGCAGTTATTTGCTCAGATTCTATGTCTTCCTTAAATAGTATCCAGAGTGGAAAATCTACCTGCTGACAAGATCTCTTAGATGAAATTAACCATCTAGTATTTAATATTAATCAACATAAAACTTTTATTCAGTTCACATGGGTTCCAGCTCATAAGGGGGTTGAGGGTAATGAGAAAGTGGATAAAATGGCCAAAGAGGCCATCAAGGCAAATGAGGTTGAGTTAGAAGTCCCATTAAGCAAGGCAGAAATTAAAGTAATAATTAAAGACAACATCAACAAAATGTGGCAGGAGAGATGGAATACAGAGGAGAAAGGAAGGCAGCTATATAATTTACAAAAAGAGGTGGTGTTTAGAAGAGGTGGTGAACTGAAACGACAGGAGGAGGTTTGGTTGACAAGGCTGAGGATAGGACACATACACACATTTGAATCATTATAATGGATTTAGATTGTTAAAACCGCATTTTATTTAAAAAAGTGTCCCACTTTACCTGAATTTACCCTATCCATTGCAACAGATTGGTGGTTGTAGCTGATAGAAAAACGTTAAGCTGTTTATATCTAATGTATTTAGTATTCACACATTTTTTGTATGATATTAATCACCGTTTCCTCAACTTCAACAATCTCCGACGTCTGTTCACTTAATATCAGGATATTCTATTAACGTGAAGCCAACTATGAATAATAACCCCGCCGCTATCCTTTATCATAGCTACATGTATGACAAAAAAATGCGAGCCAGCGCTGCCAGCGCATTACACTGAGTGCAGCGTATCACCACTCCAAGATGGCGGCCCCGCGTCTTGTCAGCGCTTTTACAATTTACATTGGATGCTCCATCTACAGGGCCGTCGACAGGGGGGGACAACCGGGTATTTTGTCCCGGGCCCAGGCATGAGGGGGGGCCCAGAACTGGTCCCTCATGAAGATGCCATTAATCATTCTGTTTCATTCACTGGCGGCTCGTTAATAGGGGCGATTTGGGCGACGCACTCCCAAACAGGGAGGGAGATTTTTTTTTCTTTTTTTATCTACTCCTACTACCAACAGTAATGTCATTGTCCAATCAGGTTAAGGTCGCGCCTGGTGTAGCCACGCCCTTTTGGGGCGATTTCTGTCAGGTTCAGATTTGCCCCAAAATCTCCCATTGACACTAATGGTACGTACGTTTTTTTCGAAAATCATGCTCCCAATGCATTTTCTATTAGGCTTTATGTGCTCGCACAAGCAGCGTGCTTACGTCATACGCCTGTTGCGCCGCGCAAGTGTTGCCAGATTGGTTTTAAGTGCATTTTGGCGGGTTTTGAACATAATTTTGGGCTGGAAAACGCAACTTGCGCGGGAAATGTGTGAACATTCTATGAAGATGGCGGCGAGTATTGAGTGCAACAATATGGTAGCGTCTCTGAAAGAAGTTCCCTTTAGTCGTCGTACCAATGAGGAGAAAACGGCAGTCAAACAGCTAGGACCTCCTACACCGAATTTAAACATCAAGCAAGTGTCTACGAAGGGGGAGAAGACCTACTCAAGAGGTTTTAACAAGAACTGGTGCCACCGGAAAACTTGGCTAGCTGGCTGTGATGTAGTCAATGCTCGTTTTTGCTACCCTTGCGTTCTCTTCCACCCTGGAAGTAGCACAGCAGACGGTACAGTGATATCTGATATTTGAATTTACTAGGCAAAAGTTGTTTTTGTGTGTGTGTGTTTTACCAATGGCAGTTTAACATTGCCATGCTTGGAATATTTCAGTAGCCTCAAGTTCTCTCTGACTTGGTGTAAATTAAGCATATTTTCAGTTTTTATATATTGTACAGTATATGTGTTCATTGGAGCCAGCAGCACCTTACCTTTTTTCCAACTTGTTAAGCCAAGTTGCACTGAGTACAAAACCTTGTGTAACCTTGTGTGTGTATATAGCTAAATAACTAAAGCCTTTTGTGTTCATCGGCATGCTTGTAATACTTTAAATTTCCTCTTAAGGCATGGCTTTCTGGAGGAATTCTTGGGGGAAAAAAAACTGCAGAATTTATTTAGAATTATTTGTTGTTAAAATGGTGCAATTCCATATAAAAAAACCCCACATAATTAAGCTGCACATGTTTGATGGTTATGCTTTTCTTCATCTTTTTCAAAACTTAAATAAACACTTGTTTTGGATTTATATCCTGCCACTTTAATTGCATTCTTTAGAATTGAAGAAATTAGAATATGTTTATAATTAAGAATTTGTGTCTACTTATTATAGAATACTGGAATAATATGAGAAAATAAATGAGTAATGTAATATTAATTGATTGTGATGCCAGATGTTTTGCTTTGAAGGCTTCACAATGAATCTTCCTTAGTTTTAGCCTGGCAAGCCAGACTAAATGTGAATATTTGCCACTCATAGGCAAAAATATTTTTGGCCGCTAGGCGGGTGGGTCTAGTTTACTAGGCTACCTTAGTTTGCCACCTTTAACTTGTTCAGTGTTGCCACCTAGTGGAGAGAAGAGATATTGTCTGTATTGATATCTGAATTTACCAGGCAAAAACAAGTTCGGCCAATTGATTTGCTACCTAGGTCAATTTACTTCAGTCCTGTGGACATTTACGATCCGTGTAGACATAACGGGGGAAAATTGCCCCCCCTGAAAAAAAATTCAGGAGCTGCCACTGCAGGAGAGGCTCAATGGGCTGGCTATGCTCTCTTATAGACCCTTTTCACGTGACGTCACGACAAACGCGGCTGCCATTTTGGACATGTACTACCAGTAGTTTACCACAGCCAACATTGAGGAACAGCAGCAAAGAAAGTTTTTACTTTCAGCAAGACTTCCATCATGCCACTATATTGTTGTGCACCTGGATGTAGTAACCATCAACAAACAAGGCAAGGGTTATCATTTTATCAGATCCCGACGGAGAAGATGGATAGCGGCCATTAACAGATTGGCAGCCCTCGGCATACCAGCGCTTGTGTAGTGACCACTTTGTTGGAGGTAAGACGAATAAAATTAGCCAGAAAAGGCATTACATTGCTGTTAACATTCTGTGGCGGCGAGTGTGTAACAAAGTAGGTTAAAATAACCCATTGTAACCTCTTTGTTCTTCTGTAGTAGCTATTGTTGACTAGCTAATCTCAACAAGTAGCTGGTATGTTACTGTAGCAATGTTTACGTTCAGTCATTTGGATGACTGTTAAAACCTTTCAGTCTCAAGTTTTTCCTTTACTGTATTTACTAGTTTACTGTAATTATGATCCGGCAGCTATTTACACCGGATCCAGTATAAATAGCTGCCGGAGCCAACGTCCGAGGTTCCGGAGCGCGCTCCGGCTTGCTCTCCCTCAAATTAAGCAGCGCGCACCGGCTTGCTCCCGGAGTGCTCCGGCCGAGGTTCCCCTCAAATTAAGCAGCGCGCGCCGGCTTGCTCCCGGAGTGCTCCGGCCGAGGTTCCGGAGCACACTCCAGCCGAGGTTCCCCTCAAATTAAGCAGTGCGCTCCGGCTTGCTCCGGAGCAAGCCGGAGCGCGCTCCGTAACCTCGGCCGGAGCACTCCTGGAGCAAGCCGGAGCGCGCTCTGGAACCTTGGCCGGGGCACTCCTGGAGCAAGCCGGAGCGCACTCTGTAACCTCGGCCGGAGCACTCCTGGAGCAAGCCGGAGCGCGCTCCGTAACCTCGGCCAGAGCACTCCTGGAGCAAGCCGGAGCGCGCTCCAGAACCTCGGACGTTGGCGTGTATGTGTATGGCAATGGGTTTTTAATAACATAGGTATACAGATCATGTGGGCCAAAGTCAGGTAAAGACGAGGGCTTCGTGTACTTCCGTACGTCAGTGAACAATCCTGGTGGAAGCAGGTAAACGTCGTTCTCTAAGCCTGCTAACCTCAATTTTTGCAAATACCTCTCCCTCTGCTCACCCTGTAAATGCCCTATGTCGCTGGATAGTGAAGGTGTTTTCTGCATCTCGCTCCTTTTTCTTTTATGTTTTTCATTTGTTGCCTTCCTCGCATTCAAACTGATTCGAGCCGAAGTCCACTACATGTCCAAAATGGCGGTCGTGTTTACGAAGGTCACGTGACTGAAAAGGGTCTATAGAGCGCGAACTTGCAAAGAAGCTGGACTTCAATGACCTTATTGATGACTTTGCCACAGCAAAAGTCCGGCGCATTGCATTTCACACCTGAATAGTTGCAGACTAAGGAAATGTTCAAACTGTAAATATGTTGAAATGTTGAAATAAAATGGTTGACTGTTATAATGGGCTTGGAATACCTGTTATTTAAGGGTTGGAGTGAATGGAGACTGTGAAAAGAGGGGTTGGGTGTGGGTGGTTGCTGTGTGGCGATGTGCGTGTGCGCGTATGTGTGTGGGGGGGCCCACTCAGATTATTTTGTCCCGGGCCCAGCCAAAGCTGTCAACGGCCCTGGACACACTAAATGTGTCAGTGGCTGGCTGTAATAAACGCAGCCAAGCGACAAAACCATCAATCAGAGTCAGTTTCTCTACATATCGCTTCCTTTCAGCAGGCTTCAGGGTTTTGAAATAATCTGCCATGTTCACAGATCATGCACAGACTTATCCATTATATCCACAGTTTTTTGCCAAGTCTCACACAGGTTTCTTTCAAGTCTACTGTTGGGCCAATAAATCATAAATAAAACAGCTCAGATTTGTTTGTTTAAGTCGTTTGCCACTCCACTTTATTCTCGTGGGTTCATATACCGCTGCCGTTATTTCCCCCAATCACGAGTTTGTTGGTCTTCCAATATGGCGCAGGGTCTGTTTACTTCCGGTTTCGGGTGACGTCAGTAATATCCCTCTATAGTGCAACAACATTGTAAATCGGCGTGAAGTACTAAAATGTGTTGTGTTGTGTGCATTTCAGGCAGTTATTGGAACACGCCGCGCTCCTTCAGTGTGATCTCTCACTGGTGAGGTCCATGGTGGTGACTTGCTGTGCTCTTCACAACCTATGTGAAAGTCATGGTGAAAGATACGATACAGAGTGGGACCCTGCAGCAGTAGCATTGCCACTGCCAGGTGTTGCAGGGCCACAAGAGGTTGAAGAGGAGGGCAGAGATGTTCGAGAGGGGTTGATATGTTACTTGTTGTCAAACAGTTAAATGTGAATGTGAAGTAACACTTCCTGTATGTATATAGTAAAATTTTTGTTATTGCTGATGATACCTGTGTTGCAGTTTTCCTGCCCTCTCCTCAGTGATGTTGTCCACCCACTACTTGTGCATGGAAACAGCCCCTGTTATTTGTAATGTGCCTTCAATCTTTGAATAAAACACCAATGCAATAGATCCATCTGCGTTTTGATTTCAGCTTTTAGTGACATCGCAACATATTTGGTTTGTCTCATAGTGCAGCATTCACGATACACGAAGAGGCAAATATCAAGTGCACATATGAAGCATTGTTTTCATGGTCAAGTTTTCACCAGCTGTAACTGTTGGAGTGTCAGAGTATGTTTACAGACAATGAGCATCCCATGATCTCATAAACCCATACTATGAGTTTCATTACAGCTGTACAGTGGTGCTTGAAAGTTTGTGAACCCTTTAGAATTTTCTGCATTTTGCATAAATATGACCTAAAACATCATCAGATTTTCACACAAGTCCTAAAAGTAGATAAAGAGAACCCAGTTAAACAAATGAGACAAAAATATTATACTTGGTCATTTATTTATTGATGAAAATGACCCAATATTACATATCTGTGAGTGGAAAAAGTATGTGAACCTTTGCTTTCAGTATCTGGTGTGACTCCCAGGTGCAGCAATAACTGCAACTAAATGTTTGCGGTAACTGTTGATCAGTCCTGCACACCGGCTTGGAGGAATTTTAGCCCGTTCCTCCGTACAGAACAGCTTCAACTCTGGGATGTTTGTGGGTTTCCTCACATGAACTGCTCGCTTCAGGTCCTTCCACAACATTTAGATTGGATTAAAGTCAGGACTTTGACTTGGCCATTCCAAAACATTAACTTTATTCTTCTTTAACCATTTTTTGGTAGAATGACTTGTGTGCTTAGGGTCGTTGTCCTGCTGCATGACCCATCGTCTCTTGAGATTCAGTTCATGGCCAGATGTCCTGACATTTTCCTTTAGAATTCACTGGTATAATTCAGAATTCATTGTTCCATCAATGATGACAAGCCGTCCTGGCCCAGATGCAGCAAAATGGGCCCAAACCATGATACTACCACCATCACGTTTCACAGATGGGATAAGGTTCTTATGCTGGAATGCAGTGTTTTCCTTTCTCCAAACATAGTGATTCTCATTTAAACCGAAAAGTTCTATTTTGGTCTCATCCATCCACAAAACATTTTTCCAATAGCCTTCTAGCTTGTCCACATGATCTTTAGCAAACTGCAGATGAGCACCAATGTTCTTTTTGGAGAGCAGTGGCTTTCTCCTTGCACCCCTGCCGTGCACACCATTGTTGTTCAGTGTTCTCCTGATGGTCGACTCATGAACATTAACATTAGCCAATGTGAGAGAGGCCTTCAGTTGCTTAGAAGTTACCCTGGGGTCCTTTGTGACCTCGCCGGCTATTACACGCCTTGCTCTTGGAGTGATCTTTGTTGGTCGACCACTCCTGGGGAGGGTAACAATGGTCTTGAATTTCCTCCATTTGTACACAATCTGTCTGACTGTGGATTGGTGGAGTCCAAACTCTTTAGAGATGGTTTTGTAACCTTTTCCAGCCTGATGAGCACCAGCAATGCTTTTTCTGAGGTCCTCAGAAATCTCCTTTGTTCATGCCATGATACACTTCCACAAGCATGTGTTGTGAAGATCAGACTTTGATAGATCCCTGTTCTTTAAATAAAACAGGGTGCCCACTCACACCTGATTGTCATCCCATTGATTGAAAACGCCTGACTCTAATTTCACCTTCAAATTAACTGCTAATCCTAGAGGTTCACATACTTTTGCCACTCACAGATATGTAATATTGGATCATTTTCCTCAATAAATAAATGACCAAGTATAATATTTGTGTCTCATTTGTTTAACTGGGTTCTCTTTATCTACTTTTAGGACTTGTGTGAAAATCTGATGATGTTTTAGGTCATATTTATGCAGAAATATAGAAAATTCTAAAGGGTTCACAAACTTTCAAGCACCACTGTACATTAATGACACAAGGCATTTTGTTTTTTTTTTTCTGTAAAACACAACTGTTTATTAAAACTCTCACCAGTGACCATCTCATCTCATTATCTCTAGCCGCTTTATCCTTCTACAGGGTCGCACGCAAGCTGGAGCCTATCCCAGCTGACTACGGGCAAAAGGCAGGGTACACCCTGGACAAGTCGCCAGGTCATCACAGGGCTGACACATAGACACAGACAACCATTCACACCTACGGTCAATTTAGAGTCGCCAGTTAACCTAACCCGCATGTCTTTGGACTGTGGGGGAAACCGGAGCACCTGGAGGAAACCCACGCGGACACGGGGAGAACATGCAAACTCCGCACAGAAAGGCCCTCACCGGCCATGTGGCTTGAACCCAGGACCTTCTTGCTGTGAGGCGACAGCGCTAACCACTACACCACCGTGCCGCCACCAGTGACCATAACACGTGCAATTAAAAATAAGGTGCAAAATTTAAGTGATTCAAATGACACAAACATACAATAACAACGAAACACAACGACAATGGTGAATAGTGCAAACTATATACATGGGCATGGGTATGAACTATATACAAGTGCATTGTGCAATAGTCAGTGGACTATGCATTGTGCAAAGGCAGTAGTCAGGGATCAGGGAACCCAGAGTCAGGGGTTTGTAGTGCCACTACAGCTGCGATGTCCAGTTCCTGTCAGCCATCGCCTGCGCCATCTGGTCCAGCACCCCGAGTAGTGCTTGCCCAAAGGCTTCAGACTGAGCTGCCTGGTGGCTTCGTGCGGCGAATTCTAACTCCGTCGCAGCACGGGAGTCTTCCAACATCAGCTCAAAGAGGCGTTACAAAAAAAGGTGTATGAAAATAAGGCAGAGCAAAAGACACACATGTAGTTCTCACATGGCAACACTGCAATACTGCTTGGTATGTAGTATCCTATGCATTCGTTGTTGTGTTAAAAACCGCACCAACGTGTAACAGCTATTGCTAACTCAAAATGGCAGAACAAAAGACACACACGTAGTTCACACATCACAACACTGCAATACTGCTTGGTATGTAGTATCCTATGCATTCGTTGTTAATGTGATTAAAACCGCACCAAGTCTAGCAGCTATTGGTAACTCAAAATAATTGAAACATGACTTACCATTATCTATCGCCTCCAACAAAGACATTGCGGTGTCAAGACCCGTGTCCCTCTGGTTCGCCGGACGGTGGCCATAGATAGCGTCCATCTGATCGTACCATTTCCACCGCTTGCGGCTAGCCCCACTTTGTCCGTTGTGGTCCTTCACTTACCTATATTCACTCTTCAGTTTCTCCAGTTTATCCCGGCACTGAACCACGGTGAGGTGATAACCGTGTTCCGACATCAGCCGGGATATCTCCTGGAACACCTTCTCATTACGCGTAGCACCATTGAGATTTTTCTGAATGTGCTCCTCAGCCACAACACAGAGAAATGTCTGTGTCTCCACGATGGACCACTGGCTGGCCTTTCCTCGCTTGGGTTAGTCTTCCATCTTCTAGTTTTCTGATCTTCTTCTTCTTCTTTGTCGTAATTCTTCTTCTTCCGGGTTTACGGTGTTTGCAGATGGTGGTTAAAGATCCCAGCGTGCTTGCGGGGCGTGTGTGGGCATGTGAGGACACTCCTCCTCACCAATCAGTGCACAGGGGAGTGTCTCCTCACGCCCCTAGCCCCACTCGGCTCAGTTGAGCTCACTTCAGCCTCACTTCAAAACTGTGCGAGTTTTGGGTGCTGAGTAAGGCTGAAGTGAGGTCAGTCGTGCTGCTCTGAGGTAGTCGAAACACGAGCCGTGTTGGGCTGAAGTGAGCTGAAAAAGGGTAGTGGAAAAGGCCCATAATAAAGGGAAACAGAGGTTGTACCTCCTATGTAGGCTGAAGCAGTTTCAGTTACACATACAGGACCTGCTTACAGTCTACACATATTTTGTATGACTGGTCCTGGAGTATGCAACACCCCTGTGGCATCCAGGCTTAACGAACAGCCAACGGATGAAGATAGAGAACATCCAAGTGCGTGCAACTAAGATCATCCTTGGCAATAACTTTCACAGTTACTCTACAGCTTGTGAAGCTCTACGACTCCAAAAACTTGAGGACCGACATGTTATGCTATGTCTGAAGTTTGCCCAGAAACTATACAAGTCTGAACAGTACAAACATTGGTTTCCATGACTGCGGGGAGAGATAAGTGGTAGGGAAATTAGACAGAACAAAAAACTTGATCAGTTGCCAGTTCGCACTGTACGATACTCTAAAAGTCCACTTCCTTACTTTGTTCAACTTCTGAATAGCACATTGTAATTGGAATGGCTAATCATGATGTTTTATTTTGTATATATATTTGTTTGTGATTTTAACTCTAAATATGTTTGATTTGTCAATGTACCTTTTATCCAATGTACAGAACATGTAATTCAGCTCTTGGGCTGCCAAATGTTCTTTGAATAAAACACATTTGAACATTTGAACATTCTGCTTTTTGAGTTAGCAGTTGATCTAAAGCAGATCTGGCTGCTTCTAATTTCTTCAACACAGAACTGGAGAAAGACACTTTAAAATCTCTTTCCAAGATAGCAATGTCTTGTTCAAGCTCCAACTGTTTTGCTAATTAGGGCCCGAGCCCTATGGGCGAAGGCCCTATTGTTCTTGTAAGAGTTCACTATTATTAGGGCCCGAGCCCTATAGGGCGAAGGCCCTATTGTTCTTGTAAGAGTTCACTATTATTATTATTCTTCTTCTTCTTTATTTTTCTCCGCTGTTGGGCCATTTTCGGGGCGCTTGCCATGGGCGAAAACGCGCGAAATTTGGCGCCACTTCCGAGAATTGCCACCGCTACTCAGAACCAAAAGCCCAAACTTGGCTGGGGCTCAGGGCCTCTATAGCACCCCCTAAGTCGTTGTGATTTTGGCCTCCCGCATTAAGGTGCCTGGTTGTCATATAGTTTGTAGTAGTGGCATGCCATTTGGTACGCATATGTATCTCACTAAGCCGGACAAAAATGTAATGCCAATGCATTAGCCACGCCCAACAGGAAGTGAGGTAATTTCACTTTTGTGTGAAATACATGGCCACGAAGACGGCGCAACTCCTCCTAGACCGTTCATAGGAATGTCACCAAAATTTATACACATCATCTACAGACATGGCTGACAAAAGTTACTAAATACGTTTCACGTAGGATAAACCGTTCAGAAGTTATACGTCAATCAATTTTCACTTCAAAATTTTACATGCTAAAAAATTCATAACAAATCTTCTAATTGCTCAACACTGCTCATACTTCACACCCTAATCACTCATTGGGCTTCTGACATGTTACCCAATTTCTGTGATATTTCGCCACTGGGGGCGCTATTTTTGGGCAAAAAATCCAATCTTTCCCCAAATTTGGTCAAACTTCACGGCCACCCTCTTACTACCTCCCATGTCATGTATACCACATTTTGGGAATTTTCGTCCATGGGGGGCGCTGTTTTTGGCCGACGCAATTTCTCCAAAACGGGTTTTTGGTAAATTATTCCATAATGCTTCTCCTTCACACCACTACCTTGTGATAGTGCGTTGCTGTTGTGGACACTTATTTTTCCATTTCATAATCACTCATGTACAGCATAGCGCCACCTACTGACATGGGAAAAACCAAAAAATTTATTCTTCAAAAATCTATATCTCATCTTCTCTTTACTCAATTGTCATCAAACTTCATACGCAAACTCTTCATAGCTCACCTGACATGTACGCCAAATTTTGTGCACTTTCGCCCCTGGGGGTGCGGGTTATGGCAGAAATGATATTGCAGCTTCTGATTTGTCAAACTTGGCAAGCAAACTCTTTACAAGACCATTTTTGGGGCGCTTGCCATGGTCGACATCGCACGAAATTTGGCTCCTTTTTCTTAGACTCCCACCGCTACTGAGAACCAGAAGCCCAGATCCAGGCGGGCCTCAGGGCCTCTATAGCGCCCCCTAACTCATTGTGATTTTGGCCTCCCGCATTAAGGTGCCTGGTTGCCATGTAGTTTGTAATAGTGGCATGCCATTTGGTACGCATATGTATCTCACTAAGCCGGACAAAAATGTAATGCCAATGCATTAGCCACGCCCAAAAGGAAGTAAGATAATTTTACTTTTGTGCGAAATGCATGGCCACGAAAACGGCGCAACTCCTCCTAGACCGTTCATAGGAATGTCACCAAAATTGATACACATCATCTACAGACATGGCTGACAAAAGGTCCTAAATACGTTTCACGTAGAATAAACTGTTCAGAAGTTATACGTCAATCAATTTTCAATGCAAAATTTTACATGCTTAAAAATTCATAACAAATCTTCAAATTGCTCAAAACTGCTCATACTTCACACGCTAATCACTCATTGGGCATCTGACATGTTAGCCAATTTCTGTGATATTTCGCCACTGGGGGCGCTATTTTTGGGCAAAAAATCCAATCTTTCCTCAAATTTGGTCAAACTTCACGGCCACCCTCTTACTACCTCCCATGTCATGTACACCTCATTTTGGGAATTTTCGTCCATGGGGGGCGCTGTTTTTGGCCAGCGCAATTGCTCCAAAACAGTTTTTGGTAAATAATTCCATAATGCTTCTCCTTCACACCACTACCTTGTGATAGTACGTTGCTGTTGTAGACACTTATTTTTCCAACTCATAATCGCTCATGTGCAGCATAGCGCCACCTACTGACATGGGAGAAACCAAAAAATTTATTCTTCAAAAATCAATATCCCATCTTCTATTTTCTCAATCTTGCTCAAACTTGATACACACACTCTTAACAGGTCACCTGACATATGTGCCAAATTTTGTGAACTTTTGCCACTGGGGGCGCTGTTTTCAGGCAACAATTTATATCTCGGCTTCTGATTGGTCAAACTTGATCAAACTTTACAAAACAACTCTTCATAGGTCCCTTGACATGTATACCAAATTTGGTGAACTTTCACCACTGGGGGCGCTCATTGCGCTGTAGCAGTTGCAGGAGAGGTGTTTACAATCATGAGGCACCAGGAGTATGTTGTTTTGGTTGCCTTAAACACACATGACTTGTGGGGAATGGGTAGGCAGTCGGGAGCAAGTGTTGTAGCATAGCGCCACCTACTGACATGGGAGAAACCAAAAAATTTATTCTTCAGAAATCAATATCTCATCTTCTATTTTCTCAATCTTGATCAAACTTGATACGCACACTCTTAATAGGTCACCTGACATATGTGCCAAATTTTGTGAACTTTTGCCACTGGGGGCGCTGTTTTCAGGCAACAATTTATATCTCGGCTTCTGATTGGTCAAACTTGATCAAACTTTACAAAACAACTCTTCATAGGTCCCTTGACATGTATACCAAATTTGGTGAACTTTCACCACTGGGGGCGCTCATTGCGCTGTAGCAGTTGCAGGAGAGGTGTTTACAATCATGAGGCACCAGGAGTATGTTGTTTTGGTTGCCTTAAACACACATGACTTGTGGGGAATGGGTAGGCAGTCGGGAGCAGGTGTTGTAGCGTTACATACAGACTAATAGATGTCTAACAGAAGACAATCCTATGTAGCTATAGCTTGGTGACTGATGAGGTAAATACATTAATTTGGTTGGGAAGCCATGGCATAAAATGTTCTGTCCATGACAACATCTCAGCGCACCATGTACTCTGTGTCCAATTCTGTGCTTTGTCACCATTGTGGGAGTAATGTCTCTTGCCAAAGAAGCTGTGGAAGGTATTTCGCGGGGACGCATGCCCCCGCCCCCCTTGGCCGCTGGCGCGAGGGCCCGTCGAGGCCGCTTGCGGCTTTAATTATTCTTCCGTCTTCTTCTTCTTCTTTATTTTTCTCCGCTGTTGGGCCATTTTCGGGGCGCTTGCCATGGGCGAAAACGCACGAAATTTGGCACCAGTTCCGAGAATTGCCACCGCTACTCAGAACCAAAAGCCCAAACTTGGCCGGGGCTCAGGGCCTCTATAGCGCCCCCTAAGTCGTTGTGATTTTGGCCTCCCGCATTAAGGTGCCTGGTTGCCATATAGTTTGTAGTAGTGGCATGCCATTTGGTACGCATATGTATCTCACTAAGCCGGACAAAAATGTAATGCCAATGCATTAGCCACGCCCAACAGGAAGTGAGGTAATTTCACTTTTGTGCGAAATGCATGGCCACGAAGACGGCGCAACTCCTCCTAGACCGTTCATAGGAATGTCACCAAAATTGATCCACATCATCTACAGACATGGCTGACAAAAGTTACTAAATACGTTTCACGTAGGATAAACCGTTCAGAAGTTATACGTCAATCAATTTTCGATGCAAAATTTTACATGCTTAAAAATTCATAACAAATCTTCTGAATGCTCAAAACTGCTCATACTTCACATGCAAATCAGTCATTGGGCTTCTGACATGTTACCCAATTTCTGTGATATTTCGCCACTGGGGGCGCTATTTTTGGGCAAAAAATCCAATCTTTCCTCAAATTTGGTCAAACTTCACAGCCACCCTCTTACTACCTCCCATGTCATGTCTACCACATTTTGGCAATTTTCGTCCATGGGGGGCGCTGTTTCTGGCCGACGCAATTCCTCCAAAACGGGTTTTTGGTAAATAATTCCATAATGCTTTTCCTTCACACCACTACCTTGTGATTGTACGTTGCTGTTGTAGACACTTATTTTTCCAACTCATTGTCGCTCATGTACAGCATAGCGCCACCTACTGACATGGGAAAAACCAGAAAATTTATTCTTCAAAAATCTATATCTCATCTTCTATTTACTCAATTGTCATCAAACTTCATACGCAAACTCTTCATAGCTCACCTGACATGTCCGCCCAATTTTGTGCACTTTCGCCCCTGGGGGTGCTGGTGATGGCAGAAATGATATTGCAGCTTCTGATTTGTCAAACTTGGCAGGCAAACTCTTTACAAGACCCTTATTGGGGCGCTTGCCATGGTCGACAACGCACGAAATTTTGCTCCTTTTTCTTAGACTGCCACCGCTACTGAGAACCAGAAGCCCAGATCCAGGCGGGCCTCAGGGCCTCTTTAGCGCCCCCTAACTCGTTGTGATTTTGGCCTCCCGCATAACGGTGCCTGGTTGCCAGGTAGTTTGTAGTAGTGGCATGCCATTTGGTTCGCATATGTATCTCACTAAGCCGGACAAAAATGTAATGCCAATGCATTAGCCACGCCCAAGAGGAAGTGGGGTAATTTCACTTTTGTGCGAAATGCATGGCCACGAAGACGGCGCAACTCCTCCTAGACCGTTCATTGGAATGTCACCAAAATTGATAAACATCATCTACAGACAGGGCTGACAAAAGTTACTAAAGACGTTTCACGTAGCATACACCGTTCAGAAGTTATACGTCAATCAATTTTCAATGCAAAATTTTACCTGCTTAAAAATTCATAACAAATCTTCTAATTGCTCAAAACTGCTCATACTTCACACGCAAATCACTCATTGGGCTTCTGACATGTTACCCAATTTCTGTGATATTTCGCCACTGGGGGCGCTATTTTTGGGCAAAAATTCCAATCTTTCCTCAAATTTGGTCAAACTTCACGGCCACCCTCTTACTACCTCCCATGTCATGTACACCACATTTTGGGAATTTTCGTCCATGGGGGGCGCTGTTTTTGGCCAACGCAATTGCTCCAAAACGGGTTTTTGGTAAATAATTCCATAATGCTTCTCCTTCACACCACTACCTTGTGATAGTACGTTGCTGTTGTAGACACTTATTTTTCCAACTCATAATCGCTCATGTACAGCATAGCGCCACCTACTGACATGGGAAAAACCAAAAAAATTATTCTTCAAAAATCAATGTCTCATCTTCTATTTTCTCAATCTTGATCAAACTTGATACGCACACTCTTAACAGGTCACCTGACATACGTGCCAAATTTTCTGTACTTTTGCCACTGGGGGCTCTGTTTTCAGGCAACAATTTATATCTCGGCTTCTGATTGGTCAAACTTGATCAAACTTGACAAAACAACTCCTCATAGGTCCCTTGACATGTATACCAAATTTGGTGAACTTTCACCACTGGGGGCGCTCATTGCGCTGTAGCAGTTGCAGGAGAGGTGTTTACAATCATGAGGCACCAGGAGTATGTTGTTTTGGTTGCCTTAAACACACATGACTTGTGGGGAATGGGTAGGCATTCGGGAGCAAGTGTTGTAGCACAGCGCCACCTACTGACATGGGAGAAACCAAAAAATGTATTCTTCAAAAATCAATATCTCATCTTCTATTTTCTCAATCTTCATCAAACTTGATACGCACACTCTTAACAGGTCACCTGACATATGTGCCAAATTTTGTGAACTTTTGCCACTGGGGGCGCTGTTTTCAGGCAACAATTTATATCTCGGCTTCTGATTGGTCAAACTTGATCAAACTTTACAAAACAACTCTTCATAGGTCCCTTGACATGTATACCAAATTTGGTGAACTTTCACCACTGGGGGCGCTCATTGCGCTGTAGCAGTTGCAGGAGAGGTGTTTACAATCATGAGGCACCAGGAGTATGTTGTTTTGGTTGCCTTAAACACACATGACTTGTGGACCACTGGGGGCGCTCATTGCACTGTAGCAGTTGCAGGAGAGGTGTTTACAATCATGAGGCACCAGGAGTATGTTGTTTTGGTTGCCTTAAACACACATGACTTGTGGGGAATGGGTAGGCAGTCGGGAGCAAGTGTTGTAGCGTTACATACAGACTAATAGATGTCTAACAGAAGACAATCCTATGTAGCTATAGCTTGGTGACTGATGAGGTAAATACATTAATTTGGTTGGGAAGCCATGGCATAAAATGTTCTGTCCATGACAACATCTCAGCGCACCGTGTACTCTGTGTCCAATTCTGTGCTTTGTCACCATTGTGGGAGTAATGTCTCTTGCCAAAGAAGCTGTGGAAGGTATTTCGCGGGGACGCATGCCCCCGCCCCCCTTGGCCGCTGGCGCGAGGGCCCGTCGAGGCCGCTTGCGGCTTTAATATATTCTTCCTCTTCGCAGTTGTGTAAAAAATGATAGACCCTTTGAGGAAGGCCTTGTCTGTTTCCCATACGGTAGAGGCTGAAACCTCAGGTGAATCATTTGTAGAAATAAAAAGTTCCCATTGATTTCCTAAATATGTCAAAAATGCAGGATTGCTAAGAAGAGATGGATTTAAACGCCAATGTCTAGATAAAGGGTCATAGTAAAGAGGCAGGCGTTCTATAGAGATTGATGAGTGGTCTGAGAGAATGCATGTGTTAATGGAGCAGGCTCTGGTTCTGTCAAGGGCCGATCTAGAGATGAAATTATAATCAATTCTAGAAAAAGAATGATGGGGATGTGAGGAAAAATGTGAAATCTTTCTCTCATGGATTAGTGACTCTCCATGTGTCAAATAACCCGAGGTCTGACCAAACCTCTGTTGTTGCTTTTGCCATTTTTGATGACAAAATATTATTTCCAGATATTATTTGTCAAGATATTATTTCTTTATTGGTGACCTTGTTAAAATAATAAAGAAAAAAATATTTATTTCTTTGCCCAACCTAACTTTTCCCTATTTCCTGGTTTTCTCCATGCTCAACAAGCAGCTGGACTGTTAGTCTGCAGTAATTCTTTCCCCTACTTTTTCATTAGACAGATCACACAACACTCAGCTGTTCCTTTTCAAAATTCAACAATCCCCACTCCCTACTTACATACTTACTTACTGACAGCTGAATCCTTTTGAAAAGAGACATCGTCTTGGGTGTGTGTGGGGGGGGTCCATGCAAAAAGCTCAATATTTCTAACATTTGACCACCAAAAATGTTATCTATCTATCTATCTATCTATCTATCTATCTATCTATCTATCTATCTATCTATCTATCTATCTATCTATCTATCTATCTATCTATCTATCTATCTATCTATCTATCAGAAATGCTCGTTGGTCAGACATTTCCCTGCCTGTTTGCAACGGATAATAAAGCTGTAAAGGTGTAAGAGATTGGCCAAGGCCAAATTACCCTATACCAGCTTTCTGGACCTCCAATACAGTTTCACTAACCTGATCCAGTGTTAAATGTAGCTCAGGTTTCTCTTCATTAACATATAAAGCTTTTGTGGTTTACTAAAGATTGCTGCAGAGAAGCATATTAATAAGTTCAACTTTGTTTTTTTTTTGTAGGTTCTGTTCTGGCTGAGTTGTACATTTTTGGTGGTCAAGTATTAGAAATATCAAGCTTTTTGCAAAGAATTTCCTCCAACCATTTTGTGCACCCCTGAGATAATATTTCTCTTCAGAATGATTCAGCTGTGTTTACTTTTCTGGATTTTAATATTTGTAAGTGGTACATTTAAAGCTCTTAACTGCAGCTAGTTATTGCTTCTCTGCCTTTTGGCTAAGATCAAGTGTAGTATCTGTTTTTATCAGTTTAATATCTGATATGTTCTTTAAATAAGAATGTTATATTAAACAGGTTTTTAGAACATGGAGCTGGATTAGGGGCTTGCTCTTTCTGCTCCATGCATCAACCTGGTATTGCAGTACCTCCAGGAATAGTGCCCTTCTTGAAAAAAAAATCCTATGTCACTTTCATGTTTGATGTGTTTTCTGAATGATGATGATCAATTAAATTTATCATTTTTTTAGAGCAGAGAGTTAGAATAGGGGCTTACTCTTTCTGCTCTATACATCAACATGGCATTGCAGTAGCTCTAGAAATGGTGACCTTATTAAAAAAATTACAGCCGAATTCTTTTGAAAAGAGACATCATTTTAGGCGTGCATGGGAAAGAATTACTGCAGACTAATGGTCCAGCTGCTTGTTGAACATGGAGAAAACCAGGAAATGGAGAAAAGTTTTGGAGCTATACCAAAAGCTTGATATTTCTCATCTTTGACCACCAAAAATGTTCAGCTCCCCCAGAGCAAAGCCTGTAAAAATAAGTTGATCTCATTAACATTCCTCTCCACAGAAATCTTTAGTAAAAGGCAAAAGATTTATGTGTCAATGAAGAGAAACCTGAGCCACACTTAACACTGGATCAGGCTAGTGGCACTGTACAGAGTATTTTCACGTGACGTCATCAAACCGAAAGTCGGCCATATTAGAGGCATTGGACACATGAACAGCAACGCAAGCTTTGTGAATTTTTCAATAAACAAACCAAATAATGGTGAATTACTGCACAGTTTTGGGTTGCCACAATCGCTCAGATCTTGAGAAACATATGCACTTCTACCGATTACCTAAAATAATCAAAAATCAGGGGGAGGAAACCAGAAAATTGTCAGAGGCGCATCATCATCTCTGGCTTGCCAAACTAAACCAGGATCTGACCAACAAAAATCCGCACAACATAAGTGTGTTCAGTTCACTTTGTATCAGGTATGAGGGTTTTTTTTTTAAGTTTTAATCAATGTCTTAAAATTAAGCATGACACCATATTTCTACTGTCTAGCCGTGATGGTGCTTCTGTATGTTCTCTTGAGAGGAAGCTCAAGTTAAAAATCACAATCAGCCATCTGCTGTCAGCTGAGGTAGGCCCACAGGGGATGTGATTCATGATTTACAGTATATCACTGTACATGTAATGTACACAGTACACACCTTTGCTTTCACCAGACATTTGTCACCAAATTTCCGTGCTTTTCATTCCCTGACCCAGTCACAGCACATCTGGTTCTAGGTTTCTAATCCCTTGAAACACTTCAGATCCTCAGCAGTGTATGGACTTGGCAAAAAAATTAAATAGTTGATGATGTCTGGGTATATTACAGCAGGCAGCAATGCATTGTCTTCACTCAGTTCCTCTCCCATTTCATATGGTTCCACGCTGTTGATTAACTGCAGTTTCCCCAGATAGCAGGCTCTTACACTGGGCTCTAGGCCTTCTACACGCTTTCTAGCAGCTTCTGTCTTCTTATTATAAGTTTCTTTAACCAATGCCATTACAAAAAATGTGATTTTTTTTTCCTGGATGAAATACAAGCACTGTTTACAGAAATCAAAAACACCAACATAGCACACATTCAGAACTTTTATGTTTTGGTTAGGTTGGTGAAAACACTATTGGAGGTCCAGAAAGCTGGTCTAAGGTAAGGTGGCCTGGGCCAATTTCTTGTAACTTTACAGCTTTCTTAGCCATTGCAAACAAGCAGAGAAATAAATAAGCCAATAAGTAAATATAAAGAAAAAAAAGATAGGTGTTGTGTGATCTCTCTCATGAAAAAGTAAAGGAAAGAATTACTGCAGACTCACAGTCCAGTTGCTTGTTAAGCAGGGAGAAAACCAGGAACTGAGAAAAAAGTCATACAGATCAAGCAAAAAAAAAAAAAAAAAAAATATATATATATATATATATATATATATATATATTTCCCTTTTAGACAAAGTAACTATTTCTAGAACTACTATAATGTTATACAGACACAGAGTAAAAGAAGCAAACCCCAATTCTAGCTCTATACTTTTAAACATCCGTTTATTGTTCTTACTTAACGGATATAAACACTAAATTGATTTTCTGAAAGAAAAAAAAAGAACAGCTTGACGTTTTTTTAGTTTTTAAACAAGGGCACCATTCCTGGAGATACTGCAATACCAGGTTGATGCATGGAGCAGAAAGAGCAAGCCCTTATTCCAGCTGCCTGTTCTAAAAATCTGTTTAATATAACATTCTCATTTAGAGAACATATCAGATATTTAACTGATAAGAACAGATACGACACTTGATCTTAGCCAAAAGGCCGAGAAGCGATAACTTACTGCAGTGAACAGCTTTAAATAAACCACTTCCAAATATTAAACTCCAGAAAGGTAAACACAGCTAGACTCTGCCCCCAACAGCTGGATCCTTTTGAAGAGAGACATCGCCTTGGGGGGTCACAATATTTTGCTTCGTTGTGTTCCACCAAAAGAGCTCCATCATCTCTCCAAAGCCCAGACTTTTAAAATGTGAAGTTTAGAACTGTAGTAATTCATTAATAATAATAATAATAATAATAATAATAATAATAATAATAATAATAATAAAATTCATTTGATTAATTGCAAATCTTGCATGTGATGATGAACTCATTCTACCAATTTGCAAATGTGTTTTATTGACTGTCGGGAGGGTGTATGTTCAGTGGCGGTTCTAGACCAAAATTACTAGGGGGGGCCGAGGTGGGGCCAGTGTTTTTTCAGGGGGGCACATATGGACAAAACATGGCAATATTTAAGCATTCAAAATGTTTAGTTTAGTTTAGTTTATTTAAAACCAAAACAATTGAGCATAAATACAATGAGATAAACATTCTGTCTCAATAGCCTAAACATAAAATAAATTGTGCTCAATAAATCTTAAAACCATGTTTCTCTTTTTTGTAAAATAAGATTTCTATTTTTGCATACAATGAATCTTTTCTTCAGATGTGGCTGCACTGGAGTGTCATCCAAGCACTTGTTGATATCTGGAGAAAGATGAATACAGTAAATATGAGAGTGCTACTGAGAACAACATTTATTTATCATTATTCATTTATTAATTTATTATTATATCTATTTTTTATATTTTCTATTTATTAATTATTATTCAGACTTCACACTTTCAGGGTAGGCTATATGAATTGTAGGCCAACACTGCTCACACACACGCACTTGTTCAACATCACAAACCTGATGGTGCTGTACTTGATATGCATGGTGAATCTGGTTGTCCCAATGACTTGTTGGGTTGTCCCTCATTCTGTCCCTCAGTCTGATCCTGAATGTCTTCATCCTCACTCTCAGATTGCCTTTCAGATGCCTCACTTTCCACCTCTCCAACCACCACCTCTGGCTCTCTCTCCACCTCTGGCTCTCTCTCCTCTTTCATAATCTTCATCTTCCTTACTCTCTCTATGTTGCTTTTTGCCAACAGGGGCAAAAAAGGACAATGTCCTTCTTGCTCCTTTCCATGATAGCCTACAGTAGGTCTATACTAAAAAGTAAACAGAGAGGAATGTAGCCTCTACATATCACAAGGCCATTCAAGTTTTACAAGAAGGTTAAACACTGTCGGTTATTTTACCCATTTCCCAAAAATATTAAGTTAGGCTACTTATTGCTGTGCAACGCACTTTTAAGAAAGCGCAATAAAACGGATTTATTATTGTAGTGAACAACAACAGTAAAACACGGATATGTGCAAACACTGACGTTACGAAATTGAATAATTTTCCTTACCTTCGCCTCTTTGCAGTAGCGTAGTCCTTGCAGGGCTGCAGCTGTTATCTCTCACGTCCAAAGTTTACAATTCACGCTGCTGCGGGTCTTTCTGCTGCAGGTAACAGTGTGCGTGTAGCGCTTTAAGGAGTCTGTGTAGAACACTCTGTCATGTCAGTTCCGATCTTCGAGCCAGCGCATGTCAAAATTAATAAAGCTTATTATCTGTTCAGCACAGGGGCCACAACAGGGGCCAGGAGCAATTTTACAGGGGCACTGGCCCCCATTTAAAACTGCCTATGTGTATGTTCCTTTCCCTCATAAACGGCAGTAAAACCCATCCGGAGCCTTAAACCCTGCATTCCATGAGGCTGCAGGGGGAGTCACTCTCTTCTGGGGGAGCTGCAACTAGTTTAGAATGCGAGTTTAAGCTGAGATCTGATTGGTCTAACGGTAAAACAGCACGAGCGCTCGAGAACTTTTTTGATACGTTGAAAGGTTACATTTTTACTTGGCAACAGAATGTATTTGAATTCTGATTAGTTGTTGTATCTGAATTCTGATTGGTTGTTGTATCTGAATTCTGATTGGTTGTTGTTATATTATTGCCCTTCTGTTGTTCATGTCGTAAAGTCAAGGAGCCTCTAAACCGATAATATTTCATCCTCATTCATTCATTATCTCTAGCCGCTTTATCCTTCTACAGGGTCGCAGGCAAGCTGGAGCCTATCCCAGCTGACTACGGGCGAGAGGTGGGGTACACCCTGGACAAGTCGCCAGGTCATCACAGGGCTGACACATAGACACAGACAACCATTCACACTCACATTCACACCTACGGTTAATTTAGAGTCACCAGTTAACCTAACCTGCATGTCTTTGGACTGTGGGGGAAACCGGAGCACCCGGAGGAAACCCACGCGGCGATAATATTTAGGATTGTGATATTTAAATGACAATGGTTTTCACCCACCACATTTATCAATGCCCAATCATTCTTACGCTGTGATTGGCAAGATACAAACGTTTCATGAATCACACGTGAACCCTGTCATACAGTGATTTCTACCCTTTCGATTGATAAATGAGAGCTTTTACGTCATCCTCGTTAGTATAGTGGACAGTATCTCCGCCTGTCACGTGGAAGAACGGGGTTCGATTCCCTGACGGGGAGACTTTAAAAATGTATTAACTTGTGCAGCAGGGGGATGGAGTGGTTCACACTGTCGCCTCACAGCAAGAAGGTTCTGGGTTTGAGCCCAGCAGCTGGTGGGGGCCTTTCTGTGTGAAGTTTGCATGTTCTCCCTGTGTCTCCCTGCTCTGGTTAACCCCACAGTTGAAACACATGTAGTTGGGCTGAAGTGCCCTTGAGCATATATATATAAAATGTGTATATATATGAGTGACTCATCACATTTCATGTCAATTAAATCTTATTAATAGTAACAGATCTAGATAAATCCAGTGACTATAGACCAAACTTTAATATGCCTAATGTTAATGTCAATTATGACTATTATAAATTGCCAATGGTCGACCCTCTGATGATAATGTTCTTCTAATAATATTTTATTTTGAAGTTAGTAAAACTCAGACAAAAAAGTCAGACAAGTTCATGAGAATCTAACGTCTGGTCTGGTGATCTGACCTTGTCAGATATAGGGTCGTCTTGCTGCCGTCCAAAATAGTCCGCCATTCGTCCCTGGCGACCATCATGACGGGCGATCCGAACTTTATCTCGGTGATTTTCTGATATTTTTTCTTCGTAGTTTGGCTTTTGCCATTTCCACCAACGAAACTTCATTTCATTATCTCATTCAAGAGAACATAAAATTAAGGACAAGCAGGCGATAAATGCAGAAGCAAAAAAACCCCAAACAAAATGGTCGAGTGTCACGGGTTTTCTTGTTCTCTCGCGCTTATCATTAATAGTGCCATCTGTATGCTTTATTGGTAACTGCTAAGACATTGGGTGGGCTCAAGTGTGTACCACGCGGCGTACCAAATTCCGCTCGATTCATATGCGGGCTTGATCTGCACGCGCATGCCTCCGGCATTCACTCCAATCCCCCCGTTACACCGATCGGTGTACTGACCGGGGAATCAGCATATACTGCGGGGTACACACATGAGTCAACCCATACAATGCCAGACACACGAAAAGCGGAAAGTCAACTATTAATTTTCGTCAATATACTGTAAATGTATCAAGTAATATATATTTTTTAACTAATCATGTGTAGTAAGGGTGGGTGGGAGATTTTTATGTTGTCAGCAGGAGGTCAGGAGGATTTTCTAAATGTCCCATAAAGCGGGAGATCTCCCGCCCACGGCAGAAGAGTTGGAGCATCTGTATATAGATTGAGGCACTGCACTCTCAAAAGAGATGTGTTAAAAACAACACATATTTAACACATCAGCATGTTTATATAAGGACAACACAGTTTGTGTTAATAAATGTGTTGAACTCTATAACACAGTAACTGTGTTGAACTATTTAACACACTAGTGTGTTAAAACAACACAGTTTGTGTTTTATTTATTTATTTATTTAAATAAATAAGTCGCAGGACTGTGCGCCTTACACACAGCACACACACCTCAGGACTGTGCGCCTTACACACAGCACACAAACCTCAGGACTGTGCACCTAACACACAGCACACACACCTCAGGACTGTGCACATTACACACAACACACACACCTCAGGACTGTGCACCTTACACACAACACACACACCTCAGGACTGTGCACCTTACACACAACACACACAGCTCAGGACTGTGCACCTTACACACAGCACACAGACCTCAGGACTGTGCACCTTACACACAGCACACACACCTCAGGACTGTGCACCTTACACACAGCACACACACCTCAGGACTGTGCACCTTACACACAGCACACACACCTCAGGACTGTGCACCTTACACACAGCACACACACCTCAGGACTGTGCACATTACACACAGCACACTCACCTCAGGACTGTGCATGTTACACACAGCACACACACCTCAGGACTGTGCACCTTACACACAGCACACACACCTAAGGACTGTGCACCTTACACACAGCACACACACCTCAGGACTGTGCACCTTACACACAGCACACTCACCTCAGGACAGTGCACGTTACACACAGCACACTCACCTCAGGACTGTGCACGTTACACACAGCACACACACCTCAGGACTGTGCACGTTACACACAGTACACTCACCTCAGGACTGTGCACGTGACACACAGCACACTCACCTCAGGACTGTGCACGTTACACACAGCACACTCACCTCAGGACTGTGCACCTTACACACAGCACACTCACCTCAGGACTCTGCACGTTACACACAGCACACTCACCTCAGGACTGTGCACGTTACACACAGCACACACACCTCAGGACTGTGCATGTTACACACAGCACACACACCTCAGGACTGTGCACCTTACACACAGCACACACACCTAAGGACTGTGCACCTTACACACAGCACACACACCTCAGGACTGTGCACCTTACACACAGCACACTCACCTCAGGACAGTGCACGTTACACACAGCACACTCACCTCAGGACTGTGCACGTTACACACAGCACACTCACCTCAGGACTGTGCACGTTACACACAGTACACTCAACTCAGGACTGTGCACGTGACACACAGCACACTCACCTCAGGACTGTGCACGATACACACAGCACACTCACCTCAGGACTGTGCACCTTACACACAGCACACTCACCTCAGGACTCTGCACGTTACACACAGCACACTCACCTCAGGACTGTGCACCTTACACACAGCACACACACCTCAGGACTGTGCAACTTACACACAGCACACACACCTCAGGACTGTGCAGGTTACACACAGCACACTCACCTCAGGACTGTGCACGTTACACACAGCACACTCATCTCAGACTGTGCACCTTACACACAGCACACACACCTCAGGACTGTGCACCTTACACACAGTACACACACCTCAGGACTGTGCACCTTACACACAGCACACACACCTCAGGACTGTGCACCTTACACACAGCACACTCACCTCAGGACTGTGCATGTTACACACAGCACACTCACCTAAGGACTGTGCACCTTACACACAGCACACACACCTCAGGACTGTGCAGGTTACACACAGCACACTCACCTCAGGACTGTGCACCTTACACACAGCACACACACCTCAGGACTGTGCAGGTTACACACAGCACACTCACCTCAGGACTGTGCACGTTACACACAGCACACTCACCTCAGGACTGTGCACCTTACACACAGCACACTCACCTAAGGACTGTGCACGTTACCCACAGCACACTCACCTCAGGACTGGGCACGTTACACACAGCACACACACCTCAGGACTGTGCACCTTAGACACAGCACACACACCTCAGGACTGTGCACGTTACACACAGCACACACACCTCAGGACTGTGCACCTTACACACAGCACACACAAATTAGGACTGTGCACCTTACACACAGCACACACACCTCAGGACTGTGCACCTTACACACAGCACACACACCTCAGGACTGTGCACGTTACACACAGCACACTCAAAACAGGACTGTGCACGTTACACACAGCACACTCCCCTCAGGACTGTGCACGTTACACACAGCACACTCACCTCAGGACGGTGCACGTTACACACAGCACACTCACCTCAGGACTGTGCACATTACACACAGCACACTCACCTCAGGACTGTGCACGTTACACACAGCACACACACCTCAGGACTGTACACGTTACACACAGCACACTCACCTCAGGACTGTGCACCCTACACACAGCACACACACCTCAGGACTGTGCACCTTACACACAGCACACTCACCTCAGGACTGTGGAGGTTACACACAGCACACTCAACTCAGGAATGTGCACATTACACACAGCACACTCACCTCAGGACTGTGCACCTTACACACAGCACACACACATCAGGACTGTGCACCTTACACACAGCACACACACCTCAGGACTGTGCAGGTTACACACAGCACGCTCACCTCAGGACTATGCACCTTACACACAGCACAAACACCTCAGGACTGTGCACCTTACACACAGCACACACACCTGAGGACTGTGCACGTTACACACAGCACACTCATCTCAGGACTGTGCACGTTACACACAGCACACTCACCTCAGGACTGTGCACGTTACACACAGCACACTCACCTCAGGACTGTGCACGTTACACACAGCACACACACCTCAGGACTGTGCACGTTACACACAGCACACTCACCTCAGGACTGTGCACGTTACACACAGCACACTCACCTCAGGACTGTGCACGTTACACACAGCACACTCACCTCAGGACTGTGCACCTTACACACAGCACACTCACCTCAGGACTGTGCACGTTACCCACAGCACACTAACCTCAGGACTGGGCACGTTACACACAGCACACTCACCTCAGAACTGTGCACCTTACACACAGCACACACACCTCAGGACTGTGCACGTTACACACAGCACACTCACCTCAGGACTGTGCACGTTACACACAGTACACTCACCTCAGGACTGTGCACGTGACACACAGCACACTCACCTCAGGACTGTGCACGTTACACACAGCACACTCACCTCAGGACTGTGCACCTTACACACAGCACACTCACCTCAGGACTCTGCACGTTACACACAGCACACTCACCTCAGGACTGTGCACCTTACACACAGCACACACACCTCAGGACTGTGCAACTTACACACAGCACACACACCTCAGGACTGTGCAGGTTACACACAGCACACTCACCTCAGGACTGTGCACATTACACACAGCACACTCATCTCAGACTGTGCACCTTACACACAGCACACACACCTCAGGACTGTGCACCTTACACACAGCACACACACCTCAGGACTGTGCACCTTACACACAGCACACTCACCTCAGGACTGTGCACGTTACACACAGCACACTCACCTCAGGACTGTGCACGTTACACACAGGACACACACCTCAGGACTGTGCATTTTACACACAGCACACTCACCTCAGGACTGTGCACGTTACACACAGTGCACTCACCTCAGGACTATGCACGTTACACACAGCACACTCAACTCAGGACTGTGCACCTTACACACAGCACACTCACCTCAGGACTGTGCACGTTACACACAGCACACACACCTCAGGACTGTGCAGGTTACACACAGCACACTCACCTCAGGACTGTGCACCTTACACACAGCACACACACCTCAGGACTGTGCAGGTTACACACAGCACACACACCTCAGGACTGTGCACCTTACACACAGCACACACACCTCAGGACTGTGCACCTTACACACAGCACACACACCTCAGGACTGTGCAGGTTACACACAGCACACTCACCTCAGGACTGTGCACCTTACACACAGCACACACACCTCAGGACTGTGCAGGTTACACACAGCACACTCACCTCAGGACTGTGCACGTTACACACAGCACACTCACCTCAGGACTGTGCACCTTACACACAGCACACTCACCTCAGGACTGTGCACGTTACCCACAGCACACTCACCTAAGGACTGGGCACGTTACACACAGCACACACACCTCAGGACTGTGCACCTTAGACACAGCACACACACCTCAGGACTGTGCACGTTACACACAGCACACACACCTCAGGACTGTGCACCTTACACACAGCACACACAAATCAGGACTGTGCACCTTACACACAGCACACACACCTCAGGACTGTGCACCTTACACACAGCACACACACCTCAGGACTGTGCATGTTACACACAGCACACTCAAATCAGGACTGTGCACGTTACACACAGCACACTCACCTCAGGACTGTGCACGTTACACACAGCACACTCACCTCAGGACGGTGCACGTTACACACAGCACACTCACCTCAGGACTGTGCACGTTACACACAGCACACTCACCTCAGGACTGTGCACATTACACACAGCACACACACCTCAGGACTGTACACGTTACACACAGCACACTCACCTCAGGACTGTGCACCCTACACACAGCACACACACCTCAGGACTGTGCACCTTACACACAGCACACTCACCTCAGGACTGTGGAGGTTACACACAGCACACTCACCTCAGGAATGTGCACGTTACACACAGCACACTCACCTCAGGACTGTGCACCTTACACACAGCACACACACCTCAGGACTGTGCACCTTACACACAGCACACACACCTCAGGACTGTGCAGGTTACACACAGCACGCTCACCTCAGGACTATGCACCTTACACACAGCACACACACCTCAGGACTGTGCACCTTACACACAGCAGACTCACCTCAGGACTGTGCACGCTACACACAGCACACTCAACTCAGGACTGTGCACGTTACACACAGCACACTCACCTCAGGACTGTGCACCTTACACACAGCACACTCACCTCAGGACTGTGCACGTTACACACAGCACACACACCTCAGGACTGTGCAGGTTACACACAGCACACTCACCTCAGGACTGTGCACCTTACACACAGCACACACACCTCAGGACTGTGCAGGTTACACACAGCACACACACCTCAGGACTGTGCACCTTACACACAGCACACACACCTCAGGACTGTGCACCTTACACACAGCACACACACCTCAGGACTGTGCAGGTTACACACAGCACACTCACCTCAGGACTGTGCACCTTACACACAGCACACACACCTCAGGACTGTGCAGGTTACACACAGCACACTCACCTCAGGACTGTGCACGTTACACACAGCACACTCACCTCAGGACTGTGCACCTTACACACAGCACACTCACCTCAGGACTGTGCACGTTACCCACAGCACACTCACCTCAGGACTGGGCACGTTACACACAGCACACACAAATCAGGACTGTGCACCTTAGACACAGCACACACACCTCAGGACTGCGCACGTTACACACAGCACACACAATTCAGGACTGTGCACCTTACACACAGCACACACACCTCAGGACTGTGCATGTTACACACAGCACACTCAAATCAGGACTGTGCACGTTACACACAGCACACTCACCTCAGGACTGTGCACGTTACACACAGCACACTCACCTCAGGACTGTGCACGTTACACACAGCACACTCACCTCAGGACTGTGCACGTTACACACAGCACACACACCTCAGGACTGTACACGTTACACACAGCACACTCACCTCAGGACTGTGCACCCTACACACAGCACACACACCTCAGGACTGTGCACCTTACACACAGCACACTCACCTCAGGACTGTGGAGGTTACACACAGCACACTCAACTCAGGAATGTGCACGTTACACACAGCACACTCACCTCAGGACTGTGCACCTTACACACAGCACACACACCTCAGGACTGTGCACCTTACACACAGCACACACACCTCAGGACTGTGCAGGTTACACACAGCACGCTCACCTCAGGACTATGCACCTTACACACAGCACACACACCTCAGGACTGTGCACCTTACACACAGCACACACACCTGAGGACTGTGCACGTTACACACAGCACACTCATCTCAGGACTGTGCACGTTACACACAGCACACTCACCTCAGGACTGTGCACGTTACACACAGCACACTCACCTCAGGACTGTGCACGTTACACACAGAACACACACCTCAGGACTGTGCACGTTACACACAGCACACTCACCTCAGGACTGTGCGCGTTACACACAGCACACTCACCTCAGGACTGTGCACGTTACACACAGCACACTCACCTCAGGACTGTGCACCTTACACACAGCACACTCACCTCAGGACTGTGCACGTTACCCACAGCACACTCACCTCAGGACTGGGCACGTTACACACAGCACACTCACCTCAGAACTGTGCACCTTACACACAGCACACACACCTCAGGACTGTGCACCTTACAAACAGCACACACACCTCAGGACTGTGCATGTTACACACAGCATACACACCTCAGAACTCTGCACCTTACACACAGCACACACACCTCAGGACTGTGCACCTTACACACAGCACACACACCTCAGGACTGTGCACCTTACACACAGCACACACACCTCAGGACAGTGCACGTTACCCACAGCACACTCACCTCAGGACTGTGCACGTTACACACAGCACACTCACCTCAGGACTGTGCACGTTACACACAGCACACTCACCTCAGGACTGTGCACGTTACACACAGCACACTCACCTCAGGACTGTGCACGTTACACACAGCACACTCACCTCAGGACTATGCACCTTACACACAGCACACACAACTCAGGACTGTGCACCTTACACACAGCACACACACCTCAGGACTGTGCACCTTACACACAAAACACACACCTCAGGACTGTGCACCATAAACACATCACACACACCTCAGGACTGTGCACCTTACACACAGCACACACACCTCAGGACTGTGCACCCTACACACAGCACACACACCTCAGGACTGTGCACCTTACACACAGCACACTCACCTCAGGACTGTGCACATTACACACAGCACACTCACCTCAGGACTGTGCACGTTACACACAGCACACTCACCTCAGGACTGTGCACGTTACACACAGCACACAGACCTCAGGACTGTGCACCTTACACACAGCACACACACCTCAGGACTGTGCACCTAACACACAGCACACACACCTCAGGACTGTGCACCCTACACACACCACACACACCTCAGGACAGTGCACCTTACACACAGCACACACACCTCAGGACTGTGCACCCTACACACAGCACACACACATCAGGACAGTGCACCTTACACACAGCACACTCACCTCAGGACTGGGCACGTTACACACAGCACACTCACCTCAGGACTGTGCACGTTACACACAGCACACACACCTCAGGACTGTGCACCTTACACACAGCACACACACCTCAGGACTGTGCACCTAACACACAGCACACACACCTCAGGACTGTGCACCCTACACACAGCACACACACCTCAGGAGTGTGCACCTTACACACAGCACACTTACCTCAGGACTGTGCACGTTACACACAGCACACTCACATCAGGACTGTGCACGTTACACACGGCACACTCACCTCAGGACTGTGCACCTTACACACAGCACACTCACCTCAGGACTGTGCACCTTACACACAGCACACACACCTCAGGACTGTGCACCTTACACACAGCACACACACCTCAGGACTGTGCACCATAAACACATCACACACACCTCAGGACTGTACACCTTACACACAGCACACACACCTCAGGACTGTGCACCCTACACACAGCACACACACCTCAGGACTGTGCACCTTACACACAGCACACTCACCTCAGGACTGTGCACGTTACACACAGCACACTCACCTCAGGACTGTGCACGTTACACACAGCACACACACCTCAGGACTGTGCACCTTACACACAGCACACACACCTCAGGACTGTGCACATAACACACAGCACACACACCTCAGGACTGTGCACCTTACACACAGAACACACACCTCAGGACTGTGCACCCTACACACAGCACACACACCTCAGGACTGTGCACCATACACACAGCACACACACCTCAGGACTGTGCACGTTACACACAGCACACACACATCAGGACTGTGCACCTTACACACAGCACACTCACCTCAGGACTGTGCACGTTACACACAGCACACTCACCTCAGGACTGTGCACGTTACAGACAGCACACTCACCTCAGGACTGTGAACGTTACACACAGCACACTCACCTCAGGACTGTGCACGTTACACACAGCACACTCACCTCAGGACTGTGCACCTTACACACAGCACACTCACCTCAGGACTGTGAACGTTACACACAGCACACTCACCTCAGGACTGTGCACGTTACACACAGCACACTCACCTCAGGACTGTGCACCTTACACACAGCACACACACCTCATGACTGTGAACGTTACACACAGCACACACACCTCAGGACTGTGCACGTTACACACAGCACACACACCTCAGGACTGTGCACGTTACACACAGCACACACACCTCAAGACTGTGCACCTTACACACAGCACACACACCTCAGGACTGTGCACGTTACACACAGCACACACACCTCAAGACTGTGCACCTTACACACAGCACACACACCTCAGGACTGTGCACCTTACACACAGCACACACACCACAGGACTGTGCACGTTACACACAGCACACACACCTCAAGACTGTGCACCTTACACACAGCACACACACCTCAGGACTGTGCAACTTACACACAGCACACACACCTCAGGACTGTGCACCGTACACACAGCACACACACCTCAGGACTGTGAACGTTACACACTGCACACTCACCTCAGGACTGTGCACGTTACACACAGCACACTCACCTCAGGACTGTGCACGTTACACACAGCACACACACCTCAGGACTGTGCACGTTACACACAGCACACACACCTCAGGACTGTGCACGTTACACACAGCACACACACCTCAGGACTGTACACCTTACACACAGCACACTCACCTCAGGACTGTGCACCTTACACACAGCACACACACCTCAGGACTGTGCACCCTACACACAGCACACACACCTCAGGACTGTGCACCCTACACACAGCAAACACACCTCAGGACTGTGCACCTTACACACAGCACACTCACCTCAGGACTGTGCACGTTACACACAGCACACTCACCTCAGGACTGTGCATGTTACACACAGCACACTCACCTCAGGACTGTGCACGTTACACACAACACACTCACCTCAGGACTGTGCACGTTACACACAGCACACTCACCTCAGGACTGTGCACGTTACACACAGCACACACACCTCAGGACTGTACACCTTACACACAGCACACACACCTCAGGACTGTGCACCTTACACACAGCACACACACCTCAGGACTGTGCAAGTTACACACAGCACACTCACCTCAGGACTGTGCACGTTACACACAGCACACTCACCTCAGGACTGTGCACGTTACACACAGCACACTCACCTCAGGACTGTGCACGTTACACACAGCACACTCACCTCAGGACTGTGCACCTTACACACAGCAGACTCACCTCAGGACTGTGCACCTTAAACACAGCACACACACCTCAGGACTGTGCACCTTACACACAGCACACACACCTCAGGACTGTGCACCTTACACACAGCACACTCACCTCAGGACTGTGAACGTTACACACAGCACACTCACCTCAGGACTGTGCACGTTACACACAGCACACTCACCTCAGGACTGTGCACGTTACACACAGCACACTCACCTCAGGACTGTGCACCTTACACACAGCAGACTCACCTCAGGACTGGGCATGTTACACACAGCAGACTCACCTCAGGACTGTGCACGTTACACACAGCAGACTCACCTCAGGACTGTGCACCTTACACACAGCACACTCACCTCAGGACTGTGCACGTTACACACAGCACACTCACCTCAGGACTGTGCACGTTACACACAGCACACTCACCTTAGTACTGTGCACGTTACACACAGCACACACACCTCTGGAATGTGCACCTTACACACAGCACACACACCTCAGGACTGTGCACGTTACACACAGCACACACACCTCAGGACTGTGCACGTTACACACAGCACACTCACCTCAGGACTGTGCACGTTACACACAGCACACTCACCTCAGGACTGTGCACGTTACACACAGCACACTCACCTCAGCACTGTGCACGTTACACACAGCACACTCACCTCAGGACTGTGCACGTTATACAGAGCACACTCACCTCAGGACTGTGCGCCTTACACCACAGCACACTCACCTCAGGACTGTGCACGTTACACACAGCACACTCACCTCAGGACTGTGCACGTTACACACAGCACACTCACCTCAGGACTGTGCACCTTACACACAGCACACTCACCTCAGGACTGTGCACGTTACACACAGCACACTCACCTCAGGACTGTGCGCCTTACACACAACACACTCACCTCAGGACTGTGCGCCTTACACCACAGCACACTCACCTCAGGACTGTGCACGTTACACACAGCACACTCACCTCAGGACTGTGCACGTTACACACAGCACACTCACCACAGGACTGTGCACGTTACACACAGCACACTCACCTCAGGACTGTGCACGTTACACACAGCACACTCACCTCAGGACTGTGCACCTTACACACAGCACACTCACCTCAGGACTGTGCACGTTACACACAGTACACTCACCTCAGGACTGTGCACGTTACACACAGCACACACACCTCAGGACTGTGCACCCTACACACAGCACACACACCTCAGGACTGTGCACCCTACACACAGCAAACACACCTCAGGACTGTGCACCTTACACACAGCACACTCACCTCAGGACTGTGCACGTTACACACAGCACACTCACCTCAGGACTGTGCACGTTACACACAGCACACTCACCTCAGGACTGTGCAGGTTACACACAGCACACTCACCTCCGGACTGTGCACGTTACACACAGCACACTCACCTCAGGACTGTGCACGATACACACAGCACACACACCTCAGGACTGTGCACCTTACACACAGCACACTCACCTCAGGACTGTGCACGTTACACACAGCACACTCACCTCAGGACTGTGCACGTTACACACAGCACACACACCTCAGGACTGTGCACCTTACACACAGCACACACACCTCAGGACTGTGCACCTGACACACAGCACACACACCTCAGGACTGTGCACCTTACACACAGCACACACACCTCAGGACTGTGCACCCTACACACAGCACACACACCTCAGGACTGTGCACCCTACACACAGCAAACACACCTCAGGACTGTGCACCTTACACACAGCACACTAACCTCAGGACTGTGCACGTTACACACAGCACACTCACCTCAGGACTGTGCATGTTACACACAGCACACTCACCTCAGGACTGTGCACGTTACACACAACACACTCACCTCAGGACTGTGCACGTTACACACAGCACACTCACCTCAGGACTGTGCACGTTACACACAGCACACTCACCTCAGGACTGTGCACGTTACACACAGCACACTCACCTCAGGACTGTGCACGTTACACACAGCACACTCACCTCAGGACTGTGCAGGTTACACACAGCACACTCACCTCAGGACTGTGCACGTTACACACAGCACACTCACCTCAGGACTGTGCACGTTACACACAGCACACTCACCTCAGGACTGTGCACCTTACACACAGCACACACACCTCAGGACTGTGCACCTTACACACAGCACACACACCTCAGGACTGTGCACCTTACACACAAAACACACACCTCAGGACTGTGCACCATAAACACATCACACACACCTCAGGACTGTGCACCTTACACACAGCACACACACCTCAGGACTGTGCACCCTACACACAGCACACACACCTCAGGACTGTGCACCTTACACACAGCACACTCACCTCAGGACTGTGCACATTACACACAGCACACTCACCTCAGGACTGTGCACGTTACACACAGCACACTCACCTCAGGACTGTGCACGTTACGCACAGCACACACACCTCAGGACTGTGCACCTTACACACAGCACACACACCTCAGGACTGTGCACCTAACACACAGCACACACACCTCAGGACTGTGCACCCTACACACAGCACACACACCTCAGGACTGTGCACCATACACACAGCACACACACCTCAGGACTGTGCACCCTACACACAGCACACACACATCAGGACAGTGCACCTTACACACAGCACACTCACCTCAGGACTGTGCACGTTACACACAGCACACTCACCTAAGGACTGTGCACGTTACACACAGCACACACACCTCAGGACTGTGCACCTTACACACAGCACACACACCTCAGGACTGTGCACCTAACACACAACACACACACCTCAGGACTGTGCACCCTACACACAGCACACACACCTCAGGACTGTGCACCTTACACACAGCACACTCACCTCAGGACTGTGCACGTTACACACAGCACACTCACATCAGGACTGTGCACGTTACACACGGCACACTCACCTCAGGACTGTGCACCTTACACACAGCACACTCACCTCAGGACTGTGCACCTTACACACAGCACACACACCTCAGGACTGTGCACCCTACACACAGCACACACACCTCAGGACTGTGCACCCTACACACAGCAAACACACCTCAGGACTGTGCACCTTACACACAGCACACTCACCTTCAGGACTGTGCACGTTACACACAGCACACTCACCTGAGGACTGTGCATGTTACACACAGCACACTCACCTCAGGACTGTGCACGTTACACACAGCACACTCACCTCAGGACTGTGCACGTTACACACAGCACACTCACCTCAGGACTGTGCACGTTACACACAGCACACTCACCTCAGGACTGTGCACGTTACACACAGCACACTCACCTCAGGACTGTGCACGTTACACACAGCACACTCACCTCAGGACTGTGCACGTTACACACAGCACACTCACCTCAGGACTGTGCACGTTACACACAGCACACTCACCTCAGGACTGTGCACGTTACACACAGCACACTCACCTCAGGACTGTGCACCTTACACACAGCACACACACCTCAGGACTGTGCACCTTACACACAGCACACACACCTCAGGACTGTGCACCTTACACACAAAACACACACCTCAGGACTGTGCACCATAAACACATCACACACACCTCAGGACTGTGCACCTTACACACAGCACACACACCTCAGGACTGTGCACCCTACACACAGCACACACACCTCAGGACTGTGCACCTTACACACAGCACACTCACCTCAGGACTGTGCACGTTACACACAGCACACTCACCTCAGGACTGTGCACGTTACACACAGCACACTCACCTCAGGACTGTGCACGTTACACACAGCACACACACCTCATGACTGTGCACCTTACACACAGCACACACACCTCAGGACTGTGCACCTAACACACAGCACACACACCTCAGGACTGTGCACCCTACACACAGCACACACACCTCAGGACTGTGCACCATACACACAGCACACACACCTCAGGACTGTGCACCCTACATACAGCACACACACATCAGGACAGTGCACCTTACACACAGCACACTCACCTCAGGACTGTGCACGTTACACACAGCACACTCACCTCAGGACTGTGCACGTTACACACAGCACACACACCTCAGGACTGTGCACCTTACACACAGCACACACACCTCAGGACTGTGCACCTAACACACAGCACACACACCTCAGGACTGTGCACCCTACACACAGCACACACACCTCAGGACTGTGCACCTTACACACAGCACACTCACCTCAGGACTGTGCACGTTACACACAGCACACTCACATCAGGACTGTGCACGTTACACACGGCACACTCACCTCAGGACTGTGCACATTACACACAGCACACTCACCTCAGGACTGTGCACCTTACACACAGCACACACACCTCAGGACTGTGCACCTTACACACAGCAGACACACCTCAGGACTGTGCACCATAAACACATCACACACACCTCAGGACTGTGCACCTTACACACAGCACACACACCTCAGGACTGTGCACCCTACACACAGCACACACACCTCAGGACTGTGCACCTTACACACAGCACACTCACCTCAGGACTGTGCACGTTACACACAGCACACTCACCTCAGGACTGTGCACGTTACACACAGCACACACACCTCAGGACTGTGCACCTTACACACAGCACACACACCTCAGGACTGTGCACCTAACACACAGCACACACACCTCAGGAGTGTGCACCTTACACACAGCACACACACCTCAGGACTGTGCACCCTACACACAGCACACACACCTCAGGACTGTGCACCATACACACAGCACACACACCTCAGGAATGTGCACCCTACACACAGCACACACACATCAGGACTGTGCACCTTACACACAGCACACTCACCTCAGGACTGTGCACGTTACACACAGCACACTCACCTCAGGACTGTGCACGTTACAGACAGCACACTCACCTCAGGACTATGCACCTTACACACAGCACACACACCTCATGACTGTGAACGTTACACACAGCACACACACCTCAGGACTGTGCACGTTACACACAGCACACACACCTCAGGACTGTGCACGTTACACACAGCACACACACCTCAAGACTGTGCACCTTACACACAGCACACACACCTCAGGACTGTGCACCTTACACACAGCACACACACCACAGGACTGTGCACGTTACACACAGTACACACACCTCAAGACTGTGCACCTTACACACAGCACACACACCTCAGGACTGTGCACCTTACACACAGCACACACACCTCAGGACTGTGCACCGTACACACAGCACACACACCTCAGGACTGTGAACGTTACACACTGCACACTCACCTCAGGACTGTGCACGTTACACACAGCACACTCACCTCAGGACTGTGCACGTTACACACAGCACACACACCTTAGGACTGTGCACCTTACACACAGCACACACACCTCAGGACTGTGCACGTTACACACAGCACACACACCTCAGGACTGTACACCTTACACACAGCACACACACCTCAGGACTGTGCACCTTACACACAGCACACACACCTCAGGACTGTGCAAGTTACACACAGCACACTCACCTCAGGACTGTGCACGTTACACACAGCACACTCACCTCAGGACTGTGCACGTTACACACAGCACACTCACCTCAGGACTGTGCACGTTACACACAGCACACTCACCTCAGGACTGTGCACGTTACACACAGCACACTCACCTCAGGACTGTGCACCTTACACACAGCAGACTCACCTCAGGACTGGGCATGTTACACACAGCAGACTCACCTCAGGACTGTGCACGTTACACACAGCAGACTCACCTCAGGACTGTGCACCTTACACACAGCACACTCACCTCAGGACTGTGCACGATACACACAGCACACTCACCTCAGGACTGTGCACGTTACACACAGCACACTCACCTTAGAACTGTGCACGTTACACACAGCACACACACCTCTGGACTGTGCACCTTACACACAGCACACACACCTCAGGACTGTGCACGTTACACACAGCACACACACCTCAGGACTGTGCACGTTACACACAGCACACTCACCTCAGGACTGTGCACGTTACACACAGCACACTCACCTCAGGACTGTGCACGTTACACACAGCACACTCACCTCAGCACTGTGCATGTTACACACAGCACACTCACCTCAGGACTGTGCACGTTACACACAGCACACACACCTCAGGACTGTGCACCTTAGACACAGCAAACACACCTCAGGACTGTGCACGTTACACACAGCACACTCACCTCAGGACTGTGCACGTTACACACAGCACACACACCTCAGGACTGTGCACCTTACACACAGCACACACACCTCAGGACTGTGCACGTTACACACAGCACACACACCTCAGGACTGTACACCTTACACACAGCACACACACCTCAGGACTGTGCACCTTACACACAGCACACACACCTCAGGACTGTGCAAGTTACACACAGCACACTCACCTCAGGACTGTGCACGTTACACACAGCACACTCACCTCAGGACTGTGCACGTTACACACAGCACACTCACCTCAGGATTGTGCACGTTACACACAGCACACTCACCTCAGGACTGTGCACCTTACACACAGCAGACTCACCTCAGGACTGGGCATGTTACACACAGCAGACTCACCTCAGGACTGTGCACGTTACACACAGCAGACAAACCTCAGGACTGTGCACCTTACACACAGCACACTCACCTCAGGACTGTGCACATTACACACAGCACACTCACCTCAGGACTGTGCACGTTCCACACAGCACACTCACCTTAGAACTGTGCACATTACACACAGCACACACACCTCTTGACTGTGCACCTTACACACAGCACACACACCTCAGGACTGTGCACGTTACACACAGCACACACACCTCAGGACTGTGCACGTTACACACAGCACACTCACCTCAGGACTGTGCACGTTACACACAGCACACTCACCTCAGGACTGTGCACGTTACACACAGCACACTCACCTCAGCACTGTGCATGTTACACACAGCACACTCACCTCAGGACTGTGCACGTTACACACAGCACACACACCTCAGGACTGTGCACCTTAGACACAGCAAACACACCTCAGGACTGTGCACGTTACACACAGCACACTCACCTCAGGACTGTGCACGTTACACACAGCACACTCACCTCAGGACTGTGCACGTTACACACAGCACACTCACCTAAGGACTGTGCACCTTACACACAGCACACACACCACAGGACTGTGCACCTTACACACAGCACACACACCACAGGACTGTGCACCTTACACACAGCACACACACCTCAGGACTGTGCATGTTACACACAGCACACACACCTCAGGACTGTGCACGTTACACACAGCACACACACCTCAGGACTGTGCACCTTACACACAGCACACACACCTCAGGACTGTGCACGTTACACACAGCACACACACCTCAGGACTGTGCACGTTACGCACAGCACACACACCTCAAGACTGTGCACCTTACACACAGCACACACACCTCAGGACTGTGCACCTTACACACAGCACACACACCACAGGACTGTGCACGTTACACACAGTACACACACCTCAAGACTGTGCACCTTACACACAGCACACACACCTCAGGACTGTGCACCTTACACACAGCACACACACCTCAGGACTGTGCACCGTACACACAGCACACACACCTCAGGACTGTGAACGTTACACACTGCACACTCACCTCAGGACTGTGCACGTTACACACAGCACACTCACCTCAGGACTGTGCACGTTACACACAGCACACACACCTCAGGACTGTGCACCTTACACACAGCACACACACCTCAGGACTGTGCACGTTACACACAGCACACACACCTCAGGACTGTACACCTTACACACAGCACACACACCTCAGGACTGTGCACCTTACACACAGCACACACACCTCAGGACTGTGCAAGTTACACACAGCACACTCACCTCAGGACTGTGCACGTTACACACAGCACACTCACCTCAGGACTGTGCACGTTACACACAGCACACTCACCTCAGGACTGTGCACGTTACACACAGCACACTCACCTCAGGACTGTGCACGTTACACACAGCACACTCACCTCAGGACTGTGCACCTTACACACAGCAGACTCACCTCAGGACTGGGCATGTTACACACAGCAGACTCACCTCAGGACTGTGCACGTTACACACAGCAGACTCACCTCAGGACTGTGCACCTTACACACAGCACACTCACCTCAGGACTGTGCACGTTACACACAGCACACTCACCTCAGGACTGTGCACGTTACACACAGCACACTCACCTTAGTACTGTGCACGTTACACACAGCACACACACCTCTGGACTGTGCACCTTACACACAGCACACACACCTCAGGACTGTGCACGTTACACACAGCACACACACCTCAGGACTGTGCACGTTACACACAGCACACTCACCTCAGGACTGTGCACGTTACACACAGCACACTCACCTCAGGACTGTGCACGTTACACACAGCACACTCACCTCAGCACTGTGCACGTTACACACAGCACACTCACCTCAGGACTGTGCACGTTACACACAGCACACTCACCTCAGGACTGTGCACGTTATACAGAGCACACTCACCTCAGGACTGTGCGCCTTACACCACAGCACACTCACCTCAGGACTGTGCACGTTACACACAGCACACTCACCTAAGGACTGTGCACGTTACACACAGCACACTCACCTCAGGACTGTGCACCTTACACACAGCACACTCACCTCAGGACTGTGCACGTTACACACAGCACACTCACCTCAGGACTGTGCGCCTTACACACAACACACTCACCTCAGGACTGTGCGCCTTACACCACAGCACACTCACCTCAGGACTGTGCACGTTACACACAGCACACTCACCTCAGGACTGTGCACGTTACACACAGCACACTCACCTCAGGACTGTGCACGTTACACACAGCACACTCACCTCAGGACTGTGCACGTTACACACAGCACACTCACCTCAGGACTGTGCACCTTACACACAGCACACTCACCTCAGGACTGTGCACGTTACACACAGCACACTCACCTCAGGACTGTGCACGTTACACACAGCACACACACCTCAGGACTGTGCACCCTACACACAGCACACACACCTCAGGACTGTGCACCCTACACACAGCAAACACACCTCAGGACTGTGCACCTTACACACAGCACACTCACCTCAGGACTGTGCACGTTACACACAGCACACTCACCTCAGGACTGTGCACGTTACACACAGCACACTCACCTCAGGACTGTGCAGGTTACACACAGCACACTCACCTCCGGACTGTGCACGTTACACACAGCACACTCACCTCAGGACTGTGCACGATACACACAGCACACACACCTCAGGACTGTGCACATTACACACAGCACACTCACCTCAGGACTGTGCACGTTACACACAGCACACTCACCTCAGGACTGTGCACTTTACACACAGCACACACACCTCAGGACTGTGCACCTTACACACAGCACACACACCTCAGGACTGTGCACCTGACACACAGCACACACACCTCAGGACTGTGCACCTTACACACAGCACACACACCTCAGGACTGTGCACCCTACACACAGCACACACACCTCAGGACTGTGCACCCTACACACAGCAAACACACCTCAGGACTGTGCACCTTACACACAGCACACTCACCTCAGGACTGTGCACGTTACACACAGCACACTCACCTCAGGACTGTGCACGTTACACACAGCACACTCACCTCAGGACTGTGCACGTTACACACAACACACTCACCTCAGGACTGTGCACGTTACACACAGCACACTCACCTCAGGACTGTGCACGTTACACACAGCACACTCACCTCAGGACTGTGCACGTTACACACAGCACACTCACCTCAGGACTGTGCACGTTACACACAGCACACTCACCTCAGGACTGTGCACGTTACACACAGCACACTCACCTCAGGACTGTGCACGTTACACACAGCACACTCACCTCAGGACTGTGCACCTTACACACAGCACACATACCTCAGGACTGTGCACCTTACACACAGCACACACACCTCAGGACTGTGCACCTTACACACAAAACACACACCTCAGGACTGTGCACCATAAACACATCACACACACCTCAGGACTGTGCACCTTACACACAGCACACACACCTCAGGACTGTGCACCCTACACACAGCACACACACCTCAGGACTGTGCACCTTACACACAGCACACTCACCTCAGGACTGTGCACATTACACACAGCACACTCACCTCAGGACTGTGCACGTTACACACAGCACACTCACCTCAGGACTGTGCACGTTACACACAGCACACACACCTCAGGACTGTGCACCTTACACACAGCACACACACCTCAGGACTGTGCACCTAACACACAGCACACACACCTCAGGACTGTGCACCCTACACACAGCACACACACCTCAGGACTGTGCACCATACACACAGCACACACACCTCAGGACTGTGCACCCTACACACAGCACACACACATCAGGACAGTGCACCTTACACACAGCACACTCACCTCAGGACTGTGCACGTTACACACAGCACACTCACCTCAGGACTGTGCACGTTACACACAGCACACACACCTCAGGACTGTGCACCTTACACACAGCACACACACCTCAGGACTGTGCACCTAACACACAGCACACACACCTCAGGACTGTGCACCCTACACACAGCACACACACCTCAGGACTGTGCACCTTACACACAGCACACTCACCTCAGGACTGTGCACGTTACACACAGCACACTCACATCAGGACTGTGCACGTTACACACGGCACACTCACCTCAGGACTGTGCACCTTACACACAGCACACTCACCTCAGGACTGTGCACCTTACACACAGCACACACACCTCAGGACTGTGCACCCTACACACAGCACACACACCTCAGGACTGTGCACCCTACACACAGCAAACACACCTCAGGACTGTGCACCTTACACACAGCACACTCACCTCAGGACTGTGCACGTTACACACAGCACACTCACCTCAGGACTGTGCATGTTACACACAGCACACTCACCTCAGGACTGTGCACGTTACACACAACACACTCACCTCAGGACTGTGCACGTTACACACAGCACACTCACCTCAGGACTGTGCACGTTACACACAGCACACTCACCTCAGGACTGTGCACGTTACACACAGCACACTCACCTCAGGACTGTGCACGTTACACACAGCACACTCACCTCAGGACTGTGCACGTTACACACAGCACACTCACCTCAGGACTGTGCACGTTACACACAGCACACTCACCTCAGGACTGTGCACGTTACACACAGCACACTCACCTCAGGACTGTGCACCTTACACACAGCACACACACCTCAGGACTGTGCACCTTACACACAGCACACACACCTCAGGACTGTGCACCTTACACACAAAACACACACCTCAGGACTGTGCACCATAAACACATCACACACACCTCAGGACTGTGCACCTTACACACAGCACACACACCTCAGGACTGTGCACCCTACACACAGCACACACACCTCAGGACTGTGCACCTTACACACAGCACACTCACCTCAGGACTGTGCACATTACACACAGCACACTCACCTCAGGACTGTGCACGTTACACACAGCACACTCACCTCAGGACTGTGCACGTTACACACAGCACACACACCTCAGGACTGTGCACCTTACACACAGCACACACACCTCAGGACTGTGCACCTAACACACAGCACACACACCTCAGGACTGTGCACCCTACACACAGCACACACACCTCAGGACTGTGCACCATACACACAGCACACACACCTCAGGACTGTGCACCCTACATACAGCACACACACATCAGGACAGTGCACCTTACACACAGCACACTCACCTCAGGACTGTGCACGTTACACACAGCACACTCACCTCAGGACTGTGCACGTTACACACAGCACACACACCTCAGGACTGTGCACCCTACACACAGCACACACACATCAGGACAGTGCACCTTACACACAGCACACTCACCTCAGGACTGTGCACGTTACACACAGCACACTCACCTCAGGACTGTGCACGTTACACACAGCACACACACCTCAGGACTGTGCACCTTACACACAGCACACACACCTCAGGACTGTGCACCTAACACACAGCACACACACCTCAGGACTGTGCACCCTACACACAGCACACACACCTCAGGACTGTGCACCTTACACACAGCACACTCACCTCAGGACTGTGCACGTTACACACAGCACACTCACATCAGGACTGTGCACGTTACACACGGCACACTCACCTCAGGACTGTGCACGTTACACACAGCACACTCACCTCAGGACTGTGCACCTTACACACAGCACACACACCTCAGGACTGTGCACCTTACACACAGCAGACACACCTCAGGACTGTGCACCATAAACACATCACACACACCTCAGGACTGTGCACCTTACACACAGCACACACACCTCAGGACTGTGCACCCTACACACAGCACACACACCTCAGGACTGTGCACCTTACACACAGCACACTCACCTCAGGACTGTGCACGTTACACACAGCACACTCACCTCAGGACTGTGCACGTTACACACAGCACACACACCTCAGGACTGTGCACCTTACACACAGCACACACACCTCAGGACTGTGCACCTAACACACAGCACACACACCTCAGGAGTGTGCACCTTACACACAGCACACACACCTCAGGACTGTGCACCCTACACACAGCACACACACCTCAGGACTGTGCACCATACACACAGCACACACACCTCAGGAATGTGCACCCTACACACAGCACACACACATCAGGACTGTGCACCTTACACACAGCACACTCACCTCAGGACTGTGCACGTTACACACAGCACACTCACCTCAGGACTGTGCACGTTACAGACAGCACACTCACCTCAGGACTATGCACCTTACACACAGCACACACACCTCATGACTGTGAACGTTACACACAGCACACACACACCTCAGGACTGTGCACGTTACACACAGCACACACACCTCAGGACTGTGCACGTTACACACAGCACACACACCTCAAGACTGTGCACCTTACACACAGCACACACACCTCAGGACTGTGCACCTTACACACAGCACACACACCACAGGACTGTGCACGTTACACACAGTACACACACCTCAAGACTGTGCACCTTACACACAGCACACACACCTCAGGACTGTGCACCTTACACACAGCACACACACCTCAGGACTGTGCACCGTACACACAGCACACACACCTCAGGACTGTGAACGTTACACACTGCACACTCACCTCAGGACTGTGCACGTTACACACAGCACACTCACCTCAGGACTGTGCACGTTACACACAGCACACACACCTCAGGACTGTGCACCTTACACACAGCACACACACCTCAGGACTGTGCACGTTACACACAGCACACACACCTCAGGACTGTACACCTTACACACAGCACACACACCTCAGGACTGTGCACCTTACACACAGCACACACACCTCAGGACTGTGCAAGTTACACACAGCACACTCACCTCAGGACTGTGCACGTTACACACAGCACACTCACCTCAGGACTGTGCACGTTACACACAGCACACTCACCTCAGGACTGTGCACGTTACACACAGCACACTCACCTCAGGACTGTGCACGTTACACACAGCACACTCACCTCAGGATTGTGCACGTTACACACAGCACACTCACCTCAGGACTGTGCACCTTACACACAGCAGACTCACCTCAGGACTGGGCATGTTACACACAGCAGACTCACCTCAGGACTGTGCACGTTACACACAGCAGACAAACCTCAGGACTGTGCACCTTACACACAGCACACTCACCTCAGGACTGTGCACGTTACACACAGCACACTCACCTCAGGACTGTGCACGTTACACACAGCACACTCACCTTAGAACTGTGCACATTACACACAGCACACACACCTCTGGACTGTGCACCTTACACACAGCACACACACCTCAGGACTGTGCACGTTACACACAGCACACACACCTCAGGACTGTGCACGTTACACACAGCACACTCACCTCAGGACTGTGCACGTTACACACAGCACACTCACCTCAGGACTGTGCACGTTACACACAGCACACTCACCTCAGCACTGTGCATGTTACACACAGCACACTCACCTCAGGACTGTGCACGTTACACACAGCACACACACCTCAGGACTGTGCACCTTAGACACAGCAAACACACCTCAGGACTGTGCACGTTACACACAGCACACTCACCTCAGGACTGTGCACGTTACACACAGCACACTCACCTCAGGACTGTGCACGTTACACACAGCACACTCACCTAAGGACTGTGCACCTTACACACAGCACACACACCTCAGGACTGTGCACCTTACACACAGCACACACACCTCAGGACTGTGCATGTTACACACAGCACACACACCTCAGGACTGTGCACGTTACACACAGCACACACACCTCAGGACTGTGCACCTTACACACAGCACACACACCTCAGGACTGTGCACCTTACACACAGCACACACACCTCAGGACTGTGCACGTTACGCACAGCACACACACCTCAAGACTGTGCACCTTACACACAGCACACACACCTCAGGACTGTGCACCTTACACACAGCACACACACCACAGGACTGTGCACATTACACACAGTACACACACCTCAAGACTGTGCACCTTACACACAGCACACACACCTCAGGACTGTGCACCTTACACACAGCACACACACCTCAGGACTGTGCACCGTACACACAGCACACACACCTCAGGACTGTGAACGTTACACACTGCACACTCACCTCAGGACTGTGCACGTTACACACAGCACACTCACCTCAGGACTGTGCACGTTACACACAGCACACACACCTCAGGACTGTGCACCTTACACACAGCACACACACCTCAGGACTGTGCACGTTACACACAGCACACACACCTCAGGACTGTACACCTTACACACAGCACACACACCTCAGGACTGTGCACCTTACACACAGCACACACACCTCAGGACTGTCCAAGTTACACACAGCACACTCACCTCAGGACTGTGCACGTTACACACAGCACACTCACCTCAGGACTGTGCACGTTACACACAGCACACTCACCTCAGGACTGTGCACGTTACACACAGCACACTCACCTCAGGACTGTGCACGTTACACACAGCACACTCACCTCAGGACTGAGCACCTTACACACAGCAGACTCACCTCAGGACTGGGCATGTCACACACAGCAGACTCACCTCAGGACTGTGCACGTTACACACAGCAGACTCACCTCAGGACTGTGCACCTTACACACAGCACACTCACCTCAGGACTGTGCACGTTACACACAGCACACTCACCTCAGGACTGTGCACGTTACACACAGCACACTCACCTTAGTACTGTGCACGTTACACACAGCACACACACCTCTGGACTGTGCACCTTACACACAGCACACACACCTCAGGACTGTGCACGTTACACACAGCACACACACCTCAGGACTGTGCACGTTACACACAGCACACTCACCTCAGGACTGTGCACGTTACACACAGCACACTCACCTCAGGACTGTGCACGTTACACACAGCACACTCACCTCAGCACTGTGCACGTTACACACAGCACACTCACCTCAGGAATGTGCACGTTACACACAGCACACTCACCTCAGGACTGGGCACGTTATACAGAGCACACTCACCTCAGGACTGTGCGCCTTACACCACAGCACACTCACCTCAGGACTGTGCACGTTACACACAGCACACTCACCTAAGGACTGTGCACGTTACACACAGCACACTCACCTCAGGACTGTGCACCTTACACACAGCACACTCACCTCAGGACTGTGCACGTTACACACAGCACACTCACCTCAGGACTGTGCGCCTTACACACAACACACTCACCTCAGGACTGTGCGCCTTACACCACAGCACACTCACCTCAGGACTGTGCACGTTACACACAGCACACTCACCTCAGGACTGTGCACGTTACACACAGCACACTCACCTCAGGACTGTGCACGTTACACACAGCACACTCACCTCAGGACTGTGCACGTTACACACAGCACACTCACCTCAGGACTGTGCACCTTACACACAGCACACTCACCTCAGGACTGTGCACGTTACACACAGCACACTCACCTCAGGACTGTGCACGTTACACACAGCACACACACCTCAGGACTGTGCACCCTACACACAGCACACACACCTCAGGACTGTGCACCCTACACACAGCAAACACACCTCAGGACTGTGCACCTTACACACAGCACACTCACCTCAGGACTGTGCACGTTACACACAGCACACTCACCTCAGGACTGTGCACGTTACACACAGCACACTCACCTCAGGACTGTGCAGGTTACACACAGCACACTCACCTCCGGACTGTGCACGTTACACACAGCACACTCACCTCAGGACTGTGCACGATACACACAGCACACACACCTCAGGACTGTGCACCTTACACACAGCACACTCACCTCAGGACTGTGCACGTTACACACAGCACACTCACCTCAGGACTGTGCACGTTACACACAGCACACACACCTCAGGACTGTGCACCTTACACACAGCACACACACCTCAGGACTGTGCACCATACACACAGCACACACACCTCAGGACTGTGCACCCTACATACAGCACACACACATCAGGACAGTGCACCTTACACACAGCACACTCACCTCAGGACTGTGCACGTTACACACAGCACACTCACCTCAGGACTGTGCACGTTACACACAGCACACACACCTCAGGACTGTGCACCCTACACACAGCACACACACATCAGGACAGTGCACCTTACACACAGCACACTCACCTCAGGACTGTGCACGTTACACACAGCACACTCACCTCAGGACTGTGCACGTTACACACAGCACACACACCTCAGGACTGTGCACCTTACACACAGCACACACACCTCAGGACTGTGCACCTAACACACAGCACACACACCTCAGGACTGTGCACCCTACACACAGCACACACACCTCAGGACTGTGCACCTTACACACAGCACACTCACCTCAGGACTGTGCACGTTACACACAGCACACTCACATCAGGACTGTGCACGTTACACACGGCACACTCACCTCAGGACTGTGCACGTTACACACAGCACACTCACCTCAGGACTGTGCACCTTACACACAGCACACACACCTCAGGACTGTGCACCTTACACACAGCAGACACACCTCAGGACTGTGCACCATAAACACATCACACACACCTCAGGACTGTGCACCTTACACACAGCACACACACCTCAGGACTGTGCACCCTACACACAGCACACACACCTCAGGACTGTGCACCTTACACACAGCACACTCACCTCAGGACTGTGCACGTTACACACAGCACACTCACCTCAGGACTGTGCACGTTACACACAGCACACACACCTCAGGACTGTGCACCTTACACACAGCACACACACCTCAGGACTGTGCACCTAACACACAGCACACACACCTCAGGAGTGTGCACCTTACACACAGCACACACACCTCAGGACTGTGCACCCTACACACAGCACACACACCTCAGGACTGTGCACCATACACACAGCACACACACCTCAGGAATGTGCACCCTACACACAGCACACACACATCAGGACTGTGCACCTTACACACAGCACACTCACCTCAGGACTGTGCACGTTACACACAGCACACTCACCTCAGGACTGTGCACGTTACAGACAGCACACTCACCTCAGGACTATGCACCTTACACACAGCACACACACCTCATGACTGTGAACGTTACACACAGCACACACACACCTCAGGACTGTGCACGTTACACACAGCACACACACCTCAGGACTGTGCACGTTACACACAGCACACACACCTCAAGACTGTGCACCTTACACACAGCACACACACCTCAGGACTGTGCACCTTACACACAGCACACACACCACAGGACTGTGCACGTTACACACAGTACACACACCTCAAGACTGTGCACCTTACACACAGCACACACACCTCAGGACTGTGCACCTTACACACAGCACACACACCTCAGGACTGTGCACCGTACACACAGCACACACACCTCAGGACTGTGAACGTTACACACTGCACACTCACCTCAGGACTGTGCACGTTACACACAGCACACTCACCTCAGGACTGTGCACGTTACACACAGCACACACACCTCAGGACTGTGCACCTTACACACAGCACACACACCTCAGGACTGTGCACGTTACACACAGCACACACACCTCAGGACTGTACACCTTACACACAGCACACACACCACAGGACTGTGCACCTTACACACAGCACACACACCTCAGGACTGTGCACCGTACACACAGCACACACACCTCAGGACTGTGCACCTTACACACAGCACACACACCTCAGGACTGTGCACCTTACACACAGCACACACACCACAGGACTGTGCACGTTACACACAGTACACACACCTCAAGACTGTGCACCTTACACACAGCACACACACCTCAGGACTGTGCACCTTACACACAGCACACACACCTCAGGACTGTGCACCGTACACACAGCACACACACCTCAGGACTGTGAACGTTACACACTGCACACTCACCTCAGGACTGTGCACGTTACACACAGCACACTCACCTCAGGACTGTGCAAGTTACACACAGCACACTCACCTCAGGACTGTGCACGTTACACACAGCACACTCACCTCAGGACTGTGCACGTTACACACAGCACACTCACCTCAGGACTGTGCACGTTACACACAGCACACTCACCTCAGGACTGTGCACGTTACACACAGCACACTCACCTCAGGATTGTGCACGTTACACACAGCACACTCACCTCAGGACTGTGCACCTTACACACAGCAGACTCACCTCAGGACTGGGCATGTTACACACAGCAGACTCACCTCAGGACTGTGCACGTTACACACAGCAGACAAACCTCAGGACTGTGCACCTTACACACAGCACACTCACCTCAGGACTGTGCACGTTACACACAGCACACTCACCTCAGGACTGTGCACGTTACACACAGCACACTCACCTTAGAACTGTGCACATTACACACAGCACACACACCTCTGGACTGTGCACCTTACACACAGCACACACACCTCAGGACTGTGCACGTTACACACAGCACACACACCTCAGGACTGTGCACGTTACACACAGCACACTCACCTCAGGACTGTGCACGTTACACACAGCACACTCACCTCAGGACTGTGCACGTTACACACAGCACACTCACCTCAGCACTGTGCATGTTACACACAGCACACTCACCTCAGGACTGTGCACGTTACACACAGCACACACACCTCAGGACTGTGCACCTTAGACACAGCAAACACACCTCAGGACTGTGCACGTTACACACAGCACACTCACCTCAGGACTGTGCACGTTACACACAGCACACTCACCTCAGGACTGTGCACGTTACACACAGCACACTCACCTAAGGACTGTGCACCTTACACACAGCACACACACCTCAGGACTGTGCACCTTACACACAGCACACACACCTCAGGACTGTGCATGTTACACACAGCACACACACCTCAGGACTGTGCACGTTACACACAGCACACACACCTCAGGACTGTGCACCTTACACACAGCACACACACCTCAGGACTGTGCACCTTACACACAGCACACACACCTCAGGACTGTGCACGTTACGCACAGCACACACACCTCAAGACTGTGCACCTTACACACAGCACACACACCTCAGGACTGTGCACCTTACACACAGCACACACACCACAGGACTGTGCACATTACACACAGTACACACACCTCAAGACTGTGCACCTTACACACAGCACACACACCTCAGGACTGTGCACCTTACACACAGCACACACACCTCAGGACTGTGCACCGTACACACAGCACACACACCTCAGGACTGTGAACGTTACACACTGCACACTCACCTCAGGACTGTGCACGTTACACACAGCACACTCACCTCAGGACTGTGCACGTTACACACAGCACACACACCTCAGGACTGTGCACCTTACACACAGCACACACACCTCAGGACTGTGCACGTTACACACAGCACACACACCTCAGGACTGTACACCTTACACACAGCACACACACCTCAGGACTGTGCACCTTACACACAGCACACACACCTCAGGACTGTCCAAGTTACACACAGCACACTCACCTCAGGACTGTGCACGTTACACACAGCACACTCACCTCAGGACTGTGCACGTTACACACAGCACACTCACCTCAGGACTGTGCACGTTACACACAGCACACTCACCTCAGGACTGTGCACGTTACACACAGCACACTCACCTCAGGACTGAGCACCTTACACACAGCAGACTCACCTCAGGACTGGGCATGTCACACACAGCAGACTCACCTCAGGACTGTGCACGTTACACACAGCAGACTCACCTCAGGACTGTGCACCTTACACACAGCACACTCACCTCAGGACTGTGCACGTTACACACAGCACACTCACCTCAGGACTGTGCACGTTACACACAGCACACTCACCTTAGTACTGTGCACGTTACACACAGCACACACACCTCTGGACTGTGCACCTTACACACAGCACACACACCTCAGGACTGTGCACGTTACACACAGCACACACACCTCAGGACTGTGCACGTTACACACAGCACACTCACCTCAGGACTGTGCACGTTACACACAGCACACTCACCTCAGGACTGTGCACGTTACACACAGCACACTCACCTCAGCACTGTGCACGTTACACACAGCACACTCACCTCAGGAATGTGCACGTTACACACAGCACACTCACCTCAGGACTGGGCACGTTATACAGAGCACACTCACCTCAGGACTGTGCGCCTTACACCACAGCACACTCACCTCAGGACTGTGCACGTTACACACAGCACACTCACCTAAGGACTGTGCACGTTACACACAGCACACTCACCTCAGGACTGTGCACCTTACACACAGCACACTCACCTCAGGACTGTGCACGTTACACACAGCACACTCACCTCAGGACTGTGCGCCTTACACACAACACACTCACCTCAGGACTGTGCGCCTTACACCACAGCACACTCACCTCAGGACTGTGCACGTTACACACAGCACACTCACCTCAGGACTGTGCACGTTACACACAGCACACTCACCTCAGGACTGTGCACGTTACACACAGCACACTCACCTCAGGACTGTGCACGTTACACACAGCACACTCACCTCAGGACTGTGCACCTTACACACAGCACACTCACCTCAGGACTGTGCACGTTACACACAGCACACTCACCTCAGGACTGTGCACGTTACACACAGCACACACACCTCAGGACTGTGCACCCTACACACAGCACACACACCTCAGGACTGTGCACCCTACACACAGCAAACACACCTCAGGACTGTGCACCTTACACACAGCACACTCACCTCAGGACTGTGCACGTTACACACAGCACACTCACCTCAGGACTGTGCACGTTACACACAGCACACTCACCTCAGGACTGTGCAGGTTACACACAGCACACTCACCTCCGGACTGTGCACGTTACACACAGCACACTCACCTCAGGACTGTGCACGATACACACAGCACACACACCTCAGGACTGTGCACCTTACACACAGCACACTCACCTCAGGACTGTGCACGTTACACACAGCACACTCACCTCAGGACTGTGCACGTTACACACAGCACACACACCTCAGGACTGTGCACCTTACACACAGCACACACACCTCAGGACTGTGCACCTGACACACAGCACACACACCTCAGGACTGTGCACCTTACACACAGCACACACACCTCAGGACTGTGCACCCTACACACAGCACACACACCTCAGGACTGTGCACCCTACACACAGCAAACACACCTCAGGACTGTGCACCTTACACACAGCACACTCACCTCAGGACTGTGCACGTTACACACAGCACACTCACCTCAGGACTGTGCATGTTACACACAGCACACTCACCTCAGGACTGTGCACGTTACACACAACACACTCACCTCAGGACTGTGCACGTTACACACAGCACACTCACCTCAGGACTGTGCACGTTACACACAGCACACTCACCTCAGGACTGTGCACGTTACACACAGCACACTCACCTCAGGACTGTGCACGTTACACACAGCACACTCACCTCAGGACTGTGCACGTTACACACAGCACACTCACCTCAGGACTGTGCACGTTACACACAGCACACTCACCTCAGGACTGTGCACCTTACACACAGCACACACACCTCAGGACTGTGCACCTTACACACAGCACACACACATCAGGACTGTGCACCTTACACACAAAACACACACCTCAGGACTGTGCACCATAAACACATCACACACACCTCAGGACTGTGCACCTTACACACAGCACACACACCTCAGGACTGTGCACCCTACACACAGCACACACACCTCAGGACTGTGCACCTTACACACAGCACACTCACCTCAGGACTGTGCACATTACACACAGCACACTCACGTCAGGACTGTGCACGTTACACACAGCACACTCACCTCAGGACTGTGCACGTTACACACAGCACACACACCTCAGGACTGTGCACCTTACACACAGCACACACACCTCAGGACTGTGCACCTAACACACAGCACACACACCTCAGGACTGTGCACCCTACACACAGCACACACACCTCAGGACTGTGCACCATACACACAGCACACACACCTCAGGACTGTGCACCCTACACACAGCACACACACATCAGGACAGTGCACCTTACACACAGCACACTCACCTCAGGACTGTGCACGTTACACACAGCACACTCACCTCAGGACTGTGCACGTTACACACAGCACACACACCTCAGGACTGTGCACCTTACACACAGCACACACACCTCAGGACTGTGCACCTAACACACAGCACACACACCTCAGGACTGTGCACCCTACACACAGCACACACACCTCAGGACTGTGCACCTTACACACAGCACACTCACCTCAGGACTGTGCACGTTACACACAGCACACTCACATCAGGACTGTGCACGTTACACACGGCACACTCACCTCAGGACTGTGCACCTTACACACAGCACACTCACCTCAGGACTGTGCACCTTACACACAGCACACACACCTCAGGACTGTGCACCCTACACACAGCACACACACCTCAGGACTGTGCACCCTACACACAGCAAACACACCTCAGGACTGTGCACCTTACACACAGCACACTCACCTCAGGACTGTGCACGTTACACACAGCACACTCACCTCAGGACTGTGCATGTTACACACAGCACACTCACCTCAGGACTGTGCACGTTACACACAACACACTCACCTCAGGACTGTGCACGTTACACACAGCACACTCACCTCAGGACTGTGCACGTTACACACAGCACACTCACCTCAGGACTGTGCACGTTACACACAGCACACTCACCTCAGGACTGTGCACGTTACACACAGCACACTCACCTCAGGACTGTGCACGTTACACACAGCACACTCACCTCAGGACTGTGCACGTTACACACAGCACACTCACCTCAGGACTGTGCACGTTACACACAGCACACTCACCTCAGGACTGTGCACCTTACACACAGCACACACACCTCAGGACTGTGCACCTTACACACAGCACACACACCTCAGGACTGTGCACCTTACACACAAAACACACACCTCAGGACTGTGCACCATAAACACATCACACACACCTCAGGACTGTGCACCTTACACACAGCACACACACCTCAGGACTGTGCACCCTACACACAGCACACACACCTCAGGACTGTGCACCTTACACACAGCACACTCACCTCAGGACTGTGCACATTACACACAGCACACTCACCTCAGGACTGTGCACGTTACACACAGCACACTCACCTCAGGACTGTGCACGTTACACACAGCACACACACCTCAGGACTGTGCACCTTACACACAGCACACACACCTCAGGACTGTGCACCTAACACACAGCACACACACCTCAGGACTGTGCACCCTACACACAGCACACACACCTCAGGACTGTGCACCATACACACAGCACACACACCTCAGGACTGTGCACCCTACATACAGCACACACACATCAGGACAGTGCACCTTACACACAGCACACTCACCTCAGGACTGTGCACGTTACACACAGCACACTCACCTCAGGACTGTGCACGTTACACACAGCACACACACCTCAGGACTGTGCACCTTACACACAGCACACACACCTCAGGACTGTGCACCTAACACACAGCACACACACCTCAGGACTGTGCACCCTACACACAGCACACACACCTCAGGACTGTGCACCTTACACACAGCACACTCACCTCTGGACTGTGCACGTTACACACAGCACACTCACATCAGGACTGTGCACGTTACACACGGCACACTCACCTCAGGACTGTGCACCTTACACACAGCACACTCACCTCAGGACTGTGCACCTTACACACAGCACACACACCTCAGGACTGTGCACCTTACACACAGCAGACACACCTCAGGACTGTGCACCATAAACACATCACACACACCTCAGGACTGTGCACCTTACACACAGCACACACACCTCAGGACTGTGCACCCTACACACAGCACACACACCTCAGGACTGTGCACCTTACACACAGCACACTCACCTCAGGACTGTGCACGTTACACACAGCACACTCACCTCAGGACTGTGCACGTTACACACAGCACACACACCTCAGGACTGTGCACCTTACACACAGCACACACACCTCAGGACTGTGCACCTAACACACAGCACACACACCTCAGGAGTGTGCACCTTACACACAGCACACACACCTCAGGACTGTGCACCCTACACACAGCACACACACCTCAGGACTGTGCACCATACACACAGCACACACACCTCAGGAATGTGCACCCTACACACAGCACACACACATCAGGAATGTGCACCTTACACACAGCACACTCACCTCAGGACTGTGCACGTTACACACAGCACACTCACCTCAGGACTGTGCACGTTACAGACAGCACACTCACCTCAGGACTATGCACCTTACACACAGCACACACACCTCATGACTGTGAACGTTACACACAGCACACACACCTCAGGACTGTGCACGTTACACACAGCACACACACCTCAGGACTGTGCACGTTACACACAGCACACTAACCTCAGGACTGTGCACGTTACACACAGCACACTCACCTCAGGACTGTGCACGTTACACACAGCACACTCACCTCAGGACTGTGCACGTTACACACAGCACACTCACCTCAGGACTGTGCACGTTACACACAGCACACTCACCTCAGGACTGTGCACGTTACACACAGCAACACACCTCTGGACTGTGCACCTTACACACAGCACACACACCTCAGGACTGTGCACGTTACACACAGCACACACACCTCAGGACTGTGCACGTTACACACAGCACACTCACCTCAGGACTGTGCACGTTACACACAGCACACTCACCTCAGGACTGTGCACGTTACACACAGCACACTCACCTCAGCACTGTGCATGTTACACACAGCACACTCACCTCAGGACTGTGCACGTTACACACAGCACACACACCTCAGGACTGTGCACCTTAGACACAGCAAACACACCTCAGGACTGTGCACGTTACACACAGCACACTCACCTCAGGACTGTGCACGTTACACACAGCACACACACCTCAGGACTGTGCACCTTACACACAGCACACACACCTCAGGACTGTGCACGTTACACACAGCACACACACCTCAGGACTGTACACCTTACACACAGCACACACACCTCAGGACTGTGCACCTTACACACAGCACACACACCTCAGGACTGTGCAAGTTACACACAGCACACTCACCTCAGGACTGTGCACGTTACACACAGCACACTCACCTCAGGACTGTGCACGTTACACACAGCACACTCACCTCAGGACTGTGCACGTTACACACAGCACACTCACCTCAGGACTGTGCACGTTACACACAGCACACTCACCTCAGGATTGTGCACGTTACACACAGCACACTCACCTCAGCACTGTGCATGTTACACACAGCACACACACCTCAGGACTGTGCACCCTACACACAGCACACACACCTCAGGACTGTGCACCTTAAACACAGCACACTCACCTCAGGACTGTGCACGTTACACACAGCACACTCACCTCAGGACTGTGCACGTTACACACAGCACACTCACCGCAGGACTGTGCACCTTACACACAGCAGACTCACCTCAGGACTGGGCATGTTACACACAGCAGACTCACCTCAGGACTGTGCACGTTACACACAGCAGACAAACCTCAGGACTGTGCACCTTACACACAGCACACTCACCTCAGGACTGTGCACGTTACACACAGCACACTCACCTCAGGACTGTGCACGTTACACACAGCACACTCACCTTAGAACTGTGCACATTACACACAGCACACACACCTCTGGACTGTGCACCTTACACACAGCACACACACCTCAGGACTGTGCACGTTACACACAGCACACACACCTCAGGACTGTGCACGTTACACACAGCACACTCACCTCAGGACTGTGCACCTTACACACAGCACACACACCTCAGGACTGTGCACCGTACACACAGCACACACACCTCAGGACTGTGAACGTTACACACTGCACACTCACCTCAGGACTGTGCACGTTACACACAGCACACTCACCTCAGGACTGTGCAAGTTACACACAGCACACTCACCTCAGGACTGTGCACGTTACACACAGCACACTCACCTCAGGACTGTGCACGTTACACACAGCACACTCACCTCAGGACTGTGCACGTTACACACAGCACACTCACCTCAGGACTGTGCACGTTACACACAGCACACTCACCTCAGGATTGTGCACGTTACACACAGCACACTCACCTCAGGACTGTGCACCTTACACACAGCAGACTCACCTCAGGACTGGGCATGTTACACACAGCAGACTCACCTCAGGACTGTGCACGTTACACACAGCAGACAAACCTCAGGACTGTGCACCTTACACACAGCACACTCACCTCAGGACTGTGCACGTTACACACAGCACACTCACCTCAGGACTGTGCACGTTACACACAGCACACTCACCTTAGAACTGTGCACATTACACACAGCACACACACCTCTGGACTGTGCACCTTACACACAGCACACACACCTCAGGACTGTGCACGTTACACACAGCACACACACCTCAGGACTGTGCACGTTACACACAGCACACTCACCTCAGGACTGTGCACGTTACACACAGCACACTCACCTCAGGACTGTGCACGTTACACACAGCACACTCACCTCAGCACTGTGCATGTTACACACAGCACACTCACCTCAGGACTGTGCACGTTACACACAGCACACACACCTCAGGACTGTGCACCTTAGACACAGCAAACACACCTCAGGACTGTGCACGTTACACACAGCACACTCACCTCAGGACTGTGCACGTTACACACAGCACACTCACCTCAGGACTGTGCACGTTACACACAGCACACTCACCTAAGGACTGTGCACCTTACACACAGCACACACACCTCAGGACTGTGCACCTTACACACAGCACACACACCTCAGGACTGTGCATGTTACACACAGCACACACACCTCAGGACTGTGCACGTTACACACAGCACACACACCTCAGGACTGTGCACCTTACACACAGCACACACACCTCAGGACTGTGCACCTTACACACAGCACACACACCTCAGGACTGTGCACGTTACGCACAGCACACACACCTCAAGACTGTGCACCTTACACACAGCACACACACCTCAGGACTGTGCACCTTACACACAGCACACACACCACAGGACTGTGCACATTACACACAGTACACACACCTCAAGACTGTGCACCTTACACACAGCACACACACCTCAGGACTGTGCACCTTACACACAGCACACACACCTCAGGACTGTGCACCGTACACACAGCACACACACCTCAGGACTGTGAACGTTACACACTGCACACTCACCTCAGGACTGTGCACGTTACACACAGCACACTCACCTCAGGACTGTGCACGTTACACACAGCACACACACCTCAGGACTGTGCACCTTACACACAGCACACACACCTCAGGACTGTGCACGTTACACACAGCACACACACCTCAGGACTGTACACCTTACACACAGCACACACACCTCAGGACTGTGCACCTTACACACAGCACACACACCTCAGGACTGTCCAAGTTACACACAGCACACTCACCTCAGGACTGTGCACGTTACACACAGCACACTCACCTCAGGACTGTGCACGTTACACACAGCACACTCACCTCAGGACTGTGCACGTTACACACAGCACACTCACCTCAGGACTGTGCACGTTACACACAGCACACTCACCTCAGGACTGAGCACCTTACACACAGCAGACTCACCTCAGGACTGGGCATGTCACACACAGCAGACTCACCTCAGGACTGTGCACGTTACACACAGCAGACTCACCTCAGGACTGTGCACCTTACACACAGCACACTCACCTCAGGACTGTGCACGTTACACACAGCACACTCACCTCAGGACTGTGCACGTTACACACAGCACACTCACCTTAGTACTGTGCACGTTACACACAGCACACACACCTCTGGACTGTGCACCTTACACACAGCACACACACCTCAGGACTGTGCACGTTACACACAGCACACACACCTCAGGACTGTGCACGTTACACACAGCACACTCACCTCAGGACTGTGCACGTTACACACAGCACACTCACCTCAGGACTGTGCACGTTACACACAGCACACTCACCTCAGCACTGTGCACGTTACACACAGCACACTCACCTCAGGAATGTGCACGTTACACACAGCACACTCACCTCAGGACTGGGCACGTTATACAGAGCACACTCACCTCAGGACTGTGCGCCTTACACCACAGCACACTCACCTCAGGACTGTGCACGTTACACACAGCACACTCACCTAAGGACTGTGCACGTTACACACAGCACACTCACCTCAGGACTGTGCACCTTACACACAGCACACTCACCTCAGGACTGTGCACGTTACACACAGCACACTCACCTCAGGACTGTGCGCCTTACACACAACACACTCACCTCAGGACTGTGCGCCTTACACCACAGCACACTCACCTCAGGACTGTGCACGTTACACACAGCACACTCACCTCAGGACTGTGCACGTTACACACAGCACACTCACCTCAGGACTGTGCACGTTACACACAGCACACTCACCTCAGGACTGTGCACGTTACACACAGCACACTCACCTCAGGACTGTGCACCTTACACACAGCACACTCACCTCAGGACTGTGCACGTTACACACAGCACACTCACCTCAGGACTGTGCACGTTACACACAGCACACACACCTCAGGACTGTGCACCCTACACACAGCACACACACCTCAGGACTGTGCACCCTACACACAGCAAACACACCTCAGGACTGTGCACCTTACACACAGCACACTCACCTCAGGACTGTGCACGTTACACACAGCACACTCACCTCAGGACTGTGCACGTTACACACAGCACACTCACCTCAGGACTGTGCAGGTTACACACAGCACACTCACCTCCGGACTGTGCACGTTACACACAGCACACTCACCTCAGGACTGTGCACGATACACACAGCACACACACCTCAGGACTGTGCACCTTACACACAGCACACTCACCTCAGGACTGTGCACGTTACACACAGCACACTCACCTCAGGACTGTGCACGTTACACACAGCACACACACCTCAGGACTGTGCACCTTACACACAGCACACACACCTCAGGACTGTGCACCTGACACACAGCACACACACCTCAGGACTGTGCACCTTACACACAGCACACACACCTCAGGACTGTGCACCCTACACACAGCACACACACCTCAGGACTGTGCACCCTACACACAGCAAACACACCTCAGGACTGTGCACCTTACACACAGCACACTCACCTCAGGACTGTGCACGTTACACACAGCACACTCACCTCAGGACTGTGCATGTTACACACAGCACACTCACCTCAGGACTGTGCACGTTACACACAACACACTCACCTCAGGACTGTGCACGTTACACACAGCACACTCACCTCAGGACTGTGCACGTTACACACAGCACACTCACCTCAGGACTGTGCACGTTACACACAGCACACTCACCTCAGGACTGTGCACGTTACACACAGCACACTCACCTCAGGACTGTGCACGTTACACACAGCACACTCACCTCAGGACTGTGCACGTTACACACAGCACACTCACCTCAGGACTGTGCACCTTACACACAGCACACACACCTCAGGACTGTGCACCTTACACACAGCACACACACATCAGGACTGTGCACCTTACACACAAAACACACACCTCAGGACTGTGCACCATAAACACATCACACACACCTCAGGACTGTGCACCTTACACACAGCACACACACCTCAGGACTGTGCACCCTACACACAGCACACACACCTCAGGACTGTGCACCTTACACACAGCACACTCACCTCAGGACTGTGCACATTACACACAGCACACTCACGTCAGGACTGTGCACGTTACACACAGCACACTCACCTCAGGACTGTGCACGTTACACACAGCACACACACCTCAGGACTGTGCACCTTACACACAGCACACACACCTCAGGACTGTGCACCTAACACACAGCACACACACCTCAGGACTGTGCACCCTACACACAGCACACACACCTCAGGACTGTGCACCATACACACAGCACACACACCTCAGGACTGTGCACCCTACACACAGCACACACACATCAGGACAGTGCACCTTACACACAGCACACTCACCTCAGGACTGTGCACGTTACACACAGCACACTCACCTCAGGACTGTGCACGTTACACACAGCACACACACCTCAGGACTGTGCACCTTACACACAGCACACACACCTCAGGACTGTGCACCTAACACACAGCACACACACCTCAGGACTGTGCACCCTACACACAGCACACACACCTCAGGACTGTGCACCTTACACACAGCACACTCACCTCAGGACTGTGCACGTTACACACAGCACACTCACATCAGGACTGTGCACGTTACACACGGCACACTCACCTCAGGACTGTGCACCTTACACACAGCACACTCACCTCAGGACTGTGCACCTTACACACAGCACACACACCTCAGGACTGTGCACCCTACACACAGCACACACACCTCAGGACTGTGCACCCTACACACAGCAAACACACCTCAGGACTGTGCACCTTACACACAGCACACTCACCTCAGGACTGTGCACGTTACACACAGCACACTCACCTCAGGACTGTGCATGTTACACACAGCACACTCACCTCAGGACTGTGCACGTTACACACAACACACTCACCTCAGGACTGTGCACGTTACACACAGCACACTCACCTCAGGACTGTGCACGTTACACACAGCACACTCACCTCAGGACTGTGCACGTTACACACAGCACACTCACCTCAGGACTGTGCACGTTACACACAGCACACTCACCTCAGGACTGTGCACGTTACACACAGCACACTCACCTCAGGACTGTGCACGTTACACACAGCACACTCACCTCAGGACTGTGCACGTTACACACAGCACACTCACCTCAGGACTGTGCACCTTACACACAGCACACACACCTCAGGACTGTGCACCTTACACACAGCACACACACCTCAGGACTGTGCACCTTACACACAAAACACACACCTCAGGACTGTGCACCATAAACACATCACACACACCTCAGGACTGTGCACCTTACACACAGCACACACACCTCAGGACTGTGCACCCTACACACAGCACACACACCTCAGGACTGTGCACCTTACACACAGCACACTCACCTCAGGACTGTGCACATTACACACAGCACACTCACCTCAGGACTGTGCACGTTACACACAGCACACTCACCTCAGGACTGTGCACGTTACACACAGCACACACACCTCAGGACTGTGCACCTTACACACAGCACACACACCTCAGGACTGTGCACCTAACACACAGCACACACACCTCAGGACTGTGCACCCTACACACAGCACACACACCTCAGGACTGTGCACCATACACACAGCACACACACCTCAGGACTGTGCACCCTACATACAGCACACACACATCAGGACAGTGCACCTTACACACAGCACACTCACCTCAGGACTGTGCACGTTACACACAGCACACTCACCTCAGGACTGTGCACGTTACACACAGCACACACACCTCAGGACTGTGCACCTTACACACAGCACACACACCTCAGGACTGTGCACCTAACACACAGCACACACACCTCAGGACTGTGCACCCTACACACAGCACACACACCTCAGGACTGTGCACCTTACACACAGCACACTCACCTCTGGACTGTGCACGTTACACACAGCACACTCACATCAGGACTGTGCACGTTACACACGGCACACTCACCTCAGGACTGTGCACCTTACACACAGCACACTCACCTCAGGACTGTGCACCTTACACACAGCACACACACCTCAGGACTGTGCACCTTACACACAGCAGACACACCTCAGGACTGTGCACCATAAACACATCACACACACCTCAGGACTGTGCACCTTACACACAGCACACACACCTCAGGACTGTGCACCCTACACACAGCACACACACCTCAGGACTGTGCACCTTACACACAGCACACTCACCTCAGGACTGTGCACGTTACACACAGCACACTCACCTCAGGACTGTGCACGTTACACACAGCACACACACCTCAGGACTGTGCACCTTACACACAGCACACACACCTCAGGACTGTGCACCTAACACACAGCACACACACCTCAGGAGTGTGCACCTTACACACAGCACACACACCTCAGGACTGTGCACCCTACACACAGCACACACACCTCAGGACTGTGCACCATACACACAGCACACACACCTCAGGAATGTGCACCCTACACACAGCACACACACATCAGGAATGTGCACCTTACACACAGCACACTCACCTCAGGACTGTGCACGTTACACACAGCACACTCACCTCAGGACTGTGCACGTTACAGACAGCACACTCACCTCAGGACTATGCACCTTACACACAGCACACACACCTCATGACTGTGAACGTTACACACAGCACACACACCTCAGGACTGTGCACGTTACACACAGCACACACACCTCAGGACTGTGCACGTTACACACAGCACACTAACCTCAGGACTGTGCACGTTACACACAGCACACTCACCTCAGGACTGTGCACGTTACACACAGCACACTCACCTCAGGACTGTGCACGTTACACACAGCACACTCACCTCAGGACTGTGCACGTTACACACAGCACACTCACCTCAGGACTGTGCACGTTACACACAGCAACACACCTCTGGACTGTGCACCTTACACACAGCACACACACCTCAGGACTGTGCACGTTACACACAGCACACACACCTCAGGACTGTGCACGTTACACACAGCACACTCACCTCAGGACTGTGCACGTTACACACAGCACACTCACCTCAGGACTGTGCACGTTACACACAGCACACTCACCTCAGCACTGTGCATGTTACACACAGCACACTCACCTCAGGACTGTGCACGTTACACACAGCACACACACCTCAGGACTGTGCACCTTAGACACAGCAAACACACCTCAGGACTGTGCACGTTACACACAGCACACTCACCTCAGGACTGTGCACGTTACACACAGCACACACACCTCAGGACTGTGCACCTTACACACAGCACACACACCTCAGGACTGTGCACGTTACACACAGCACACACACCTCAGGACTGTACACCTTACACACAGCACACACACCTCAGGACTGTGCACCTTACACACAGCACACACACCTCAGGACTGTGCAAGTTACACACAGCACACTCACCTCAGGACTGTGCACGTTACACACAGCACACTCACCTCAGGACTGTGCACGTTACACACAGCACACTCACCTCAGGACTGTGCACGTTACACACAGCACACTCACCTCAGGACTGTGCACGTTACACACAGCACACTCACCTCAGGATTGTGCACGTTACACACAGCACACTCACCTCAGCACTGTGCATGTTACACACAGCACACACACCTCAGGACTGTGCACCCTACACACAGCACACACACCTCAGGACTGTGCACCTTAAACACAGCACACTCACCTCAGGACTGTGCACGTTACACACAGCACACTCACCTCAGGACTGTGCACGTTACACACAGCACACTCACCGCAGGACTGTGCACCTTACACACAGCAGACTCACCTCAGGACTGGGCATGTTACACACAGCAGACTCACCTCAGGACTGTGCACGTTACACACAGCAGACAAACCTCAGGACTGTGCACCTTACACACAGCACACTCACCTCAGGACTGTGCACGTTACACACAGCACACTCACCTCAGGACTGTGCACGTTACACACAGCACACTCACCTTAGAACTGTGCACATTACACACAGCACACACACCTCTGGACTGTGCACCTTACACACAGCACACACACCTCAGGACTGTGCACGTTACACACAGCACACACACCTCAGGACTGTGCACGTTACACACAGCACACTCACCTCAGGACTGTGCACGTTACACACAGCACACTCACCTCAGGACTGTGCACGTTACACACAGCACACTCACCTCAGCACTGTGCATGTTACACACAGCACACTCACCTCAGGACTGTGCACGTTACACACAGCACACACACCTCAGGACTGTGCACCTTAGACACAGCAAACACACCTCAGGACTGTGCACGTTACACACAGCACACTCACCTCAGGACTGTGCACGTTACACACAGCACACTCACCTCAGGACTGTGCACGTTACACACAGCACACTCACCTAAGGACTGTGCACCTTACACACAGCACACACACCTCAGGACTGTGCACCTTACACACAGCACACACACCTCAGGACTGTGCATGTTACACACAGCACACACACCTCAGGACTGTGCACGTTACACACAGCACACACACCTCAGGACTGTGCACCTTACACACAGCACACACACCTCAGGACTGTGCACGTTACACACAGCACACACACCTCAGGACTGTGCACGTTACGCACAGCACACACACCTCAAGACTGTGCACCTTACACACAGCACACACACCTCAGGACTGTGCACCTTACACACAGCACACACACCACAGGACTGTGCACGTTACACACAGTACACACACCTCAAGCCTGTGCACCTTACACACAGCACACACACCTCAGGACTGTGCACCTTACACACAGCACACACACCTCAGGACTGTGCACCGTACACACAGCACACACACCTCAGGACTGTGAACGTTACACACTGCACACTCACCTCAGGACTGTGCACGTTACACACAGCACACTCACCTCAGGACTGTGCACGTTACACACAGCAAACACACCTCAGGACTGTGCACCTTACACACAGCACACACACCTCAGGACTGTGCACGTTACACACAGCACACACACCTCAGGACTGTACACCTTACACACAGCACACACACCTCAGGACTGTGCACCTTACACACAGCACACACACCTCAGGACTGTGCAAGTTACACACAGCACACTCACCTCAGGACTGTGCACGTTACACACAGCACACTCACCTCAGGACTGTGCACGTTACACACAGCACACTCACCTCAGGACTGTGCACGTTACACACAGCACACTCACCTCAGGACTGTGCACGTTACACACAGCACACTCACCTCAGGACTGTGCACCTTACACACAGCAGACTCACCTCAGGACTGGGCATGTTACACACAGCAGACTCACCTCAGGACTGTGCACGTTACACACAGCAGACTCACCTCAGGACTGTGCACCTTACACACAGCACACTCACCTCAGGACTGTGCACGTTACACACAGCACACTCACCTCAGGACTGTGCACGTTACACACAGCACACTCACCTTAGTACTGTGCACGTTACACACAGCACACACACCTCTGGACTGTGCACCTTACACACAGCACACACACCTCAGGACTGTGCACGTTACACACAGCACACACACCTCAGGACTGTGCACGTTACACACAGCACACTCACCTCAGGACTGTGCACGTTACACACAGCACACTCACCTCAGGACTGTGCACGTTACACACAGCACACTCACCTCAGCACTGTGCACGTTACACACAGCACACTCACCTCAGGACTGTGCACGTTACACACAGCACACTCACCTCAGGACTGTGCACGTTATACAGAGCACACTCACCTCAGGACTGTGCGCCTTACACCACAGCACACTCACCTCAGGACTGTGCACGTTACACACAGCACACTCACCTAAGGACTGTGCACGTTACACACAGCACACTCACCTCAGGACTGTGCACCTTACACACAGCACACTCACCTCAGGACTGTGCACGTTACACACAGCACACTCACCTCAGGACTGTGCGCCTTACACACAACACACTCACCTCAGGACTGTGCGCCTTACACCACAGCACACTCACCTCAGGACTGTGCACGTTACACACAGCACACTCACCTCAGGACTGTGCACGTTACACACAGCACACTCACCTCAGGACTGTGCACGTTACACACAGCACACTCACCTCAGGACTGTGCACGTTACACACAGCACACTCACCTCAGGACTGTGCACCTTACACACAGCACACTCACCTCAGGACTGTGCACGTTACACACAGCACACTCACCTCAGGACTGTGCACGTTACACACAGCACACACACCTCAGGACTGTGCACCCTACACACAGCACACACACCTCAGGACTGTGCACCCTACACACAGCAAACACACCTCAGGACTGTGCACCTTACACACAGCACACTCACCTCAGGACTGTGCACGTTACACACAGCACACTCACCTCAGGACTGTGCACGTTACACACAGCACACTCACCTCAGGACTGTGCAGGTTACACACAGCACACTCACCTCCGGACTGTGCACGTTACACACAGCACACTCACCTCAGGACTGTGCACGATACACACAGCACACACACCTCAGGACTGTGCACTTTACACACAGCACACTCACCTCAGGACTGTGCACGTTACACACAGCACACTCACCTCAGGACTGTGCACGTTACACACAGCACACACACCTCAGGACTGTGCACCTTACACACAGCACACACACCTCAGGACTGTGCACCTGACACACAGCACACACACCTCAGGACTGTGCACCTTACACACAGCACACACACCTCAGGACTGTGCACCCTACACACAGCACACACACCTCAGGACTGTGCACCCTACACACAGCAAACACACCTCAGGACTGTGCACCTTACACACAGCACACTCACCTCAGGACTGTGCACGTTACACACAGCACACTCACCTCAGGACTGTGCATGTTACACACAGCACACTCACCTCAGGACTGTGCACGTTACACACAACACACTCACCTCAGGACTGTGCACGTTACACACAGCACACTCACCTCAGGACTGTGCACGTTACACACAGCACACTCACCTCAGGACTGTGCACGTTACACACAGCACACTCACCTCAGGACTGTGCACGTTACACACAGCACACTCACCTCAGGACTGTGCACGTTACACACAGCACACTCACCTCAGGACTGTGCACGTTACACACAGCACACTCACCTCAGGACTGTGCACGTTACACACAGCACACTCACCTCAGGACTGTGCACCTTACACACAGCACACACACCTCAGGACTGTGCACCTTACACACAGCACACACACCTCAGGACTGTGCACCTTACACACAAAACACACACCTCAGGACTGTGCACCATAAACACATCACACACACCTCAGGACTGTGCACCTTACACACAGCACACACACCTCAGGACTGTGCACCCTACACACAGCACACACACCTCAGGACTGTGCACCTTACACACAGCACACTCACCTCAGGACTGTGCACATTACACACAGCACACTCACCTCAGGACTGTGCATGTTACACACAGCACACTCACCTCAGGACTGTGCACGTTACACACAGCACACACACCTCAGGACTGTGCACCTTACACACAGCACACACACCTCAGGACTGTGCACCTAACACACAGCACACACACCTCAGGACTGTGCACCCTACACACAGCACACACACCTCAGGACTGTGCACCATACACACAGCACACACACCTCAGGACTGTGCACCCTACACACAGCACACACACATCAGGACAGTGCACCTTACACACAGCACACTCACCTCAGGACTGTGCACGTTACACACAGCACACTCACCTCAGGACTGTGCACGTTACACACAGCACACACACCTCAGGACTGTGCACCTTACACACAGCACACACACCTCAGGACTGTGCACCTAACACACAGCACACACACCTCAGGACTGTGCACCCTACACACAGCACACACACCTCAGGACTGTGCACCTTACACACAGCACACTCACCTCAGGACTGTGCACGTTACACACAGCACACTCACATCAGGACTGTGCACGTTACACACGGCACACTCACCTCAGGACTGTGCACCTTACACACAGCACACTCACCTCAGGACTGTGCACCTTACACACAGCACACACACCTCAGGACTGTGCACCCTAAACACAGCACACACACCTCAGGACTGTGCACCCTACACACAGCAAACACACCTCAGGACTGTGCACCTTACACACAGCACACTCACCTCAGGACTGTGCACGTTACACACAGCACACTCACCTCAGGACTGTGCATGTTACACACAGCACACTCACCTCAGGACTGTGCACGTTACACACAACACACTCACCTCAGGACTGTGCACGTTACACACAGCACACTCACCTCAGGACTGTGCACGTTACACACAGCACACTCACCTCAGGACTGTGCACGTTACACACAGCACACTCACCTCAGGACTGTGCACGTTACACACAGCACACTCACCTCAGGACTGTGCACGTTACACACAGCACACTCACCTCAGGACTGTGCACGTTACACACAGCACACTCACCTCAGGACTGTGCACGTTACACACAGCACACTCACCTCAGGACTTTGCACCTTACACACAGCACACACACCTCAGGACTGTGCACCTTACACACAGCACACACACCTCAGGACTGTGCACCTTACACACAAAACACACACCTCAGGACTGTGCACCATAAACACATCACACACACCTCAGGACTGTGCACCTTACACACAGCACACACACCTCAGGACTGTGCACCCTACACACAGCACACTCACCTCAGGACTGTGCACATTACACACAGCACACTCACCTCAGGACTGTGCACGTTACACACAGTACACACACCTCAAGACTGTGCACCTTACACACAGCACACTCACCTCAGGACTGTGCACGTTACACACAGTACACACACCTCAAGACTGTGCACCTTACACACAGCACACTCACCTCAGGACTGTGCACCTTACACACAGCACACACACCTCAGGACTGTGCACCTTACACACAGCACACACACCTCAGGACTGTGCACCTTACACACAAAACACACACCTCAGGACTGTGCACCATAAACACATCACACACACCTCAGGACTGTGCACCTTACACACAGCACACACACCTCAGGACTGTGCACCTTACACACAGCACACTCACCTCAGGACTGTGCACATTACACACAGCACACTCACCTCAGGACTGTGCACGTTACACACAGCACACTCACCTCAGGACTGTGCACGTTACACACAGCACACACACCTCATGACTGTGCACCTTACACACAGCACACACACCTCAGGACTGTGCACCTAACACACAGCACACACACCTCAGGACTGTGCACCCTACACACAGCACACACACCTCAGGACTGTGCACCATACACACAGCACACACACCTCAGGACTGTGCACCCTACATACAGCACACATACATCAGGACAGTGCACCTTACACACAGCACACTCACCTCAGGACTGTGCACGTTACACACAGCACACTCACCTCAGGACTGTGCACGTTACACACAGCACACACACCTCAGGACTGTGCACCCTACACACAGCACACACACATCAGGACAGTGCACCTTACACACAGCACACTCACCTCAGGACTGTGCACGTTACACACAGCACACTCACCTCAGGACTGTGCACGTTACACACAGCACACACACCTCAGGACTGTGCACCTTACACACAGCACACACACCTCAGGACTGTGCACCTAACACACAGCACACACACCTCAGGACTGTGCACCCTACACACAGCACACACACCTCAGGACTGTGCACCTTACACACAGCACACTCACCTCAGGACTGTGCACGTTACACACAGCACACTCACATCAGGACTGTGCACGTTACACACGGCACACTCACCTCAGGACTGTGCACGTTACACACAGCACACTCACCTCAGGACTGTGCACCTTACACACAGCACACACACCTCAGGACTGTGCACCTTACACACAGCACACTCACCTCAGGACTGTGCACGTTACACACAGCACACTCACATCAGGACTGTGCACGTTACACACGGCACACTCACCTCAGGACTGTGCACGTTACACACAGCACACTCACCTCAGGACTGTGCACCTTACACACAGCACACACACCTCAGGACTGTGCACCTTACACACAGCAGACACACCTCAGGACTGTGCACCATAAACACATCACACACACCTCAGGACTGTGCACCTTACACACAGCACACACACCTCAGGACTGTGCACCCTACACACAGCACACACACCTCAGGACTGTGCACCTTACACACAGCACACTCACCTCAGGACTGTGCACGTTACACACAGCACACTCACCTCAGGACTGTGCACGTTACACACAGCACACACACCTCAGGACTGTGCACCTTACACACAGCACACACACCTCAGGACTGTGCACCTAACACACAGCACACACACCTCAGGAGTGTGCACCTTACACACAGCACACACACCTCAGGACTGTGCACCCTACACACAGCACACACACCTCAGGACTGTGCACCATACACACAGCACACACACCTCAGGAATGTGCACCCTACACACAGCACACACACATCAGGACTGTGCACCTTACACACAGCACACTCACCTCAGGACTGTGCACGTTACACACAGCACACTCACCTCAGGACTGTGCACGTTACAGACAGCACACTCACCTCAGGACTATGCACCTTACACACAGCACACACACCTCATGACTGTGAACGTTACACACAGCACACACACACCTTAGGACTGTGCACGTTACACACAGCACACACACCTCAGGACTGTGCACGTTACACACAGCACACACACCTCAAGACTGTGCACCTTACACACAGCACACACACCTCAGGACTGTGCACCTTACACACAGCACACACACCACAGGACTGTGCACGTTACACACAGTACACACACCTCAAGACTGTGCACCTTACACACAGCACACACACCTCAGGACTGTGCACCTTACACACAGCACACACACCTCAGGACTGTGCACCGTACACACAGCACACACACCTCAGGACTGTGAACGTTACACACTGCACACTCACCTCAGGACTGTGCACGTTACACACAGCACACTCACCTCAGGACTGTGCACGTTACACACAGCACACACACCTCAGGACTGTGCACCTTACACACAGCACACACACCTCAGGACTGTGCACGTTACACACAGCACACACACCTCAGGACTGTACACCTTACACACAGCACACACACCTCAGGACTGTGCACCTTACACACAGCACACACACCTCAGGACTGTGCAAGTTACACACAGCACACTCACCTCAGGACTGTGCACGTTACACACAGCACACTCACCTCAGGACTGTGCACGTTACACACAGCACACTCACCTCAGGACTGTGCACGTTACACACAGCACACTCACCTCAGGACTGTGCACGTTACACACAGCACACTCACCTCAGGATTGTGCACGTTACACACAGCACACTCACCTCAGGACTGTGCACCTTACACACAGCAGACTCACCTCAGGACTGGGCATGTTACACACAGCAGACTCACCTCAGGACTGTGCATGTTACACACAGCAGACAAACCTCAGGACTGTGCACCTTACACACAGCACACTCACCTCAGGACTGTGCACGTTAAACACAGCACACTCACCTCAGGACTGTGCACGTTACACACAGCACACTCACCTCAGGACTGTGCACGTTACACACAGCACACTCACCTCAGGACTGTGCACGTTACACACAGCACACTCACCTCAGGACTGTGCACGTTACACACAGCACACTCACCTCAGGACTGTGCACGTTACACACAGCACACTCACCTCAGGACTGTGCACCTTACACACAGCACACACACCTCAGGACTGTGCACCTTACACACAGCACACACACCTCAGGACTGTGCACCTTACACACAAAACACACACCTCAGGACTGTGCACCATAAACACATCACACACACCTCAGGACTGTGCACCTTACACACAGCACACACACCTCAGGACTGTGCACCCTACACACAGCACACACACCTCAGGACTGTGCACCTTACACACAGCACACTCACCTCAGGACTGTGCACATTACACACAGCACACTCACCTCAGGACTGTGCATGTTACACACAGCACACTCACCTCAGGACTGTGCACGTTACACACAGCACACACACCTCAGGACTGTGCACCTTACACACAGCACACACACCTCAGGACTGTGCACCTAACACACAGCACACACACCTCAGGACTGTGCACCCTACACACAGCACACACACCTCAGGACTGTGCACCATACACACAGCACACACACCTCAGGACTGTGCACCCTACACACAGCACACACACATCAGGACAGTGCACCTTACACACAGCACACTCACCTCAGGACTGTGCACGTTACACACAGCACACTCACCTCAGGACTGTGCACGTTACACACAGCACACACACCTCAGGACTGTGCACCTTACACACAGCACACACACCTCAGGACTGTGCACCTAACACACAGCACACACACCTCAGGACTGTGCACCCTACACACAGCACACACACCTCAGGACTGTGCACCTTACACACAGCACACTCACCTCAGGACTGTGCACGTTACACACAGCACACTCACATCAGGACTGTGCACGTTACACACGGCACACTCACCTCAGGACTGTGCACCTTACACACAGCACACTCACCTCAGGACTGTGCACCTTACACACAGCACACACACCTCAGGACTGTGCACCCTAAACACAGCACACACACCTCAGGACTGTGCACCCTACACACAGCAAACACACCTCAGGACTGTGCACCTTACACACAGCACACTCACCTCAGGACTGTGCACGTTACACACAGCACACTCACCTCAGGACTGTGCATGTTACACACAGCACACTCACCTCAGGACTGTGCACGTTACACACAACACACTCACCTCAGGACTGTGCACGTTACACACAGCACACTCACCTCAGGACTGTGCACGTTACACACAGCACACTCACCTCAGGACTGTGCACGTTACACACAGCACACTCACCTCAGGACTGTGCACGTTACACACAGCACACTCACCTCAGGACTGTGCACGTTACACACAGCACACTCACCTCAGGACTGTGCACGTTACACACAGCACACTCACCTCAGGACTGTGCACGTTACACACAGCACACTCACCTCAGGACTGTGCACCTTACACACAGCACACACACCTCAGGACTGTGCACCTTACACACAGCACACACACCTCAGGACTGTGCACCTTACACACAAAACACACACCTCAGGACTGTGCACCATAAACACATCACACACACCTCAGGACTGTGCACCTTACACACAGCACACACACCTCAGGACTGTGCACCCTACACACAGCACACTCACCTCAGGACTGTGCACATTACACACAGCACACTCACCTCAGGACTGTGCACGTTACACACAGTACACACACCTCAAGACTGTGCACCTTACACACAGCACACTCACCTCAGGACTGTGCACGTTACACACAGTACACACACCTCAAGACTGTGCACCTTACACACAGCACACTCACCTCAGGACTGTGCACCTTACACACAGCACACACACCTCAGGACTGTGCACCTTACACACAGCACACACACCTCAGGACTGTGCACCTTACACACAAAACACACACCTCAGGACTGTGCACCATAAACACATCACACACACCTCAGGACTGTGCACCTTACACACAGCACACACACCTCAGGACTGTGCACCTTACACACAGCACACTCACCTCAGGACTGTGCACATTACACACAGCACACTCACCTCAGGACTGTGCACGTTACACACAGCACACTCACCTCAGGACTGTGCACGTTACACACAGCACACACACCTCAGGACTGTGCACCTTACACACAGCACACACACCTCAGGACTGTGCACCTAACACACAGCACACACACCTCAGGACTGTGCACCCTACACACAGCACACACACCTCAGGACTGTGCACCATACACACAGCACACACACCTCAGGACTGTGCACCCTACATACAGCACACACACATCAGGACAGTGCACCTTACACACAGCACACTCACCTCAGGACTGTGCACGTTACACACAGCACACTCACCTCAGGACTGTGCACGTTACACACAGCACACACACCTCAGGACTGTGCACCCTACACACAGCACACACACATCAGGACAGTGCACCTTACACACAGCACACTCACCTCAGGACTGTGCACGTTACACACAGCACACTCACCTCAGGACTGTGCACGTTACACACAGCACACACACCTCAGGACTGTGCACCTTACACACAGCACACACACCTCAGGACTGTGCACCTAACACACAGCACACACACCTCAGGACTGTGCACCCTACACACAGCACACACACCTCAGGACTGTGCACCTTACACACAGCACACTCACCTCAGGACTGTGCACGTTACACACAGCACACTCACATCAGGACTGTGCACGTTACACACGGCACACTCACCTCAGGACTGTGCACGTTACACACAGCACACTCACCTCAGGACTGTGCACCTTACACACAGCACACACACCTCAGGACTGTGCACCTTACACACAGCACACTCACCTCAGGACTGTGCACGTTACACACAGCACACTCACATCAGGACTGTGCACGTTACACACGGCACACTCACCTCAGGACTGTGCACGTTACACACAGCACACTCACCTCAGGACTGTGCACCTTACACACAGCACACACACCTCAGGACTGTGCACCTTACACACAGCAGACACACCTCAGGACTGTGCACCATAAACACATCACACACACCTCAGGACTGTGCACCTTACACACAGCACACACACCTCAGGACTGTGCACCCTACACACAGCACACACACCTCAGGACTGTGCACCTTACACACAGCACACTCACCTCAGGACTGTGCACGTTACACACAGCACACTCACCTCAGGACTGTGCACGTTACACACAGCACACACACCTCAGGACTGTGCACCTTACACACAGCACACACACCTCAGGACTGTGCACCTAACACACAGCACACACACCTCAGGAGTGTGCACCTTACACACAGCACACACACCTCAGGACTGTGCACCCTACACACAGCACACACACCTCAGGACTGTGCACCATACACACAGCACACACACCTCAGGAATGTGCACCCTACACACAGCACACACACATCAGGACTGTGCACCTTACACACAGCACACTCACCTCAGGACTGTGCACGTTACACACAGCACACTCAAATCAGGACTGTGCACGTTACAGACAGCACACTCACCTCAGGACTATGCACCTTACACACAGCACACACACCTCATGACTGTGAACGTTACACACAGCACACACACACCTCAGGACTGTGCACGTTACACACAGCACACACACCTCAGGACTGTGCACGTTACACACAGCACACACACCTCAAGACTGTGCACCTTACACACAGCACACACACCTCAGGACTGTGCACCTTACACACAGCACACACACCACAGGACTGTGCACGTTACACACAGTACACACACCTCAAGACTGTGCACCTTACACACAGCACACACACCTCAGGACTGTGCACCTTACACACAGCACACACACCTCAGGACTGTGCACCGTACACACAGCACACACACCTCAGGACTGTGAACGTTACACACTGCACACTCACCTCAGGACTGTGCACGTTACACACAGCACACTCACCTCAGGACTGTGCACGTTACACACAGCACACACACCTCAGGACTGTGCACCTTACACACAGCACACACACCTCAGGACTGTGCACGTTACACACAGCACACACACCTCCGGACTGTACACCTTACACACAGCACACACACCTCAGGACTGTGCACCTTACACACAGCACACACACCTCAGGACTGTGCAAGTTACACACAGCACACTCACCTCAGGACTGTGCACGTTACACACAGCACACTCACCTCAGGACTGTGCACGTTACACACAGCACACTCACCTCAGGACTGTGCACGTTACACACAGCACACTCACCTCAGGACTGTGCACGTTACACACAGCACACTCACCTCAGGATTGTGCACGTTACACACAGCACACTCACCTCAGGACTGTGCACCTTACACACAGCAGACTCACCTCAGGACTGGGCATGTTACACACAGCAGACTCACCTCAGGACTGTGCATGTTACACACAGCAGACAAACCTCAGGACTGTGCACCTTACACACAGCACACTCACCTCAGGACTGTGCACGTTAAACACAGCACACTCACCTCAGGACTGTGCACGTTACACACAGCACACTCACCTTAGAACTGTGCACATTACACACAGCACACACACCTCTGGACTGTGCACCTTACACACAGCACACACACCTCAGGACTGTTCACGTTACACACAGCACACACACCTCAGGACTGTGCACGTTACACACAGCACACTCACCTCAGGACTGTGCACGTTACACACAGCACACTCACCTCAGGACTGTGCACGTTACACACAGCACACTCACCTCAGCACTGTGCATGTTACACACAGCACACTCACCTCAGGACTGTGCACGTTACACACAGCACACACACCTCAGGACTGTGCACCTTAGACACAGCAAACACACCTCAGGACTGTGCACGTTACACACAGCACACTCACCTCAGGACTGTGCACGTTACACACAGCACACTCACCTCAGGACTGTGCACGTTACACACAGCACACTCACCTAAGGACTGTGCACCTTACACACAGCACACACACCTCAGGACTGTGCACCTTACACACAGCACACACACCTCAGGACTGTGCATGTTACACACAGCACACACACCTCAGGACTGTGCACGTTACACACAGCACACACACCTCAGGACTGTGCACCTTACACACAGCACACACACCTCAGGACTGTGCACGCTACACACAGCACACACACCTCAGGACTGTGCACGTTACGCACAGCACACACACCTCAAGACTGTGCACCTTACACACAGCACACACACCTCAGGACTGTGCACCTTACACACAGCACACACACCACAGGACTGTGCACGTTACACACAGTACACACACCTCAAGACTGTGCACCTTACACACAGCACACACACCTCAGGACTGTGCACCTTACACACAGCACACACACCTCAGGACTGTGCACCGTACACACAGCACACACACCTCAGGACTGTGAACGTTACACACTGCACACTCACCTCAGGACTGTGCACGTTACACACAGCACACTCACCTCAGGACTGTGCACGTTACACACAGCACACACACCTCAGGACTGTGCACCTTACACACAGCACACACACCTCAGGACTGTGCACCCTACACACAGCACACACACCTCAGGACTGTGCACCTTACACACAGCACACTCACCTCAGGACTGTGCACGTTACACACAGCACACTCACCTCAGGACTGTGCATGTTACACACAGCACACACACCTCAGGACTGTGCACCTTACACACAGCACACACACCTCAGGACTGTGCACCTAACACACAGCACACACACCTCAGGAGTGTGCACCTTACACACAGCACACACACCTCAGGACTGTGCACCCTACACACAGCACACACACCTCAGGACTGTGCACCATACACACAGCACACACACCTCAGGACTGTGCACGTTACAGACAGCACACTCACCTCAGGACTATGCACCTTACACACAGCACACACACCTCATGACTGTGAACGTTACACACAGCACACACACACCTCAGGACTGTGCACGTTACACACAGCACACACACCTCAGGACTGTGCACGTTACACACAGCACACACACCTCAAGACTGTGCACCTTACACACAGCACACACACCTCAGGACTGTGCACCTTACACACAGCACACACACCACAGGACTGTGCACGTTACACACAGTACACACACCTCAAGACTGTGCACCTTACACACAGCACACACACCTCAGGACTGTGCACCTTACACACAGCACACACACCTCAGGACTGTGCACCATACACACAGCACACACACCTCAGGACTGTGAACGTTACACACTGCACACTCACCTCAGGACTGTGCACGTTACACACAGCACACTCACCTCAGGACTGTGCACGTTACACACAGCACACACACCTCAGGACTGTGCACCTTACACACAGCACACACACCTCAGGACTGTGCACGTTACACACAGCACACACACCTCAGGACTGTACACCTTACACACAGCACACACACCTCAGGACTGTGCACCTTACACACAGCACACACACCTCAGGACTGTGCAAGTTACACACAGCACACTCACCTCAGGACTGTGCACGTTACACACAGCACACTCACCTCAGGACTGTGCACGTTACACACAGCACACTCACCTCAGGACTGTGCACGTTACACACAGCACACTCACCTCAGGACTGTGCACGTTACACACAGCACACTCACCTCAGGATTGTGCACGTTACACACAGCACACTCACCTCAGGACTGTGCACCTTACACACAGCAGACTCACCTCAGGACTGGGCATGTTACACACAGCAGACTCACCTCAGGACTGTGCACGTTACACACAGCAGACAAACCTCAGGACTGTGCACCTTACACACAGCACACTCACCTCAGGACTGTGCACGTTACACACAGCACACTCACCTCAGGACTGTGCACGTTACACACAGCACACTCACCTTAGAACTGTGCACATTACACACAGCACACACACCTCTGGACTGTGCACCTTACACACAGCACACACACCTCAGGACTGTGCACGTTACACACAGCACACACACCTCAGGACTGTGCACGTTACACACAGCACACTCACCTCAGGACTGTGCACGTTACACACAGCACACTCACCTCAGGACTGTGCACGTTACACACAGCACACTCACCTCAGCACTGTGCATGTTACACACAGCACACTCACCTCAGGACTGTGCACGTTACACACAGCACACACACCTCAGGACTGTGCACCTTAGACACAGCAAACACACCTCAGGACTGTGCACGTTACACACAGCACACTCACCTCAGGACTGTGCACGTTACACACAGCACACTCACCTCAGGACTGTGCACGTTACACACAGCACACTCACCTAAGGACTGTGCACCTTACACACAGCACACACACCTCAGGACTGTGCACCTTACACACAGCACACACACCTCAGGACTGTGCATGTTACACACAGCACACACACCTCAGGACTGTGCACGTTACACACAGCACACACACCTCAGGACTGTGCACCTTACACACAGCACACACACCTCAGGACTGTGCACGTTACACACAGCACACACACCTCAGGACTGTGCACGTTACGCACAGCACACACACCTCAAGACTGTGCACCTTACACACAGCACACACACCTCAGGACTGTGCACCTTACACACAGCACACACACAACAGGACTGTGCACGTTACACACAGTACACACACCTCAAGACTGTGCACCTTACACACAGCACACACACCTCAGGACTGTGCACCTTACACACAGCACACACACCTCAGGACTGTGCACCGTACACACAGCACACACACCTCAGGACTGTGAACGTTACACACTGCACACTCACCTCAGGACTGTGCACGTTACACACAGCACACTCACCTCAGGACTGTGCACGTTACACACAGCACACACACCTCAGGACTGTGCACCTTACACACAGCACACACACCTCAGGACTGTGCACGTTACACACAGCACACACACCTCAGGACTGTACACCTTACACACAGCACACACACCTCAGGACTGTGCACCTTACACACAGCACACACACCTCAGGACTGTGCAAGTTACACACAGCACACTCACCTCAGGACTGTGCACGTTACACACAGCACACTCACCTCAGGACTGTGCACGTTACACACAGCACACTCACCTCAGGACTGTGCACGTTACACACAGCACACTCACCTCAGGACTGTGCACCTTACACACAGCAGACTCACCTCAGGACTGGGCATGTTACACACAGCAGACTCACCTCAGGACTGTGCACGTTACACACAGCAGACTCACCTCAGGACTGTGCACCTTACACACAGCACACTCACCTCAGGACTGTGCACGTTACACACAGCACACTCACCTCAGGACTGTGCACGTTACACACAGCACACTCACCTTAGTACTGTGCACGTTACACACAGCACACACACCTCTGGACTGTGCACCTTACACACAGCACACACACCTCAGGACTGTGCACGTTACACACAGCACACTCACCTCAGGACTGTGCACGTTACACACAGCACACTCACCTCAGGACTGTGCACGTTACACACAGCACACTCACCTCAGGACTGTGCACCTTACACACAGCAGACTCACCTCAGGACTGGGCATGTTACACACAGCAGACTCACCTCAGGACTGTGCACGTTACACACAGCAGACTCACCTCAGGACTGTGCACCTTACACACAGCACACTCACCTCAGGACTGTGCACGTTACACACAGCACACTCACCTCAGGACTGTGCACGTTACACACAGCACACTCACCTTAGTACTGTGCACGTTACACACAGCACACACACCTCTGGACTGTGCACCTTACACACAGCACACACACCTCAGGACTGTGCACGTTACACACAGCACACACACCTCAGGACTGTGCACGTTACACACAGCACACTCACCTCAGGACTGTGCACGTTACACACAGCACACTCACCTCAGGACTGTGCACGTTACACACAGCACACTCACCTCAGCACTGTGCACGTTACACACAGCACACTCACCTCAGGACTGTGCACGTTACACACAGCACACTCACCTCAGGACTGTGCACGTTATACAGAGCACACTCACCTCAGGACTGTGCGCCTTACACCACAGCACACTCACCTCAGGACTGTGCACGTTACACACAGCACACTCACCTAAGGACTGTGCACGTTACACACAGCACACTCACCTCAGGACTGTGCACCTTACACACAGCACACTCACCTCAGGACTGTGCACGTTACACACAGCACACTCACCTCAGGACTGTGCGCCTTACACACAACACACTCACCTCAGGACTGTGCGCCTTACACCACAGCACACTCACCTCAGGACTGTGCACGTTACACACAGCACACTCACCTCAGGACTGTGCACGTTACACACAGCACACTCACCTCAGGACTGTGCACGTTACACACAGCACACTCACCTCAGGACTGTGCACGTTACACACAGCACACTCACCTCAGGACTGTGCAACTTACACACAGCACACTCACCTCAGGACTGTGCACGTTACACACAGCACACTCACCTCAGGACTGTGCACGTTACACACAGCACACACACCTCAGGACTGTGCACCCTACACACAGCACACACACCTCAGGACTGTGCACCCTACACACAGCAAACACACCTCAGGACTGTGCACCTTACACACAGCACACTCACCTCAGGACTGTGCACGTTACACACAGCACACTCACCTCAGGACTGTGCACGTTACACACAGCACACTCACCTCAGGACTGTGCAGGTTACACACAGCACACTCACCTCCGGACTGTGCACGTTACACACAGCACACTCACCTCAGGACTGTGCACGATACACACAGCACACACACCTCAGGACTGTGCACATTACACACAGCACACTCACCTCAGGACTGTGCACGTTACACACAGCACACTCACCTCAGGACTGTGCACCTTACACACAGCACACACACCTCAGGACTGTGCACCTTACACACAGCACACACACCTCAGGACTGTGCACGTTACACACAGCACACACACCTCAGGACTGTGCACCTTACACACAGCACACACACCTCAGGACTGTGCACCTTACACACAGCACACACACCTCAGGACTGTGCACGTTACGCACAGCACACACACCTCAAGACTGTGCACCTTACACACAGCACACACACCTCAGGACTGTGCACCTTACACACAGCACACACACCACAGGACTGTGCACATTACACACAGTACACACACCTCAAGACTGTGCACCTTACACACAGCACACACACCTCAGGACTGTGCACCTTACACACAGCACACACACCTCAGGACTGTGCACCGTACACACAGCACACACACCTCAGGACTGTGAACGTTACACACTGCACACTCACCTCAGGACTGTGCACGTTACACACAGCACACTCACCTCAGGACTGTGCACGTTACACACAGCACACACACCTCAGGACTGTGCACCTTACACACAGCACACACACCTCAGGACTGTGCACGTTACACACAGCACACACACCTCAGGACTGTACACCTTACACACAGCACACACACCTCAGGACTGTGCACCTTACACACAGCACACACACCTCAGGACTGTGCAAGTTACACACAGCACACTCACCTCAGGACTGTGCACGTTACACACAGCACACTCACCTCAGGACTGTGCACGTTACACACAGCACACTCACCTCAGGACTGTGCACGTTACACACAGCACACTCACCTCAGGACTGTGCACGTTACACACAGCACACTCACCTCAGGACTGAGCACCTTACACACAGCAGACTCACCTCAGGACTGGGCATGTCACACACAGCAGACTCACCTCAGGACTGTGCACGTTACACACAGCAGACTCACCTCAGGACTGTGCACCTTACACACAGCACACTCACCTCAGGACTGTGCACGTTACACACAGCACACTCACCTCAGGACTGTGCACGTTACACACAGCACACTCACCTTAGTACTGTGCACGTTACACACAGCACACACACCTCTGGACTGTGCACCTTACACACAGCACACACACCTCAGGACTGTGCACGTTACACACAGCACACACACCTCAGGACTGTGCACGTTACACACAGCACACTCACCTCAGGACTGTGCACGTTACACACAGCACACTCACCTCAGGACTGTGCACGTTACACACAGCACACTCACCTCAGCACTGTGCACGTTACACACAGCACACTCACCTCAGGACTGTGCACGTTACACACAGCACACTCACCTCAGGACTGGGCACGTTATACAGAGCACAGTCACCTCAGGACTGTGCGCCTTACACCACAGCACACTCACCTCAGGACTGTGCACGTTACACACAGCACACTCACCTAAGGACTGTGCACGTTACACACAGCACACTCACCTCAGGACTGTGCACCTTACACACAGCACACTCACCTCAGGACTGTGCACGTTACACACAGCACACTCACCTCAGGACTGTGCGCCTTACACACAACACACTCACCTCAGGACTGTGCGCCTTACACCACAGCACACTCACCTCAGGACTGTGCACGTTACACACAGCACACTCACCTCAGGACTGTGCACGTTACACACAGCACACTCACCTCAGGACTGTGCACGTTACACACAGCACACTCACCTCAGGACTGTGCACGTTACACACAGCACACTCACCTCAGGACTGTGCACCTTACACACAGCACACTCACCTCAGGACTGTGCACGTTACACACAGCACACTCACCTCAGGACTGTGCACGTTACACACAGCACACACACCTCAGGACTGTGCACCCTACACACAGCACACACACCTCAGGACTGTGCACCCTACACACAGCAAACACACCTCAGGACTGTGCACCTTACACACAGCACACTCACCTCAGGACTGTGCACGTTACACACAGCACACTCACCTCAGGACTGTGCACGTTACACACAGCACACTCACCTCAGGACTGTGCAGGTTACACACAGCACACTCACCTCCGGACTGTGCACGTTACACACAGCACACTCACCTCAGGACTGTGCACGATACACACAGCACACACACCTCAGGACTGTGCACCTTACACACAGCACACTCACCTCAGGACTGTGCACGTTACACACAGCACACTCACCTCAGGACTGTGCACGTTACACACAGCACACACACCTCAGGACTGTGCACCTTACACACAGCACACACACCTCAGGACTGTGCACCTGACACACAGCACACACACCTCAGGACTGTGCACCTTACACACAGCACACACACCTCAGGACTGTGCACCCTACACACAGCACACACACCTCAGGACTGTGCACCCTACACACAGCAAACACACCTCAGGACTGTGCACCTTACACACAGCACACTCACCTCAGGACTGTGCACGTTACACACAGCACACTCACCTCAGGACTGTGCATGTTACACACAGCACACTCACCTCAGGACTGTGCACGTTACACACAACACACTCACCTCAGGACTGTGCACGTTACACACAGCACACTCACCTCAGGACTGTGCACGTTACACACAGCACACTCACCTCAGGACTGTGCACGTTACACACAGCACACTCACCTCAGGACTGTGCACGTTACACACAGCACACTCACCTCAGGACTGTGCACGTTACACACAGCACACTCACCTCAGGACTGTGCACGTTACACACAGCACACTCACCTCAGGACTGTGCACCTTACACACAGCACACACACCTCAGGACTGTGCACCTTACACACAGCACACACACCTCAGGACTGTGCACCTTACACACAAAACACACACCTCAGGACTGTGCACCATAAACACATCACACACACCTCAGGACTGTGCACCTTACACACAGCACACACACCTCAGGACTGTGCACCCTACACACAGCACACACACCTCAGGACTGTGCACCTTACACACAGCACACTCACCTCAGGACTGTGCACATTACACACAGCACACTCACGTCAGGACTGTGCACGTTACACACAGCACACTCACCTCAGGACTGTGCACGTTACACACAGCACACACACCTCAGGACTGTGCACCTTACACACAGCACACACACCTCAGGACTGTGCACCTAACACACAGCACACACACCTCAGGACTGTGCACCCTACACACAGCACACACACCTCAGGACTGTGCACCATACACACAGCACACACACCTCAGGACTGTGCACCCTACACACAGCACACACACATCAGGACAGTGCACCTTACACACAGCACACTCACCTCAGGACTGTGCACGTTACACACAGCACACTCACCTCAGGACTGTGCACGTTACACACAGCACACACACCTCAGGACTGTGCACCTTACACACAGCACACACACCTCAGGACTGTGCACCTAACACACAGCACACACACCTCAGGACTGTGCACCCTACACACAGCACACACACCTCAGGACTGTGCACCTTACACACAGCACACTCACCTCAGGACTGTGCACGTTACACACAGCACACTCACATCAGGACTGTGCACGTTACACACGGCACACTCACCTCAGGACTGTGCACCTTACACACAGCACACTCACCTCAGGACTGTGCACCTTACACACAGCACACACACCTCAGGACTGTGCACCCTACACACAGCACACACACCTCAGGACTGTGCACCCTACACACAGCAAACACACCTCAGGACTGTGCACCTTACACACAGCACACTCACCTCAGGACTGTGCACGTTACACACAGCACACTCACCTCAGGACTGTGCATGTTACACACAGCACACTCACCTCAGGACTGTGCACGTTACACACAACACACTCACCTCAGGACTGTGCACGTTACACACAGCACACTCACCTCAGGACTGTGCACGTTACACACAGCACACTCACCTCAGGACTGTGCACGTTACACACAGCACACTCACCTCAGGACTGTGCACGTTACACACAGCACACTCACCTCAGGACTGTGCACGTTACACACAGCACACTCACCTCAGGACTGTGCACGTTACACACAGCACACTCACCTCAGGACTGTGCACGTTACACACAGCACACTCACCTCAGGACTGTGCACCTTACACACAGCTCACACACCTCAGGACTGTGCACCTTACACACAGCACACACACCTCAGGACTGTGCACCTTACACACAAAACACACACCTCAGGACTGTGCACCATAAACACATCACACACACCTCAGGACTGTGCACCTTACACACAGCACACACACCTCAGGACTGTGCACCCTACACACAGCACACACACCTCAGGACTGTGCACCTTACACACAGCACACTCACCTCAGGACTGTGCACATTACACACAGCACACTCACCTCAGGACTGTGCACGTTACACACAGCACACTCACCTCAGGACTGTGCACGTTACACACAGCACACACACCTCAGGACTATGCACCTTACACACAGCACACACACCTCAGGACTGTGCACCTAACACACAGCACACACACCTCAGGACTGTGCACCCTACACACAGCACACACACCTCAGGACTGTGCACCATACACACAGCACACACACCTCAGGACTGTGCACCCTACATACAGCACACACACATCAGGACAGTGCACCTTACACACAGCACACTCACCTCAGGACTGTGCACGTTACACACAGCACACTCACCTCAGGACTGTGCACGTTACACACAGCACACACACCTCAGGACTGTGCACCTTACACACAGCACACACACCTCAGGACTGTGCACCTAACACACAGCACACACACCTCAGGACTGTGCACCCTACACACAGCACACACACCTCAGGACTGTGCACCTTACACACAGCACACTCACCTCTGGACTGTGCACGTTACACACAGCACACTCACATCAGGACTGTGCACGTTACACACGGCACACTCACCTCAGGACTGTGCACCTTACACACAGCACACTCACTTCAGGACTGTGCACCTTACACACAGCACACACACCTCAGGACTGTGCACCTTACACACAGCAGACACACCTCAGGACTGTGCACCATAAACACATCACACACACCTCAGGACTGTGCACCTTACACACAGCACACACACCTCAGGACTGTGCACCCTACACACAGCACACACACCTCAGGACTGTGCACCTTACACACAGCACACTCACCTCAGGACTGTGCACGTTACACACAGCACACTCACCTCAGGACTGTGCACGTTACACACAGCACACACACCTCAGGACTGTGCACCTTACACACAGCACACACACCTCAGGACTGTGCACCTAACACACAGCACACACACCTCAGGAGTGTGCACCTTACACACAGCACACACACCTCAGGACTGTGCACCCTACACACAGCACACACACCTCAGGACTGTGCACCATACACACAGCACACACACCTCAGGAATGTGCACCCTACACACAGCACACACACATCAGGAATGTGCACCTTACACACAGCACACTCACCTCAGGACTGTGCACGTTACACACAGCACACTCACCTCAGGACTGTGCACGTTACAGACAGCACACTCACCTCAGGACTATGCACCTTACACACAGCACACACACCTCATGACTGTGAACGTTACACACAGCACACACACCTCAGGACTGTGCACGTTACACACAGCACACACACCTCAGGACTGTGCACGTTACACACAGCACACTAACCTCAGGACTGTGCACGTTACACACAGCACACTCACCTCAGGACTGTGCACGTTACACACAGCACACTCACCTCAGGACTGTGCACGTTACACACAGCACACTCACCTCAGGACTGTGCACGTTACACACAGCACACTCACCTCAGGACTGTGCACGTTACACACAGCAACACACCTCTGGACTGTGCACCTTACACACAGCACACACACCTCAGGACTGTGCACGTTACACACAGCACATACACCTCAGGACTGTGCACGTTACACACAGCACACTCACCTCAGGACTGTGCACGTTACACACAGCACACTCACCTCAGGACTGTGCACGTTACACACAGCACACTCACCTCAGCACTGTGCATGTTACACACAGCACACTCACCTCAGGACTGTGCACGTTACACACAGCACACACAACTCAGGACTGTGCACCTTAGACACAGCAAACACACCTCAGGACTGTGCACGTTACACACAGCACACTCACCTCAGGACTGTGCACGTTACACACAGCACACACACCTCAGGACTGTGCACCTTACACACAGCACACACACCTCAGGACTGTGCACGTTACACACAGCACACACACCTCAGGACTGTACACCTTACACACAGCACACACACCTCAGGACTGTGCACCTTACACACAGCACACACACCTCAGGACTGTGCAAGTTACACACAGCACACTCACCTCAGGACTGTGCACGTTACACACAGCACACTCACCTCAGGACTGTGCACGTTACACACAGCACACTCACCTCAGGACTGTGCACGTTACACACAGCACACTCACCTCAGGACTGTGCACGTTACACACAGCACACTCACCTCAGGATTGTGCACGTTACACACAGCACACTCACCTCAGCACTGTGCATGTTACACACAGCACACACACCTCAGGACTGTGCACCCTACACACAGCACACACACCTCAGGACTGTGCACCTTACACACAGCACACTCACCTCAGGACTGTGCACGTTACACACAGCACACTCACCTCAGGACTGTGCACGTTACACACAGCACACTCACCGCAGGACTGTGCACCTTACACACAGCAGACTCACCTCAGGACTGGGCATGTTACACACAGCAGACTCACCTCAGGACTGTGCACGTTACACACAGCAGACAAACCTCAGGACTGTGCACCTTACACACAGCACACTCACCTCAGGACTGTGCACGTTACACACAGCACACTCACCTCAGGACTGTGCACGTTACACACAGCACACTCACCTTAGAACTGTGCACATTACACACAGCACACACACCTCTGGACTGTGCACCTTACACACAGCACACACACCTCAGGACTGTGCACGTTACACACAGCACACACACCTCAGGACTGTGCACGTTACACACAGCACACTCACCTCAGGACTGTGCACGTTACACACAGCACACTCACCTCAGGACTGTGCACGTTACACACAGCACACTCACCTCAGCACTGTGCATGTTACACACAGCACACTCACCTCAGGACTGTGCACGTTACACACAGCACACACACCTCAGGACTGTGCACCTTAGACACAGCAAACACACCTCAGGACTGTGCACGTTACACACAGCACACTCACCTCAGGACTGTGCACGTTACACACAGCACACTCACCTCAGGACTGTGCACGTTACACACAGCACACTCACCTAAGGACTGTGCACCTTACACACAGCACACACACCTCAGGACTGTGCACCTTACACACAGCACACACACCTCAGGACTGTGCATGTTACACACAGCACACACACCTCAGGACTGTGCACGTTACACACAGCACACACACCTCAGGACTGTGCACCTTACACACAGCACACACACCTCAGGACTGTGCACGTTACACACAGCACACACACCTCAGGACTGTGCACGTTACGCACAGCACACACACCTCAAGACTGTGCACCTTACACACAGCACACACACCTCAGGACTGTGCACCTTACACACAGCACACACACCACAGGACTGTGCACGTTACACACAGTACACACACCTCAAGCCTGTGCACCTTACACACAGCACACACACCTCAGGACTGTGCACCTTACACACAGCACACACACCTCAGGACTGTGCACCGTACACACAGCACACACACCTCAGGACTGTGAACGTTACACACTGCACACTCACCTCAGGACTGTGCACGTTACACACAGCACACTCACCTCAGGACTGTGCACGTTACACACAGCAAACACACCTCAGGACTGTGCACCTTACACACAGCACACACACCTCAGGACTGTGCACGTTACACACAGCACACACACCTCAGGACTGTACACCTTACACACAGCACACACACCTCAGGACTGTGCACCTTACACACAGCACACACACCTCAGGACTGTGCAAGTTACACACAGCACACTCACCTCAGGACTGTGCACGTTACACACAGCACACTCACCTCAGGACTGTGCACGTTACACACAGCACACTCACCTCAGGACTGTGCACGTTACACACAGCACACTCACCTCAGGACTGTGCACGTTACACACAGCACACTCACCTCAGGACTGTGCACCTTACACACAGCAGACTCACCTCAGGACTGGGCATGTTACACACAGCAGACTCACCTCAGGACTGTGCACGTTACACACAGCAGACTCACCTCAGGACTGTGCACCTTACACACAGCACACTCACCTCAGGACTGTGCACGTTACACACAGCACACTCACCTCAGGACTGTGCACGTTACACACAGCACACTCACCTTAGTACTGTGCACGTTACACACAGCACACACACCTCTGGACTGTGCACCTTACACACAGCACACACACCTCAGGACTGTGCACGTTACACACAGCACACACACCTCAGGACTGTGCACGTTACACACAGCACACTCACCTCAGGACTGTGCACGTTACACACAGCACACTCACCTCAGGACTGTGCACGTTACACACAGCACACTCACCTCAGCACTGTGCACGTTACACACAGCACACTCACCTCAGGACTGTGCACGTTACACACAGCACACTCACCTCAGGACTGTGCACGTTATACAGAGCACACTCACCTCAGGACTGTGCGCCTTACACCACAGCACACTCACCTCAGGACTGTGCACGTTACACACAGCACACTCACCTAAGGACTGTGCACGTTACACACAGCACACTCACCTCAGGACTGTGCACCTTACACACAGCACACTCACCTCAGGACTGTGCACGTTACACACAGCACACTCACCTCAGGACTGTGCGCCTTACACACAACACACTCACCTCAGGACTGTGCGCCTTACACCACAGCACACTCACCTCAGGACTGTGCACGTTACACACAGCACACTCACCTCAGGACTGTGCACGTTACACACAGCACACTCACCTCAGGACTGTGCACGTTACACACAGCACACTCACCTCAGGACTGTGCACGTTACACACAGCACACTCACCTCAGGACTGTGCACCTTACACACAGCACACTCACCTCAGGACTGTGCACGTTACACACAGCACACTCACCTCAGGACTGTGCACGTTACACACAGCACACACACCTCAGGACTGTGCACCCTACACACAGCACACACACCTCAGGACTGTGCACCCTACACACAGCAAACACACCTCAGGACTGTGCACCTTACACACAGCACACTCACCTCAGGACTGTGCACGTTACACACAGCACACTCACCTCAGGACTGTGCACGTTACACACAGCACACTCACCTCAGGACTGTGCAGGTTACACACAGCACACTCACCTCCGGACTGTGCACGTTACACACAGCACACTCACCTCAGGACTGTGCACGATACACACAGCACACACACCTCAGGACTGTGCACTTTACACACAGCACACTCACCTCAGGACTGTGCACGTTACACACAGCACACTCACCTCAGGACTGTGCACGTTACACACAGCACACACACCTCAGGACTGTGCACCTTACACACAGCACACACACCTCAGGACTGTGCACCTGACACACAGCACACACACCTCAGGACTGTGCACCTTACACACAGCACACACACCTCAGGACTGTGCACCCTACACACAGCACACACACCTCAGGACTGTGCACCCTACACACAGCAAACACACCTCAGGACTGTGCACCTTACACACAGCACACTCACCTCAGGACTGTGCACGTTACACACAGCACACTCACCTCAGGACTGTGCATGTTACACACAGCACACTCACCTCAGGACTGTGCACGTTACACACAACACACTCACCTCAGGACTGTGCACGTTACACACAGCACACTCACCTCAGGACTGTGCACGTTACACACAGCACACTCACCTCAGGACTGTGCACGTTACACACAGCACACTCACCTCAGGACTGTGCACGTTACACACAGCACACTCACCTCAGGACTGTGCACGTTACACACAGCACACTCACCTCAGGACTGTGCACGTTACACACAGCACACTCACCTCAGGACTGTGCACGTTACACACAGCACACTCACCTCAGGACTGTGCACCTTACACACAGCACACACACCTCAGGACTGTGCACCTTACACACAGCACACACACCTCAGGACTGTGCACCTTACACACAAAACACACACCTCAGGACTGTGCACCATAAACACATCACACACACCTCAGGACTGTGCACCTTACACACAGCACACACACCTCAGGACTGTGCACCCTACACACAGCACACACACCTCAGGACTGTGCACCTTACACACAGCACACTCACCTCAGGACTGTGCACATTACACACAGCACACTCACCTCAGGACTGTGCATGTTACACACAGCACACTCACCTCAGGACTGTGCACGTTACACACAGCACACACACCTCAGGACTGTGCACCTTACACACAGCACACACACCTCAGGACTGTGCACCTAACACACAGCACACACACCTCAGGACTGTGCACCCTACACACAGCACACACACCTCAGGACTGTGCACCATACACACAGCACACACACCTCAGGACTGTGCACCCTACACACAGCACACACACATCAGGACAGTGCACCTTACACACAGCACACTCACCTCAGGACTGTGCACGTTACACACAGCACACTCACATCAGGACTGTGCACGTTACACACAGCACACACACCTCAGGACTGTGCACCTTACACACAGCACACACACCTCAGGACTGTGCACCTAACACACAGCACACACACCTCAGGACTGTGCACCCTACACACAGCACACACACCTCAGGACTGTGCACCTTACACACAGCACACTCACCTCAGGACTGTGCACGTTACACACAGCACACTCACATCAGGACTGTGCACGTTACACACGGCACACTCACCTCAGGACTGTGCACCTTACACACAGCACACTCACCTCAGGACTGTGCACCTTACACACAGCACACACACCTCAGGACTGTGCACCCTTAACACAGCACACACACCTCAGGACTGTGCACCCTACACACAGCAAACACACCTCAGGACTGTGCACCTTACACACAGCACACTCACCTCAGGACTGTGCACGTTACACACAGCACACTCACCTCAGGACTGTGCATGTTACACACAGCACACTCACCTCAGGACTGTGCACGTTACACACAACACACTCACCTCAGGACTGTGCACGTTACACACAGCACACTCACCTCAGGACTGTGCACGTTACACACAGCACACTCACCTCAGGACTGTGCACGTTACACACAGCACACTCACCTCAGGACTGTGCACGTTACACACAGCACACTCACCTCAGGACTGTGCACGTTACACACAGCACACTCACCTCAGGACTGTGCACGTTACACACAGCACACTCACCTCAGGACTGTGCAGGTTACACACAGCACACTCACCTCCGGACTGTGCACGTTACACACAGCACACTCACCTCAGGACTGTGCACGATACACACAGCACACACACCTCAGGACTGTGCACTTTACACACAGCACACTCACCTCAGGACTGTGCACGTTACACACAGCACACTCACCTCAGGACTGTGCACGTTACACACAGCACACACACCTCAGGACTGTGCACCTTACACACAGCACACACACCTCAGGACTGTGCACCTGACACACAGCACACACACCTCAGGACTGTGCACCTTACACACAGCACACACACCTCAGGACTGTGCACCCTACACACAGCACACACACCTCAGGACTGTGCACCCTACACACAGCAAACACACCTCAGGACTGTGCACCTTACACACAGCACACTCACCTCAGGACTGTGCACGTTACACACAGCACACTCACCTCAGGACTGTGCATGTTACACACAGCACACTCACCTCAGGACTGTGCACGTTACACACAACACACTCACCTCAGGACTGTGCACGTTACACACAGCACACTCACCTCAGGACTGTGCACGTTACACACAGCACACTCACCTCAGGACTGTGCACGTTACACACAGCACACTCACCTCAGGACTGTGCACGTTACACACAGCACACTCACCTCAGGACTGTGCACGTTACACACAGCACACTCACCTCAGGACTGTGCACGTTACACACAGCACACTCACCTCAGGACTGTGCACGTTACACACAGCACACTCACCTCAGGACTGTGCACCTTACACACAGCACACACACCTCAGGACTGTGCACCTTACACACAGCACACACACCTCAGGACTGTGCACCTTACACACAAAACACACACCTCAGGACTGTGCACCATAAACACATCACACACACCTCAGGACTGTGCACCTTACACACAGCACACACACCTCAGGACTGTGCACCCTACACACAGCACACACACCTCAGGACTGTGCACCTTACACACAGCACACTCACCTCAGGACTGTGCACATTACACACAGCACACTCACCTCAGGACTGTGCATGTTACACACAGCACACTCACCTCAGGACTGTGCACGTTACACACAGCACACACACCTCAGGACTGTGCACCTTACACACAGCACACACACCTCAGGACTGTGCACCTAACACACAGCACACACACCTCAGGACTGTGCACCCTACACACAGCACACACACCTCAGGACTGTGCACCATACACACAGCACACACACCTCAGGACTGTGCACCCTACACACAGCACACACACATCAGGACAGTGCACCTTACACACAGCACACTCACCTCAGGACTGTGCACGTTACACACAGCACACTCACATCAGGACTGTGCACGTTACACACAGCACACACACCTCAGGACTGTGCACCTTACACACAGCACACACACCTCAGGACTGTGCACCTAACACACAGCACACACACCTCAGGACTGTGCACCCTACACACAGCACACACACCTCAGGACTGTGCACCTTACACACAGCACACTCACCTCAGGACTGTGCACGTTACACACAGCACACTCACATCAGGACTGTGCACGTTACACACGGCACACTCACCTCAGGACTGTGCACCTTACACACAGCACACTCACCTCAGGACTGTGCACCTTACACACAGCACACACACCTCAGGACTGTGCACCCTAAACACAGCACACACACCTCAGGACTGTGCACCCTACACACAGCAAACACACCTCAGGACTGTGCACCTTACACACAGCACACTCACCTCAGGACTGTGCACGTTACACACAGCACACTCACCTCAGGACTGTGCATGTTACACACAGCACACTCACCTCAGGACTGTGCACGTTACACACAACACACTCACCTCAGGACTGTGCACGTTACACACAGCACACTCACCTCAGGACTGTGCACGTTACACACAGCACACTCACCTCAGGACTGTGCACGTTACACACAGCACACTCACCTCAGGACTGTGCACGTTACACACAGCACACTCACCTCAGGACTGTGCACGTTACACACAGCACACTCACCTCAGGACTGTGCACGTTACACACAGCACACACACCTCAGGACTGTGCACCTTACACACAGCACACACACCTCAGGACTGTGCACGTTACACACAGCACACACACCTCAGGACTGTACACCTTACACACAGCACACACACCTCAGGACTGTGCACCTTACACACAGCACACACACCTCAGGACTGTGCAAGTTACACACAGCACACTCACCTCAGGACTGTGCACGTTACACACAGCACACTCACCTCAGGACTGTGCACGTTACACACAGCACACTCACCTCAGGACTGTGCACGTTACACACAGCACACTCACCTCAGGACTGTGCACGTTACACACAGCACACTCACCTCAGGATTGTGCACGTTACACACAGCACACTCACCTCAGCACTGTGCATGTTACACACAGCACACACACCTCAGGACTGTGCACCCTACACACAGCACACACACCTCAGGACTGTGCACCTTACACACAGCACACTCACCTCAGGACTGTGCACGTTACACACAGCACACTCACCTCAGGACTGTGCACGTTACACACAGCACACTCACCGCAGGACTGTGCACCTTACACACAGCAGACTCACCTCAGGACTGGGCATGTTACACACAGCAGACTCACCTCAGGACTGTGCACGTTACACACAGCAGACAAACCTCAGGACTGTGCACCTTACACACAGCACACTCACCTCAGGACTGTGCACGTTACACACAGCACACTCACCTCAGGACTGTGCACGTTACACACAGCACACTCACCTTAGAACTGTGCACATTACACACAGCACACACACCTCTGGACTGTGCACCTTACACACAGCACACACACCTCAGGACTGTGCACGTTACACACAGCACACACACCTCAGGACTGTGCACGTTACACACAGCACACTCACCTCAGGACTGTGCACGTTACACACAGCACACTCACCTCAGGACTGTGCACGTTACACACAGCACACTCACCTCAGCACTGTGCATGTTACACACAGCACACTCACCTCAGGACTGTGCACGTTACACACAGCACACACACCTCAGGACTGTGCACCTTAGACACAGCAAACACACCTCAGGACTGTGCACGTTACACACAGCACACTCACCTCAGGACTGTGCACGTTACACACAGCACACTCACCTCAGGACTGTGCACGTTACACACAGCACACTCACCTAAGGACTGTGCACCTTACACACAGCACACACACCTCAGGACTGTGCACCTTACACACAGCACACACACCTCAGGACTGTGCATGTTACACACAGCACACACACCTCAGGACTGTGCACGTTACACACAGCACACACACCTCAGGACTGTGCACCTTACACACAGCACACACACCTCAGGACTGTGCACGTTACACACAGCACACACACCTCAGGACTGTGCACGTTACGCACAGCACACACACCTCAAGACTGTGCACCTTACACACAGCACACACACCTCAGGACTGTGCACCTTACACACAGCACACACACCACAGGACTGTGCACGTTACACACAGTACACACACCTCAAGCCTGTGCACCTTACACACAGCACACACACCTCAGGACTGTGCACCTTACACACAGCACACACACCTCAGGACTGTGCACCGTACACACAGCACACACACCTCAGGACTGTGAACGTTACACACTGCACACTCACCTCAGGACTGTGCACGTTACACACAGCACACTCACCTCAGGACTGTGCACGTTACACACAGCAAACACACCTCAGGACTGTGCACCTTACACACAGCACACACACCTCAGGACTGTGCACGTTACACACAGCACACACACCTCAGGACTGTACACCTTACACACAGCACACACACCTCAGGACTGTGCACCTTACACACAGCACACACACCTCAGGACTGTGCAAGTTACACACAGCACACTCACCTCAGGACTGTGCACGTTACACACAGCACACTCACCTCAGGACTGTGCACGTTACACACAGCACACTCACCTCAGGACTGTGCACGTTACACACAGCACACTCACCTCAGGACTGTGCACGTTACACACAGCACGCTCACCTCAGGACTGTGCACCTTACACACAGCAGACTCACCTCAGGACTGGGCATGTTACACACAGCAGACTCACCTCAGGACTGTGCACGTTACACACAGCAGACTCACCTCAGGACTGTGCACCTTACACACAGCACACTCACCTCAGGACTGTGCACGTTACACACAGCACACTCACCTCAGGACTGTGCACGTTACACACAGCACACTCACCTTAGTACTGTGCACGTTACACACAGCACACACACCTCTGGACTGTGCACCTTACACACAGCACACACACCTCAGGACTGTGCACGTTACACACAGCACACACACCTCAGGACTGTGCACGTTACACACAGCACACTCACCTCAGGACTGTGCACGTTACACACAGCACACTCACCTCAGGACTGTGCACGTTACACACAGCACACTCACCTCAGCACTGTGCAAGTTACACACAGCACACTCACCTCAGGACTGTGCACGTTACACACAGCACACTCACCTCAGGACTGTGCACGTTATACAGAGCACACTCACCTCAGGACTGTGCGCCTTACACCACAGCACACTCACCTCAGGACTGTGCACGTTACACACAGCACACTCACCTAAGGACTGTGCACGTTACACACAGCACACTCACCTCAGGACTGTGCACCTTACACACAGCACACTCACCTCAGGACTGTGCACGTTACACACAGCACACTCACCTCAGGACTGTGCGCCTTACACACAACACACTCACCTCAGGACTGTGCGCCTTACACCACAGCACACTCACCTCAGGACTGTGCACGTTACACACAGCACACTCACCTCAGGACTGTGCACGTTACACACAGCAGACTCACCTCAGGACTGTGCACGTTACACACAGCACACTCACCTCAGGACTGTGCACGTTACACACAGCACACTCACCTCAGGACTGTGCACCTTACACACAGCACACTCACCTCAGGACTGTGCACGTTACACACAGCACACTCACCTCAGGACTGTGCACGTTACACACAGCACACACACCTCAGGACTGTGCACCCTACACACAGCACACACACCTCAGGACTGTGCACCCTACACACAGCAAACACACCTCAGGACTGTGCACCTTACACACAGCACACTCACCTCAGGACTGTGCACGTTACACACAGCACACTCACCTCAGGACTGTGCACGTTACACACAGCACACTCACCTCAGGACTGTGCAGGTTACACACAGCACACTCACCTCCGGACTGTGCACGTTACACACAGCACACTCACCTCAGGACTGTGCACGATACACACAGCACACACACCTCAGGACTGTGCACTTTACACACAGCACACTCACCTCAGGACTGTGCACGTTACACACAGCACACTCACCTCAGGACTGTGCACGTTACACACAGCACACACACCTCAGGACTGTGCACCTTACACACAGCACACACACCTCAGGACTGTGCACCTGACACACAGCACACACACCTCAGGACTGTGCACCTTACACACAGCACACACACCTCAGGACTGTGCACCCTACACACAGCACACACACCTCAGGACTGTGCACGTTACACACAACACACTCACCTCAGGACTGTGCACGTTACACACAGCACACTCACCTCAGGACTGTGCACGTTACACACAGCACACTCACCTCAGGACTGTGCACGTTACACACAGCACACTCACCTCAGGACTGTGCACGTTACACACAGCACACTCACCTCAGGACTGTGCACGTTACACACAGCACACTCACCTCAGGACTGTGCACGTTACACACAGCACACTCACCTCAGGACTGTGCACGTTACACACAGCACACTCACCTCAGGACTGTGCACCTTACACACAGCACACACACCTCAGGACTGTGCACCTTACACACAGCACACACACCTCAGGACTGTGCACCTTACACACAAAACACACACCTCAGGACTGTGCACCATAAACACATCACACACACCTCAGGACTGTGCACCTTACACACAGCACACACACCTCAGGACTGTGCACCCTACACACAGCACACACACCTCAGGACTGTGCACCTTACACACAGCACACTCACCTCAGGACTGTGCACATTACACACAGCACACTCACCTCAGGACTGTGCATGTTACACACAGCACACTCACCTCAGGACTGTGCACGTTACACACAGCACACACACCTCAGGACTGTGCACCTTACACACAGCACACACACCTCAGGACTGTGCACCTAACACACAGCACACACACCTCAGGACTGTGCACCCTACACACAGCACACACACCTCAGGACTGTGCACCATACACACAGCACACACACCTCAGGACTGTGCACCCTACACACAGCACACACACATCAGGACAGTGCACCTTACACACAGCACACTCACCTCAGGACTGTGCACGTTACACACAGCACACTCACATCAGGACTGTGCACGTTACACACAGCACACACACCTCAGGACTGTGCACCTTACACACAGCACACACACCTCAGGACTGTGCACCTAACACACAGCACACACACCTCAGGACTGTGCACCCTACACACAGCACACACACCTCAGGACTGTGCACCTTACACACAGCACACTCACCTCAGGACTGTGCACGTTACACACAGCACACTCACATCAGGACTGTGCACGTTACACACGGCACACTCACCTCAGGACTGTGCACCTTACACACAGCACACTCACCTCAGGACTGTGCACCTTACACACAGCACACACACCTCAGGACTGTGCACCCTAAACACAGCACACACACCTCAGGACTGTGCACCCTACACACAGCAAACACACCTCAGGACTGTGCACCTTACACACAGCACACTCACCTCAGGACTGTGCACGTTACACACAGCACACTCACCTCAGGACTGTGCATGTTACACACAGCACACTCACCTCAGGACTGTGCACGTTACACACAACACACTCACCTCAGGACTGTGCACGTTACACACAGCACACTCACCTCAGGACTGTGCACGTTACACACAGCACACTCACCTCAGGACTGTGCACGTTACACACAGCACACTCACCTCAGGACTGTGCACGTTACACACAGCACACTCACCTCAGGACTGTGCACGTTACACACAGCACACTCACCTCAGGACTGTGCACGTTACACACAGCACACTCACCTCAGGACTGTGCAGGTTACACACAGCACACTCACCTCCGGACTGTGCACGTTACACACAGCACACTCACCTCAGGACTGTGCACGATACACACAGCACACACACCTCAGGACTGTGCACTTTACACACAGCACACTCACCTCAGGACTGTGCACGTTACACACAGCACACTCACCTCAGGACTGTGCACGTTACACACAGCACACACACCTCAGGACTGTGCACCTTACACACAGCACACACACCTCAGGACTGTGCACCTGACACACAGCACACACACCTCAGGACTGTGCACCTTACACACAGCACACACACCTCAGGACTGTGCACCCTACACACAGCACACACACCTCAGGACTGTGCACCCTACACACAGCAAACACACCTCAGGACTGTGCACCTTACACACAGCACACTCACCTCAGGACTGTGCACGTTACACACAGCACACTCACCTCAGGACTGTGCATGTTACACACAGCACACTCACCTCAGGACTGTGCACGTTACACACAACACACTCACCTCAGGACTGTGCACGTTACACACAGCACACTCACCTCAGGACTGTGCACGTTACACACAGCACACTCACCTCAGGACTGTGCACGTTACACACAGCACACTCACCTCAGGACTGTGCACGTTACACACAGCACACTCACCTCAGGACTGTGCACGTTACACACAGCACACTCACCTCAGGACTGTGCACGTTACACACAGCACACTCACCTCAGGACTGTGCACGTTACACACAGCACACTCACCTCAGGACTGTGCACCTTACACACAGCACACACACCTCAGGACTGTGCACCTTACACACAGCACACACACCTCAGGACTGTGCACCTTACACACAAAACACACACCTCAGGACTGTGCACCATAAACACATCACACACACCTCAGGACTGTGCACCTTACACACAGCACACACACCTCAGGACTGTGCACCCTACACACAGCACACACACCTCAGGACTGTGCACCTTACACACAGCACACTCACCTCAGGACTGTGCACATTACACACAGCACACTCACCTCAGGACTGTGCATGTTACACACAGCACACTCACCTCAGGACTGTGCACGTTACACACAGCACACACACCTCAGGACTGTGCACCTTACACACAGCACACACACCTCAGGACTGTGCACCTAACACACAGCACACACACCTCAGGACTGTGCACCCTACACACAGCACACACACCTCAGGACTGTGCACCATACACACAGCACACACACCTCAGGACTGTGCACCCTACACACAGCACACACACATCAGGACAGTGCACCTTACACACAGCACACTCACCTCAGGACTGTGCACGTTACACACAGCACACTCACATCAGGACTGTGCACGTTACACACAGCACACACACCTCAGGACTGTGCACCTTACACACAGCACACACACCTCAGGACTGTGCACCTAACACACAGCACACACACCTCAGGACTGTGCACCCTACACACAGCACACACACCTCAGGACTGTGCACCTTACACACAGCACACTCACCTCAGGACTGTGCACGTTACACACAGCACACTCACATCAGGACTGTGCACGTTACACACGGCACACTCACCTCAGGACTGTGCACCTTACACACAGCACACTCACCTCAGGACTGTGCACCTTACACACAGCACACACACCTCAGGACTGTGCACCCTAAACACAGCACACACACCTCAGGACTGTGCACCCTACACACAGCAAACACACCTCAGGACTGTGCACCTTACACACAGCACACTCACCTCAGGACTGTGCACGTTACACACAGCACACTCACCTCAGGACTGTGCATGTTACACACAGCACACTCACCTCAGGACTGTGCACGTTACACACAACACACTCACCTCAGGACTGTGCACGTTACACACAGCACACTCACCTCAGGACTGTGCACGTTACACACAGCACACTCACCTCAGGACTGTGCACGTTACACACAGCACACTCACCTCAGGACTGTGCACGTTACACACAGCACACTCACCTCAGGACTGTGCACGTTACACACAGCACACTCACCTCAGGACTGTGCACGTTACACACAGCACACTCACCTCAGGACTGTGCACGTTACACACAGCACACTCACCTCAGGACTGTGCACCTTACACACAGCACACACACCTCAGGACTGTGCACCTTACACACAGCACACACACCTCAGGACTGTGCACCTTACACACAAAACACACACCTCAGGACTGTGCACCATAAACACATCACACACACCTCAGGACTGTGCACCTTACACACAGCACACACACCTCAGGACTGTGCACGTTACACACAGCACACTCACCTCAGGACTGTGCACATTACACACAGCACACTCACCTCAGGACTGTGCACGTTACACACAGTACACACACCTCAAGACTGTGCACCTTACACACAGCACACTCACCTCAGGACTGTGCACGTTACACACAGTACACACACCTCAAGACTGTGCACCTTACACACAGCACACTCACCTCAGGACTGTGCACCTTACACACAGCACACACACCTCAGGACTGTGCACCTTACACACAGCACACACACCTCAGGACTGTGCACCTTACACACAAAACACACACCTCAGGACTGTGCACCATAAACACATCACACACACCTCAGGACTGTGCACCTTACACACAGCACACACACCTCAGGACTGTGCACCTTACACACAGCACACTCACCTCAGGACTGTGCACATTACACACAGCACACTCACCTCAGGACTGTGCACGTTACACACAGCACACTCACCTCAGGACTGTGCACGTTACACACAGCACACACACCTCAGGACTGTGCACCTTACACACAGCACACACACCTCAGGACTGTGCACCTAACACACAGCACACACACCTCAGGACTGTGCACCCTACACACAGCACACACACCTCAGGACTGTGCACCATACACACAGCACACACACCTCAGGACTGTGCACCCTACATACAGCACACACACATCAGGACAGTGCACCTTACACACAGCACACTCACCTCAGGACTGTGCACGTTACACACAGCACACTCACCTCAGGACTGTGCACGTTACACACAGCACACACACCTCAGGACTGTGCACCCTACACACAGCACACACACATCAGGACAGTGCACCTTACACACAGCACACTCACCTCAGGACTGTGCACGTTACACACAGCACACTCACCTCAGGACTGTGCACGTTACACACAGCACACACACCTCAGGACTGTGCACCTTACACACAGCACACACACCTCAGGACTGTGCACCTAACACACAGCACACACACCTCAGGACTGTGCACCCTACACACAGCACACACACCTCAGGACTGTGCACCTTACACACAGCACACTCACCTCAGGACTGTGCACGTTACACACAGCACACTCACATCAGGACTGTGCACGTTACACACGGCACACTCACCTCAGGACTGTGCACGTTACACACAGCACACTCACCTCAGGACTGTGCACCTTACACACAGCACACACACCTCAGGACTGTGCACCTTACACACAGCACACTCACCTCAGGACTGTGCACGTTACACACAGCACACTCACATCAGGACTGTGCACGTTACACACGGCACACTCACCTCAGGACTGTGCACGTTACACACAGCACACTCACCTCAGGACTGTGCACCTTACACACAGCACACACACCTCAGGACTGTGCACCTTACACACAGCAGACACACCTCAGGACTGTGCACCATAAACACATCACACACACCTCAGGACTGTGCACCTTACACACAGCACACACACCTCAGGACTGTGCACCCTACACACAGCACACACACCTCAGGACTGTGCACCTTACACACAGCACACTCACCTCAGGACTGTGCACGTTACACACAGCACACTCACCTCAGGACTGTGCACGTTACACACAGCACACACACCTCAGGACTGTGCACCTTACACACAGCACACACACCTCAGGACTGTGCACCTAACACACAGCACACACACCTCAGGAGTGTGCACCTTACACACAGCACACACACCTCAGGACTGTGCACCCTACACACAGCACACACACCTCAGGACTGTGCACCATACACACAGCACACACACCTCAGGAATGTGCACCCTACACACAGCACACACACATCAGGACTGTGCACCTTACACACAGCACACTCACCTCAGGACTGTGCACGTTACACACAGCACACTCACCTCAGGACTGTGCACGTTACAGACAGCACACTCACCTCAGGACTATGCACCTTACACACAGCACACACACCTCATGACTGTGAACGTTACACACAGCACACACACACCTCAGGACTGTGCACGTTACACACAGCACACACACCTCAGGACTGTGCACGTTACACACAGCACACACACCTCAAGACTGTGCACCTTACACACAGCACACACACCTCAGGACTGTGCACCTTACACACAGCACAGACACCACAGGACTGTGCACGTTACACACAGTACACACACCTCAAGACTGTGCACCTTACACACAGCACACACACCTCAGGACTGTGCACCTTACACACAGCACACACACCTCAGGACTGTGCACCGTACACACAGCACACACACCTCAGGACTGTGAACGTTACACACTGCACACTCACCTCAGGACTGTGCACGTTACACACAGCACACTCACCTCAGGACTGTGCACGTTACACACAGCACACACACCTCAGGACTGTGCACCTTACACACAGCACACACACCTCAGGACTGTGCACGTTACACACAGCACACACACCTCAGGACTGTACACCTTACACACAGCACACACACCTCAGGACTGTGCACCTTACACACAGCACACACACCTCAGGACTGTGCAAGTTACACACAGCACACTCACCTCAGGACTGTGCACGTTACACACAGCACACTCACCTCAGGACTGTGCACGTTACACACAGCACACTCACCTCAGGACTGTGCACGTTACACACAGCACACTCACCTCAGGACTGTGCACGTTACACACAGCACACTCACCTCAGGATTGTGCACGTTACACACAGCACACTCACCTCAGGACTGTGCACCTTACACACAGCAGACTCACCTCAGGACTGGGCATGTTACACACAGCAGACTCACCTCAGGACTGTGCACGTTACACACAGCAGACAAACCTCAGGACTGTGCACCTTACACACAGCACACTCACCTCAGGACTGTGCACGTTAAACACAGCACACTCACCTCAGGACTGTGCACGTTACACACAGCACACTCACCTTAGAACTGTGCACATTACACACAGCACACACACCTCTGGACTGTGCACCTTACACACAGCACACACACCTCAGGACTGTTCACGTTACACACAGCACACACACCTCAGGACTGTGCACGTTACACACAGCACACTCACCTCAGGACTGTGCACGTTACACACAGCACACTCACCTCAGGACTGTGCACGTTACACACAGCACACTCACCTCAGCACTGTGCATGTTACACACAGCACACTCACCTCAGGACTGTGCACGTTACACACAGCACACACACCTCAGGACTGTGCACCTTAGACACAGCAAACACACCTCAGGACTGTGCACGTTACACACAGCACACTCACCTCAGGACTGTGCACGTTACACACAGCACACTCACCTCAGGACTGTGCACGTTACACACAGCACACTCACCTAAGGACTGTGCACCTTACACACAGCACACACACCTCAGGACTGTGCACCTTACACACAGCACACACACCTCAGGACTGTGCATGTTACACACAGCACACACACCTCAGGACTGTGCACGTTACACACAGCACACACACCTCAGGACTGTGCACCTTACACACAGCACACACACCTCAGGACTGTGCACGCTACACACAGCACACACACCTCAGGACTGTGCACGTTACGCACAGCACACACACCTCAAGACTGTGCACCTTACACACAGCACACACACCTCAGGACTGTGCACCTTACACACAGCACACACACCACAGGACTGTGCACGTTACACACAGTACACACACCTCAAGACTGTGCACCTTACACACAGCACACACACCTCAGGACTGTGCACCTTACACACAGCACACACACCTCAGGACTGTGCACCGTACACACAGCACACACACCTCAGGACTGTGAACGTTACACACTGCACACTCACCTCAGGACTGTGCACGTTACACACAGCACACTCACCTCAGGACTGTGCACGTTACACACAGCACACACACCTCAGGACTGTGCACCTTACACACAGCACACACACCTCAGGACTGTGCACCCTACACACAGCACACACACCTCAGGACTGTGCACCTTACACACAGCACACTCACCTCAGGACTGTGCACGTTACACACAGCACACTCACCTCAGGACTGTGCACGTTACACACAGCACACACACCTCAGGACTGTGCACCTTACACACAGCACACACACCTCAGGACTGTGCACCTAACACACAGCACACACACCTCAGGAGTGTGCACCTTACACACAGCACACACACCTCAGGACTGTGCACCCTACACACAGCACACACACCTCAGGACTGTGCACCATACACACAGCACACACACCTCAGGACTGTGCACGTTACAGACAGCACACTCACCTCAGGACTATGCACCTTACACACAGCACACACACCTCATGACTGTGAACGTTACACACAGCACACACACACCTCAGGACTGTGCACGTTACACACAGCACACACACCTCAGGACTGTGCACGTTAGACACAGCACACACACCTCAAGACTGTGCACCTTACACACAGCACACACACCTCAGGACTGTGCACCTTACACACAGCACACACACCACAGGACTGTGCACGTTACACACAGTACACACACCTCAAGACTGTGCACCTTACACACAGCACACACACCTCAGGACTGTGCACCTTACACACAGCACACACACCTCAGGACTGTGCACCATACACACAGCACACACACCTCAGGACTGTGAACGTTACACACTGCACACTCACCTCAGGACTGTGCACGTTACACACAGCACACTCACCTCAGGACTGTGCACGTTACACACAGCACACACACCTCAGGACTGTGCACCTTACACACAGCACACACACCTCAGGACTGTGCACGTTACACACAGCACACACACCTCAGGACTGTACACCTTACACACAGCACACACACCTCAGGACTGTGCACCTTACACACAGCACACACACCTCAGGACTGTGCAAGTTACACACAGCACACTCACCTCAGGACTGTGCACGTTACACACAGCACACTCACCTCAGGACTGTGCACGTTACACACAGCACACTCACCTCAGGACTGTGCACGTTACACACAGCACACTCACCTCAGGACTGTGCACGTTACACACAGCACACTCACCTCAGGATTGTGCACGTTACACACAGCACACTCACCTCAGGACTGTGCACCTTACACACAGCAGACTCACCTCAGGACTGGGCATGTTACACACAGCAGACTCACCTCAGGACTGTGCACGTTACACACAGCAGACAAACCTCAGGACTGTGCACCTTACACACAGCACACTCACCTCAGGACTGTGCACGTTACACACAGCACACTCACCTCAGGACTGTGCACGTTACACACAGCACACTCACCTTAGAACTGTGCACATTACACACAGCACACACACCTCTGGACTGTGCACCTTACACACAGCACACACACCTCAGGACTGTGCACGTTACACACAGCACACACACCTCAGGACTGTGCACGTTACACACAGCACACTCACCTCAGGACTGTGCACGTTACACACAGCACACTCACCTCAGGACTGTGCACGTTACACACAGCACACTCACCTCAGCACTGTGCATGTTACACACAGCACACTCACCTCAGGACTGTGCACGTTACACACAGCACACACACCTCAGGACTGTGCACCTTAGACACAGCAAACACACCTCAGGACTGTGCACGTTACACACAGCACACTCACCTCAGGACTGTGCACGTTACACACAGCACACTCACCTCAGGACTGTGCACGTTACACACAGCACACTCACCTAAGGACTGTGCACCTTACACACAGCACACACACCTCAGGACTGTGCACCTTACACACAGCACACACACCTCAGGACTGTGCATGTTACACACAGCACACACACCTCAGGACTGTGCACGTTACACACAGCACACACACCTCAGGACTGTGCACCTTACACACAGCACACACACCTCAGGACTGTGCACGTTACACACAGCACACACACCTCAGGACTGTGCACGTTACGCACAGCACACACACCTCAAGACTGTGCACCTTACACACAGCACACACACCTCAGGACTGTGCACCTTACACACAGCACACACACAACAGGACTGTGCACGTTACACACAGTACACACACCTCAAGACTGTGCACCTTACACACAGCACACACACCTCAGGACTGTGCACCTTACACACAGCACACACACCTCAGGACTGTGCACCGTACACACAGCACACACACCTCAGGACTGTGAACGTTACACACTGCACACTCACCTCAGGACTGTGCACGTTACACACAGCACACTCACCTCAGGACTGTGCACGTTACACACAGCACACACACCTCAGGACTGTGCACCTTACACACAGCACACACACCTCAGGACTGTGCACGTTACACACAGCACACACACCTCAGGACTGTACACCTTACACACAGCACACACACCTCAGGACTGTGCACCTTACACACAGCACACACACCTCAGGACTGTGCAAGTTACACACAGCACACTCACCTCAGGACTGTGCACGTTACACACAGCACACTCACCTCAGGACTGTGCACGTTACACACAGCACACTCACCTCAGGACTGTGCACGTTACACACAGCACACTCACCTCAGGACTGTGCACCTTACACACAGCAGACTCACCTCAGGACTGGGCATGTTACACACAGCAGACTCACCTCAGGACTGTGCACGTTACACACAGCAGACTCACCTCAGGACTGTGCACCTTACACACAGCACACTCACCTCAGGACTGTGCACGTTACACACAGCACACTCACCTCAGGACTGTGCACGTTACACACAGCACACTCACCTTAGTACTGTGCACGTTACACACAGCACACACACCTCTGGACTGTGCACCTTACACACAGCACACACACCTCAGGACTGTGCACGTTACACACAGCACACTCACCTCAGGACTGTGCACGTTACACACAGCACACTCACCTCAGGACTGTGCACGTTACACACAGCACACTCACCTCAGGACTGTGCACCTTACACACAGCAGACTCACCTCAGGACTGGGCATGTTACACACAGCAGACTCACCTCAGGACTGTGCACGTTACACACAGCAGACTCACCTCAGGACTGTGCACCTTACACACAGCACACTCACCTCAGGACTGTGCACGTTACACACAGCACACTCACCTCAGGACTGTGCACGTTACACACAGCACACTCACCTTAGTACTGTGCACGTTACACACAGCACACACACCTCTGGACTGTGCACCTTACACACAGCACACACACCTCAGGACTGTGCACGTTACACACAGCACACACACCTCAGGACTGTGCACGTTACACACAGCACACTCACCTCAGGACTGTGCACGTTACACACAGCACACTCACCTCAGGACTGTGCACGTTACACACAGCACACTCACCTCAGCACTGTGCACGTTACACACAGCACACTCACCTCAGGACTGTGCACGTTACACACAGCACACTCACCTCAGGACTGTGCACGTTATACAGAGCACACTCACCTCAGGACTGTGCGCCTTACACCACAGCACACTCACCTCAGGACTGTGCACGTTACACACAGCACACTCACCTAAGGACTGTGCACGTTACACACAGCACACTCACCTCAGGACTGTGCACCTTACACACAGCACACTCACCTCAGGACTGTGCACGTTACACACAGCACACTCACCTCAGGACTGTGCGCCTTACACACAACACACTCACCTCAGGACTGTGCGCCTTACACCACAGCACACTCACCTCAGGACTGTGCACGTTACACACAGCACACTCACCTCAGGACTGTGCACGTTACACACAGCACACTCACCTCAGGACTGTGCACGTTACACACAGCACACTCACCTCAGGACTGTGCACGTTACACACAGCACACTCACCTCAGGACTGTGCACCTTACACACAGCACACTCACCTCAGGACTGTGCACGTTACACACAGCACACTCACCTCAGGACTGTGCACGTTACACACAGCACACACACCTCAGGACTGTGCACCCTACACACAGCACACACACCTCAGGACTGTGCACCCTACACACAGCAAACACACCTCAGGACTGTGCACCTTACACACAGCACACTCACCTCAGGACTGTGCACGTTACACACAGCACACTCACCTCAGGACTGTGCACGTTACACACAGCACACTCACCTCAGGACTGTGCAGGTTACACACAGCACACTCACCTCCGGACTGTGCACGTTACACACAGCACACTCACCTCAGGACTGTGCACGATACACACAGCACACACACCTCAGGACTGTGCACATTACACACAGCACACTCACCTCAGGACTGTGCACGTTACACACAGCACACTCACCTCAGGACTGTGCACGTTACACACAGCACACACACCTCAGGACTGTGCACCTTACACACAGCACACACACCTCAGGACTGTGCACCTGACACACAGCACACACACCTCAGGACTGTGCACCTTACACACAGCACACACACCTCAGGACTGTGCACCCTACACACAGCACACACACCTCAGGACTGTGCACCCTACACACAGCAAACACACCTCAGGACTGTGCACCTTACACACAGCACACTCACCTCAGGACTGTGCACGTTACACACAGCACACTCACCTCAGGACTGTGCACGTTACACACAGCACACTCACCTCAGGACTGTGCACGTTACACACAACACACTCACCTCAGGACTGTGCACGTTACACACAGCACACTCACCTCAGGACTGTGCACGTTACACACAGCACACTCACCTCAGGACTGTGCACGTTACACACAGCACACTCACCTCAGGACTGTGCACGTTACACACAGCACACTCACCTCAGGACTGTGCACGTTACACACAGCACACTCACCTCAGGACTGTGCACGTTACACACAGCACACTCACCTCAGGACTGTGCACGTTACACACAGCACACTCACCTCAGGACTGTGCACCTTACACACAGCACACACACCTCAGGACCGTGCACCTTACACACAGCACACACACCTCAGGACCGTGCACCTTACACACAAAACACACACCTCAGGACTGTGCACCATAAACACATCACACACACCTCAGGACTGTGGACCTTACACACAGCACACACACCTCAGGACTGTGCACCCTACACACAGCACACACACCTCAGGACTGTGCACCTTACACACAGCACACTCACCTCAGGACTGTGCACATTACACACAGCACACTCACCTCAGGACTGTGCACGTTACACACAGCACACTCACCTCAGGACTGTGCACGTTACACACAGCACACACACCTCAGGACTGTGCACCTTACACACAGCACACACACCTCAGGACTGTGCACCTAACACACCGCACACACACCTCAGGACTGTGCACCCTACACACAGCACACACACCTCAGGACTGTGCACCATACACACAGCACACACACCTCAGGACTGTGCACCCTACATACAGCACACACACATCAGGACAGTGCACCTTACACACAGCACACTCACCTCAGGACTGTGCACGTTACACACAGCACACTCACCTCAGGACTGTGCACGTTACACACAGCACACACACCTCAGGACTGTGCACCTTACACACAGCACACACACCTCAGGACTGTGCACCTAACACACAGCACACACACCTCAGGACTGTGCACCCTACACACAGCACACACACCTCAGGACTGTGCACCTTACACACAGCACACTCACCTCAGGACTGTGCACGTTACACACAGCACACTCACATCAGGACTGTGCACGTTACACACGGCACACTCACCTCAGGACTGTGCACCTTACACACAGCACACTCACCTCAGGACTGTGCACCTTACACACAGCACACACACCTCAGGACTGTGCACCTTACACACAGCAGACACACCTCAGGACTGTGCACCATAAACACATCACACACACCTCAGGACTGTGCACCTTACACACAGCACACACACCTCAGGACTGTGCACCCTACACACAGCACACACACCTCAGGACTGTGCACCTTACACACAGCACACTCACCTCAGGACTGTGCACGTTACACACAGCACACTCACCTCAGGACTGTGCACGTTACCCACAGCACACACACCTCAGGACTGTGCACCTTACACACAGCACACACACCTCAGGACTGTGCACGTTACACACAGCACACACACCTCAGGACTGTGCACCTTACACACAGCACACACACCTCAGGACTGTGCACGTTACACACAGCACACACACCTCAGGACTGTACACCTTACACACAGCACACACACCTCAGGACTGTGCACCTTACACACAGCACACACACCTCAGGACTGTGCAAGTTACACACAGCACACTCACCTCAGGACTGTGCACGTTACACACAGCACACTCACCTCAGGACTGTGCACGTTACACACAGCACACTCACCTCAGGACTGTGCACGTTACACACAGCACACTCACCTCAGGACTGTGCACGTTACACACAGCACACTCACCTCAGGACTGTGCACCTTACACACAGCAGACTCACCTCAGGACTGGGCATGTTACACACAGCAGACTCACCTCAGGACTGTGCACGTTACACACAGCAGACTCACCTCAGGACTGTGCACCTTACACACAGCACACTCACCTCAGGACTGTGCACGTTACACACAGCACACTCACCTCAGGACTGTGCACGTTACACACAGCACACTCACCTTAGAACTGTGCACGTTACACACAGCACACACACCTCTGGACTGTGCACCTTACACACAGCACACACACCTCAGGACTGGGCACGTTACACACAGCACACACACCTCAGGACTGTGCACGTTACACACAGCACACTCACCTCAGGACTGTGCACGTTACACACAGCACACTCACCTCAGGACTGTGCACGTTACACACAGCACACTCACCTCAGCACTGTGCATGTTACACACAGCACACTCACCTCAGGACTGTGCACGTTACACACAGCACACACACCTCAGGACTGTGCACCTTAGACACAGCAAACACACCTCAGGACTGTGCACGTTACACACAGCACACTCACCTCAGGACTGTGCACGTTACACACAGCACACTCACCTCAGGACTGTGCACGTTACACACAGCACACTCACCTAAGGACTGTGCACCTTACACACAGCACACACACCTCAGGACTGTGCACCTTACACACAGCACACACACCTCAGGACTGTGCATGTTACACACAGCACACACACCTCAGGACTGTGCACGTTACACACAGCACACACACCTCAGGACTGTGCACCTTACACACAGCACACACACCTCAGGACTGTGCACGTTACACACAGCACACACACCTCAGGACTGTGCACGTTACACACAGCACACACACCTCAAGACTGTGCACCTTACACACAGCACACACACCTCAGGACTGTGCACCTTACACACAGCACACACACCACAGGACTGTGCACGTTACACACAGTACACACACCTCAAGACTGTGCACCTTACACACAGCACACACACCTCAGGACTGTGCACCTTACACACAGCACACACACCTCAGGACTGTGCACCGTACACACAGCACACACACCTCAGGACTGTGAACGTTACACACTGCACACTCACCTCAGGACTGTGCACGTTACACACAGCACACTCACCTCAGGACTGTGCACGTTACACACAGCACACACACCTCAGGACTGTGCACCTTACACACAGCACACACACCTCAGGACTGTGCACGTTACACACAGCACACACACCTCAGGACTGTACACCTTACACACAGCACACACACCTCAGGACTGTGCACCTTACACACAGCACACACACCTCAGGACTGTGCAAGTTACACACAGCACACTCACCTCAGGACTGTGCACGTTACACACAGCACACTCACCTCAGGACTGTGCACGTTACACACAGCACACTCACCTCAGGACTGTGCACGTTACACACAGCACACTCACCTCAGGACTGTGCACGTTACACACAGCACACTCACCTCAGGACTGTGCACCTTACACACAGCAGACTCACCTCAGGACTGGGCATGTTACACACAGCAGACTCACCTCAGGACTGTGCACGTTACACACAGCAGACTCACCTCAGGACTGTGCACCTTACACACAGCACACTCACCTCAGGACTGTGCACGTTACACACAGCACACTCACCTCAGGACTGTGCACGTTACACACAGCACACTCACCTTAGTACTGTGCACGTTACACACAGCACACACACCTCTGGACTGTGCACCTAACACACAGCACACACACCTCAGGACTGTGCACGTTACACACAGCACACACACCTCAGGACTGTGCACGTTACACACAGCACACTCACCTCAGGACTGTGCACGTTACACACAGCACACTCACCTCAGGACTGTGCACGTTACACACAGCACACTCACCTCAGCACTGTGCACGTTACACACAGCACACTCACCTCAGGACTGTGCACGTTACACACAGCACACTCACCTCAGGACTGTGCACGTTACACACAGCACACACACCACAGGACTGTGCACCTTACACACAGCACACACACCTCAGGACTGTGCACCTAACACACAGCACACACACCTCAGGACTGTGCACCCTACACACAGCACACACACCTCAGGACTGTGCACCATACACACAGCACACACACCTCAGGACTGTGCACCCTACACACAGCACACACACATCAGGACAGTGCACCTTACACACAGCACACTCACCTCAGGACTGTGCACGTTACACACAGCACACTCACCTCAGGACTGTGCACGTTACACACAGCACACACACCTCAGGACTGTGCACATTACACACAGCACACACACCTCAGGACTGTGCACCTAACACACAGCACACACACCTCAGGACTGTGCACCCTACACACAGCACACACACCTCAGGACTGTGCACCTTACACACAGCACACTCACCTCAGGACTGTGCACGTTACACACAGCACACTCACATCAGGACTGTGCACGTTACACACGGCACACTCACCTCAGGACTGTGCACCTTACACACAGCACACTCACCTCAGGACTGTGCACCTTACACACAGCACACACACCTCAGGACTGTGCACCCTACACACAGCACACACACCTCAGGACTGTGCACCCTACACACAGCAAACACACCTCAGGACTGTGCACCTTACACACAGCACACTCACCTCAGGACTGTGCACGTTACACACAGCACACTCACCTCAGGACTGTGCATGTTACACACAGCACACTCACCTCAGGACTGTGCACGTTACACACAACACACTCACCTCAGGACTGTGCACGTTACACACAGCACACTCACCTCAGGACTGTGCACGTTACACACAGCACACTCACCTCAGGACTGTGCACGTTACACACAGCACACTCACCTCAGGACTGTGCACGTTACACACAGCACACTCACCTCAGGACTGTGCACGTTACACACAGCACACTCACCTCAGGACTGTGCACCTTACACACAGCACACACACCTCAGGACTGTGGACCTTACACACAGCACACACACCTCAGGACTGTGCACCTTACACACAAAACACACACCTCAGGACTGTGCACCATAAACACATCACACACACCTCAGGACTGTGCACCTTACACACAGCACACACACCTCAGGACTGTGCACCCTACACACAGCACACACACCTCAGGACTGTGCACCTTACACACAGCACACTCACCTCAGGACTGTGCACGTTACACACAGCACACACACCTCAGGACTGTGCACCCTACACACAGCACACACACCTCAGGACTGTGCACCTTACACACAAAACACACACCTCAGGACTGTGCACCATAAACACATCACACACACCTCAGGACTGTGCACCTTACACACAGCACACACACCTCAGGACTGTGCACCCTACACACAGCAAACACACCTCAGGACTGTGCACGTTACACACAGCACACTCACCTCAGGACTGTGCATGTTACACACAGCACACTCACCTCAGGACTGTGCACGTTACACACAGCACACTCACCTCAGGACTGTGCACGTTACACACAGCACACTCACCTCAGGACTGTGCACGTTACACACAGCACACTCACCTCAGGACTGTGCACGTTACACACAGCACACTCACCTCAGGACTGTGCACGTTACACACAGCACACTCACCTCAGGACTGTGCACGTTACACACAGCACACTCACCTCAGGACTGTGCACCTTACACACAGCACACACACCTCAGGACTGTGGACCTTACACACAGCACACACACCTCAGGACTGTGCACCTTACACACAAAACACACACCTCAGGACTGTGCACCATAAACACATCACACACACCTCAGGACTGTGCACCTTACACACAGCACACACACCTCAGGACTGTGCACCCTACACACAGCACACACACCTCAGGACTGTGCACCTTACACACAGCACACTCACCTCAGGACTGTGCACATTACACACAGCACACTCACCTCAGGACTGTGCACGTTACACACAGCACACTCACCTCAGGACTGTGCACGTTACACACAGCACACACACCTCAGGACTGTGCACCTTACACACAGCACACACACCTCAGGACTGTGCACCTAACACACAGCACACACACCTCAGGACTGTGCACCCTACACACAGCACACACACCTCAGGACTGTGCACCATACACACAGCACACACACCTCAGGACTGTGCACCCTACACACAGCACACACACATCAGGACAGTGCACCTTACACACAGCACACTCACCTCAGGACTGTGCACATTACACACAGCACACTCACCTCAGGACTGTGCACGTTACACATAGCACACTCACCTCAGGACTGTGCACGTTACACACAGCACACACACCTCAGGACTGTGCACCTTACACACAGCACACACACCTCAGGACTGTGCACCTAACACACAGCACACACACCTCAGGACTGTGCACCCTACACACAGCACACACACCTCAGGACTGTGCACCTTACACACAGCACACTCACCTCAGGACTGTGCACATTACACACAGCACACTCACATCAGGACTGTGCACGTTACACACGGCACACTCACCTCAGGACTGTGCACCTTACACACAGCACACTCACCTCAGGACTGTGCACCTTACACACAGCACACACACCTCAGGACTGTGCACCTTACACACAGCAGACACACCTCAGGACTGTGCACCATAAACACATCACACACACCTCAGGACTGTGCACCTTACACACAGCACACACACCTCAGGACTGTGCACCTTACACACAGCACACACACCTCAGGACTGTGCAAGTTACACACAGCACACTCACCTCAGGACTGTGCACGTTACACACAGCACACTCACCTCAGGACTGTGCACGTTACACACAGCACACTCACCTCAGGACTGTGCACGTTACACACAGCACACTCACCTCAGGACTGTGCACGTTACACACAGCACACTCACCTCAGGACTGTGCACCTTACACACAGCAGACTCACCTCAGGACTGGGCATGTTACACACAGCAGACTCACCTCAGGACTGTGCACGTTACACACAGCAGACTCACCTCAGGACTGTGCACCTTACACACAGCACACTCACCTCAGGACTGTGCACGTTACACACAGCACACTCACCTCAGGACTGTGCACGTTACACACAGCACACTCACCTTAGAACTGTGCACGTTACACACAGCACACACACCTCTGGACTGTGCACCTTACACACAGCACACACACCTCAGGACTGTGCACGTTACACACAGCACACACACCTCAGGACTGTGCACGTTACACACAGCACACTCACCTCAGGACTGTGCACGTTACACACAGCACACTCACCTCAGGACTGTGCACGTTACACACAGCACACTCACCTCAGCACTGTGCATGTTACACACAGCACACTCACCTCAGGACTGTGCACGTTACACACAGCACACACACCTCAGGACTGTGCACCTTAGACACAGCAAACACACCTCAGGACTGTGCACGTTACACACAGCACACTCACCTCAGGACTGTGCACGTTACACACAGCACACTCACCTCAGGACTGTGCACGTTACACACAGCACACTCACCTAAGGACTGTGCACCTTACACACAGCACACACACCTCAGGACTGTGCACCTTACACACAGCACACACACCTCAGGACTGTGCATGTTACACACAGCACACACACCTCAGGACTGTGCACGTTACACACAGCACACACACCTCAGGACTGTGCACCTTACACACAGCACACACACCTCAGGACTGTGCACGTTACACACAGCATACACACCTCAGGACTGTGCACGTTACACACAGCACACACACCTCAAGACTGTGCACCTTACACACAGCACACACACCTCAGGACTGTGCACCTTACACACAGCACACACACCACAGGACTGTGCACGTTACACACAGTACACACACCTCAAGACTGTGCACCTTACACACAGCACACACACCTCAGGACTGTGCACCTTACACACAGCACACACACCTCAGGACTGTGCACCGTACACACAGCACACACACCTCAGGACTGTGAACGTTACACACTGCACACTCACCTCAGGACTGTGCACGTTACACACAGCACACTCACCTCAGGACTGTGCACGTTACACACAGCACACACACCTCAGGACTGTGCACCTTACACACAGCACACACACCTCAGGACTGTGCACGTTACACACAGCACACACACCTCAGGACTGTACACCTTACACACAGCACACACACCTCAGGACTGTGCACCTTACACACAGCACACACACCTCAGGACTGTGCAAGTTACACACAGCACACTCACCTCAGGACTGTGCACGTTACACACAGCACACTCACCTCAGGACTGTGCACGTTACACACAGCACACTCACCTCAGGACTGTGCACGTTACACACAGCACACTCACCTCAGGACTGTGCACGTTACACACAGCACACTCACCTCAGGACTGTGCACCTTACACACAGCAGACTCACCTCAGGACTGGGCATGTTACACACAGCAGACTCACCTCAGGACTGTGCACGTTACACACAGCAGACTCACCTCAGGACTGTGCACCTTACACACAGCACACTCACCTCAGGACTGTGCACGTTACACACAGCACACTCACCTCAGGACTGTGCACGTTACACACAGCACACTCACCTTAGTACTGTGCACGTTACACACAGCACACACACCTCTGGACTGTGCACCTTACACACAGCACACACACCTCAGGACTGTGCACGTTACACACAGCACACACACCTCAGGACTGTGCACGTTACACACAGCACACTCACCTCAGGACTGTGCACGTTACACACAGCACACTCACCTCAGGACTGTGCACGTTACACACAGCACACTCACCTCAGCACTGTGCACGTTACACACAGCACACTCACCTCAGGACTGTGCACGTTACACACAGCACACTCACCTCAGGACTGTGCACGTTACACACAGCACACACACCACAGGACTGTGCACCTTACACACAGCACACACACCTCAGGACTGTGCACCTAACACACAGCACACACACCTCAGGACTGTGCACCCTACACACAGCACACACACCTCAGGACTGTGCACCATACACACAGCACACACACCTCAGGACTGTGCACCCTACACACAGCACACACACATCAGGACAGGGCACCTTACACACAGCACACTCACCTCAGGACTGTGCACGTTACACACAGCACACTCACCTCAGGACTGTGCACGTTACACACAGCACACACACCTCAGGACTGTGCACATTACACACAGCACACACACCTCAGGACTGTGCACCTAACACACAGCACACACACCTCAGGACTGTGCACCCTACACACAGCACACACACCTCAGGACTGTGCACCTTACACACAGCACACTCACCTCAGGACTGTGCACGTTACACACAGCACACTCACATCAGGACTGTGCACGTTACACACGGCACACTCACCTCAGGACTGTGCACCTTACACACAGCACACTCACCTCAGGACTGTGCACCTTACACACAGCACACACACCTCAGGACTGTGCACCCTACACACAGCACACACACCTCAGGACTGTGCACCCTACACACAGCAAACACACCTCAGGACTGTGCACCTTACACACAGCACACTCACCTCAGGACTGTGCACGTTACACACAGCACACTCACCTCAGGACTGTGCATGTTACACACAGCACACTCACCTCAGGACTGTGCACGTTACACACAACACACTCACCTCAGGACTGTGCACGTTACACACAGCACACTCACCTCAGGACTGTGCACGTTACACACAGCACACTCACCTCAGGACTGTGCACGTTACACACAGCACACTCACCTCAGGACTGTGCACGTTACACACAGCACACTCACCTCAGGACTGTGCACGTTACACACAGCACACTCACCTCAGGACTGTGCACGTTACACACAGCACACTCACCTCAGGACTGTGCACGTTACACACAGCACACTCACCTCAGGACTGTGCACCTTACACACAGCACACACACCTCAGGACTGTGGACCTTACACACAGCACACACACCTCAGGACTGTGCACCTTACACACAAAACACACACCTCAGGACTGTGCACCATAAACACATCACACACACCTCAGGACTGTGCACCTTACACACAGCACACACACCTCAGGACTGTGCACCCTACACACAGCACACACACCTCAGGACTGTGCACCTTACACACAGCACACTCACCTCAGGACTGTGCACATTACACACAGCACACTCACCTCAGGACTGTGCACGTTACACACAGCACACTCACCTCAGGACTGTGCACGTTACACACAGCACACACACCTCAGGACTGTGCACCTTACACACAGCACACACACCTCAGGACTGTGCACCTAACACACAGCACACACACCTCAGGACTGTGCACCCTACACACAGCACACACACCTCAGGACTGTGCACCATACACACAGCACACACACCTCAGGACTGTGCACCCTACACACAGCACACACACATCAGGACAGTGCACCTTACACACAGCACACTCACCTCAGGACTGTGCACATTACACACAGCACACTCACCTCAGGACTGTGCACGTTACACATAGCACACTCACCTCAGGACTGTGCACCTTAGACACAGCAAACACACCTCAGGACTGTGCACGTTACACACAGCACACTCACCTCAGGACTGTGCACGTTACACACAGCACACTCACCTCAGGACTGTGCACGTTACACACAGCACACTCACCTAAGGACTGTGCACCTTACACACAGCACACACACCTCAGGACTGTGCACCTTACACACAGCACACATACCTCAGGACTGTGCATGTTACACACAGCACACACACCTCAGGACTGTGCACGTTACACACAGCACACACACCTCAGGACTGTGCACCTTACACACAGCACACACACCTCAGGACTGTGCACGTTACACACAGCACACACACCTCAGGACTGTGCACGTTACACACAGCACACACACCTCAAGACTGTGCACCTTACACACAGCACACACACCTCAGGACTGTGCACCTTACACACAGCACACACACCACAGGACTGTGCACGTTACACACAGTACACACACCTCAAGACTGTGCACCTTACACACAGCACACACACCTCAGGACTGTGCACCTTACACACAGCACACACACCTCAGGACTGTGCACCGTACACACAGCACACACACCTCAGGACTGTGAACGTTACACACTGCACACTCACCTCAGGACTGTGCACGTTACACACAGCACACTCACCTCAGGACTGTGCACGTTACACACAGCACACACACCTCAGGACTGTGCACCTTACACACAGCACACACACCTCAGGACTGTGCACGTTACACACAGCACACACACCTCAGGACTGTACACCTTACACACAGCACACACACCTCAGGACTGTGCACCTTACACACAGCACACACACCTCAGGACTGTGCAAGTTACACACAGCACACTCACCTCAGGACTGTGCACGTTACACACAGCACACTCACCTCAGGACTGTGCACGTTACACACAGCACACTCACCTCAGGACTGTGCACGTTACACACAGCACACTCACCTCAGGACTGTGCACGTTACACACAGCACACTCACCTCAGGACTGTGCACCTTACACACAGCAGACTCACCTCAGGACTGGGCATGTTACACACAGCAGACTCACATCAGGACTGTGCACGTTACACACAGCAGACTCACCTCAGGACTGTGCACCTTACACACAGCACACTCACCTCAGGACTGTGCACGTTACACACAGCACACTCACCTCAGGACTGTGCACGTTACACACAGCACACTCACCTTAGTACTGTGCACGTTACACACAGCACACACACCTCTGGACTGTGCACCTTACACACAGCACACACACCTCAGGACTGTGCACGTTACACACAGCACACACACCTCAGGACTGTGCACGTTACACACAGCACACTCACCTCAGGACTGTGCACGTTACACACAGCACACTCACCTCAGGACTGTGCACGTTACACACAGCACACTCACCTCAGGACTGTGCACGTTACACACAGCACACTCACCTCAGGACTGTGCACGTTACACACAGCACACTCACCTCAGGACTGTGCACGTTACACACAGCACACTCACCTCAGGACTGTGCACGTTACACACAGCACACTCACCTCAGGACTGTGCACCTTACACACAGCACACACACCTCAGGACTGTGGACCTTACACACAGCACACACACCTCAGGACTGTGCACCTTACACACAAAACACACACCTCAGGACTGTGCACCATAAACACATCACACACACCTCAGGACTGTGCACCTTACACACAGCACACACACCTCAGGACTGTGCACCCTACACACAGCACACACACCTCAGGACTGTGCACCTTACACACAGCACACTCACCTCAGGACTGTGCACATTACACACAGCACACTCACCTCAGGACTGTGCACGTTACACACAGCACACTCACCTCAGGACTGTGCACGTTACACACAGCACACACACCTCAGGACTGTGCACCTTACACACAGCACACACACCTCAGGACTGTGCACCTAACACACAGCACACACACCTCAGGACTGTGCACCCTACACACAGCACACACACCTCAGGACTGTGCACCATACACACAGCACACACACCTCAGGACTGTGCACCCTACACACAGCACACACACATCAGGACAGTGCACCTTACACACAGCACACTCACCTCAGGACTGTGCACATTACACACAGCACACTCACCTCAGGACTGTGCACGTTACACATAGCACACTCACCTCAGGACTGTGCACGTTACACACAGCACACACACCTCAGGACTGTGCACCTTACACACAGCACACACACCTCAGGACTGTGCACCTAACACACAGCACACACACCTCAGGACTGTGCACCCTACACACAGCACACACACCTCAGGACTGTGCATCTTACACACAGCACACTCACCTCAGGACTGTGCACGTTACACACAGCACACTCACATCAGGACTGTGCACGTTACACACGGCACACTCACCTCAGGACTGTGCACCTTACACACAGCACACTCACCTCAGGACTGTGCACCTTACACACAGCACACACACCTCAGGACTGTGCACCTTACACACAGCAGACACACCTCAGGACTGTGCACCATAAACACATCACACACACCTCAGGACTGTGCACCTTACACACAGCACACACACCTCAGGACTGTGCACCTTACACACAGCACACACACCTCAGGACTGTGCAAGTTACACACAGCACACTCACCTCAGGACTGTGCACGTTACACACAGCACACTCACCTCAGGACTGTGCACGTTACACACAGCACACTCACCTCAGGACTGTGCACGTTACACACAGCACACTCACCTCAGGACTGTGCACGTTACACACAGCACACTCACCTCAGGACTGTGCACCTTACACACAGCAGACTCACCTCAGGACTGGGCATGTTACACACAGCAGACTCACCTCAGGACTGTGCACGTTACACACAGCAGACTCACCTCAGGACTGTGCACCTTACACACAGCACACTCACCTCAGGACTGTGCACGTTACACACAGCACACTCACCTCAGGACTGTGCACGTTACACACAGCACACTCACCTTAGAACTGTGCACGTTACACACAGCACACACACCTCTGGACTGTGCACCTTACACACAGCACACACACCTCAGGACTGTGCACGTTACACACAGCACACACACCTCAGGACTGTGCACGTTACACACAGCACACTCACCTCAGGACTGTGCACGTTACACACAGCACACTCACCTCAGGACTGTGCACGTTACACACAGCACACTCACCTCAGCACTGTGCATGTTACACACAGCACACTCACCTCAGGACTGTGCACGTTACACACAGCACACACACCTCAGGACTGTGCACCTTAGACACAGCAAACACACCTCAGGACTGTGCACGTTACACACAGCACACTCACCTCAGGACTGTGCACGTTACACACAGCACACTCACCTCAGGACTGTGCACGTTACACACAGCACACTCACCTAAGGACTGTGCACCTTACACACAGCACACACACCTCAGGACTGTGCACCTTACACACAGCACACACACCTCAGGACTGTGCATGTTACACACAGCACACACACCTCAGGACTGTGCACGTTACACACAGCACACACACCTCAGGACTGTGCACCTTACACACAGCACACACACCTCAGGACTGTGCACGTTACACACAGCATACACACCTCAGGACTGTGCACGTTACACACAGCACACACACCTCAAGACTGTGCACCTTACACACAGCACACACACCTCAGGACTGTGCACCTTACACACAGCACACACACCACAGGACTGTGCACGTTACACACAGTACACACACCTCAAGACTGTGCACCTTACACACAGCACACACACCTCAGGACTGTGCACCTTACACACAGCACACACACCTCAGGACTGTGCACCGTACACACAGCACACACACCTCAGGACTGTGAACGTTACACACTGCACACTCACCTCAGGACTGTGCACGTTACACACAGCACACTCACCTCAGGACTGTGCACGTTACACACAGCACACACACCTCAGGACTGTGCACCTTACACACAGCACACACACCTCAGGACTGTGCACGTTACACACAGCACACACACCTCAGGACTGTACACCTTACACACAGCACACACACCTCAGGACTGTGCACCTTACACACAGCACACACACCTCAGGACTGTGCAAGTTACACACAGCACACTCACCTCAGGACTGTGCACGTTACACACAGCACACTCACCTCAGGACTGTGCACGTTACACACAGCACACTCACCTCAGGACTGTGCACGTTACACACAGCACACTCACCTCAGGACTGTGCACGTTACACACAGCACACTCACCTCAGGACTGTGCACCTTACACACAGCAGACTCACCTCAGGACTGGGCATGTTACACACAGCAGACTCACCTCAGGACTGTGCACGTTACACACAGCAGACTCACCTCAGGACTGTGCACCTTACACACAGCACACTCACCTCAGGACTGTGCACGTTACACACAGCACACTCACCTCAGGACTGTGCACGTTACACACAGCACACTCACCTTAGTACTGTGCACGTTACACACAGCACACACACCTCTGGACTGTGCACCTTACACACAGCACACACACCTCAGGACTGTGCACGTTACACACAGCACACACACCTCAGGACTGTGCACGTTACACACAGCACACTCACCTCAGGACTGTGCACGTTACACACAGCACACTCACCTCAGGACTGTGCACGTTACACACAGCACACTCACCTCAGCACTGTGCACGTTACACACAGCACACTCACCTCAGGACTGTGCACGTTACACACAGCACACTCACCTCAGGACTGTGCACGTTACACACAGCACACACACCACAGGACTGTGCACCTTACACACAGCACACACACCTCAGGACTGTGCACCTAACACACAGCACACACACCTCAGGACTGTGCACCCTACACACAGCACACACACCTCAGGACTGTGCACCATACACACAGCACACACACCTCAGGACTGTGCACCCTACACACAGCACACACACATCAGGACAGGGCACCTTACACACAGCACACTCACCTCAGGACTGTGCACGTTACACACAGCACACTCACCTCAGGACTGTGCACGTTACACACAGCACACACACCTCAGGACTGTGCACATTACACACAGCACACACACCTCAGGACTGTGCACCTAACACACAGCACACACACCTCAGGACTGTGCACCCTACACACAGCACACACACCTCAGGACTGTGCACCTTACACACAGCACACTCACCTCAGGACTGTGCACGTTACACACAGCACACTCACATCAGGACTGTGCACGTTACACACGGCACACTCACCTCAGGACTGTGCACCTTACACACAGCACACTCACCTCAGGACTGTGCACCTTACACACAGCACACACACCTCAGGACTGTGCACCCTACACACAGCACACACACCTCAGGACTGTGCACCCTACACACAGCAAACACACCTCAGGACTGTGCACCTTACACACAGCACACTCACCTCAGGACTGTGCACGTTACACACAGCACACTCACCTCAGGACTGTGCATGTTACACACAGCACACTCACCTCAGGACTGTGCACGTTACACACAACACACTCACCTCAGGACTGTGCACGTTACACACAGCACACTCACCTCAGGACTGTGCACGTTACACACAGCACACTCACCTCAGGACTGTGCACGTTACACACAGCACACTCACCTCAGGACTGTGCACGTTACACACAGCACACTCAACTCAGGACTGTGCACGTTACACACAGCACACTCACCTCAGGACTGTGCACGTTACACACAGCACACTCACCTCAGGACTGTGCACGTTACACACAGCACACTCACCTCAGGACTGTGCACCTTACACACAGCACACACACCTCAGGACTGTGGACCTTACACACAGCACACACACCTCAGGACTGTGCACCTTACACACAAAACACACACCTCAGGACTGTGCACCATAAACACATCACACACACCTCAGGACTGTGCACCTTACACACAGCACACACACCTCAGGACTGTGCACCCTACACACAGCACACACACCTCAGGACTGTGCACCTTACACACAGCACACTCACCTCAGGACTGTGCACATTACACACAGCACACTCACCTCAGGACTGTGCACGTTACACACAGCACACTCACCTCAGGACTGTGCACGTTACACACAGCACACACACCTCAGGACTGTGCACCTTACACACAGCACACACACCTCAGGACTTGCACCTAACACACAGCACACACACCTCAGGACTGTGCACCCTACACACAGCACACACACCTCAGGACTGTGCACCATACACACAGCACACACACCTCAGGACTGTGCACCCTACACACAGCACACACACATCAGGACAGTGCACCTTACACACAGCACACTCACCTCAGGACTGTGCACATTACACACAGCACACTCACCTCAGGACTGTGCACGTTACACATAGCACACTCACCTCAGGACTGTGCACCTTAGACACAGCAAACACACCTCAGGACTGTGCACGTTACACACAGCACACTCACCTCAGGACTGTGCACGTTACACACAGCACACTCACCTCAGGACTGTGCACGTTACACACAGCACACTCACCTAAGGACTGTGCACCTTACACACAGCACACACACCTCAGGACTGTGCACCTTACACACAGCACACATACCTCAGGACTGTGCATGTTACACACAGCACACACACCTCAGGACTGTGCACGTTACACACAGCACACACACCTCAGGACTGTGCACCTTACACACAGCACACACACCTCAGGACTGTGCACGTTACACACAGCACACACACCTCAGGACTGTGCACGTTACACACAGCACACACACCTCAAGACTGTGCACCTTACACACAGCACACACACCTCAGGACTGTGCACCTTACACACAGCACACACACCACAGGACTGTGCACGTTACACACAGTACACACACCTCAAGACTGTGCACCTTACACACAGCACACACACCTCAGGACTGTGCACCTTACACACAGCACACACACCTCAGGACTGTGCACCGTACACACAGCACACACACCTCAGGACTGTGAACGTTACACACTGCACACTCACCTCAGGACTGTGCACGTTACACACAGCACACTCACCTCAGGACTGTGCACGTTACACACAGCACACACACCTCAGGACTGTGCACCTTACACACAGCACACACACCTCAGGACTGTGCACCTTACACACAGCACACACACCTCAGGACTGTGCACGTTACACACAGCACACACACCTCAGGACTGTACACCTTACACACAGCACACACACCTCAGGACTGTGCACCTTACACACAGCACACACACCTCAGGACTGTGCAAGTTACACACAGCACACTCACCTCAGGACTGTGCACGTTACACACAGCACACTCACCTCAGGACTGTGCACGTTACACACAGCACACTCACCTCAGGACTGTGCACGTTACACACAGCACACTCACCTCAGGACTGTGCACGTTACACACAGCACACTCACCTCAGGACTGTGCACCTTACACACAGCAGACTCACCTCAGGACTGGGCATGTTACACACAGCAGACTCACATCAGGACTGTGCACGTTACACACAGCAGACTCACCTCAGGACTGTGCACCTTACACACAGCACACTCACCTCAGGACTGTGCACGTTACACACAGCACACTCACCTCAGGACTGTGCACGTTACACACAGCACACTCACCTTAGTACTGTGCACGTTACACACAGCACACACACCTCTGGACTGTGCACCTTACACACAGCACACACACCTCAGGACTGTGCACGTTACACACAGCACACACACCTCAGGACTGTGCACGTTACACACAGCACACTCACCTCAGGACTGTGCACGTTACACACAGCACACTCACCTCAGGACTGTGCACGTTACACACAGCACACTCACCTCAGCACTGTGCACGTTACACACAGCACACTCACCTCAGGACTGTGCACGTTACACACAGCACACTCACCTCAGGACTGTGCACGTTATACAGAGCACACTCACCTCAGGACTGTGCGCCTTACACCACAGCACACTCACCTCAGGACTGTGCACGTTACACACAGCACACTCACCTAAGGACTGTGCACGTTACACACAGCACACTCACCTCAGGACTGTGCACCTTACACACAGCACACTCACCTCAGGACTGTGCACGTTACACACAGCACACTCACCTCAGGACTGTGCGCCTTACACACAACACACTCACCTCAGGACTGTGCGCCTTACACCACAGCACACTCACCTCAGGACTGTGCACGTTACACACAGCACACTCACCTCAGGACTGTGCACGTTACACACAGCACACTCACCTCAGGACTGTGCACCTTACACACAGCACACTCACCTCAGGACTGTGCACGTTACACACAGCACACTCACCTCAGGACTGTGCACGTTACACACAGCACACACACCTCAGGACTGTGCACCCTACACACAGCACACACACCTCAGGACTGTGCACCTTACACACAGCACACTCACCTCAGGACTGTGCACGTTACACACAGCACACTCACCTCAGGACTGTGCACGTTACACACAGCACACTCACCTCAGGACTGTGCACATTACACACAGCACACTCACCTCAGGACTGTGCACGATACACACAGCACACACACCTCAGGACTGTGCACCTTACACACAGCACACTCACCTCAGGACTGTGCACGTTACACACAGCACACTCACCTCAGGACTGTGCACGTTACACACAGCACACACACCTCAGGACTGTGCACCTTACACACAGCACACACACCTCAGGACTGTGCACCTGACACACAGCACACACACCTCAGGACTGTGCACCTTACACACAGCACACACACCTCAGGACTGTGCACCCTACACACAGCACACACACCTCAGGACTGTGCACCCTACACACAGCAAACACACCTCAGGACTGTGCACCTTACACACAGCACACACACCTCAGGACTGTGCACCTGACACACAGCACACACACCTCAGGACTGTGCACCTTACACACAGCACACACACCTCAGGACTGTGCACCCTACACACAGCACACACACCTCAGGACTGTGCACCCTACACACAGCAAACACACCTCAGGACTGTGCACCTTACACACAGCACACTCACCTCAGGACTGTGCACGTTACACACAGCACACTCACCTCAGGACTGTGCATGTTACACACAGCACACTCACCTCAGGACTGTGCACGTTACACACAACACACTCACCTCAGGACTGTGCACGTTACACACAGCACACTCACCTCAGGACTGTGCACGTTACACACAGCACACTCACCTCAGGACTGTGCACGTTACACACAGCACACTCACCTCAGGACTGTGCACGTTACACACAGCACACTCACCTCAGGACTGTGCACGTTACACACAGCACACTCACCTCAGGACTGTGCACGTTACACACAGCACACTCACCTCAGGACTGTGCACGTTACACACAGCACACTCACCTCAGGACTGTGCACCTTACACACAGCACACACACCTCAGGACTGTGCACCTTACACACAGCACACACACCTCAGGACTGTGCACCTTACACACAAAACACACACCTCAGGACTGTGCACCATAAACACATCACACACACCTCAGGACTGTGCACCTTACACACAGCACACACACCTCAGGACTGTGCACCCTACACACAGCACACACACCTCAGGACTGTGCACCTTACACACAGCACACTCACCTCAGGACTGTGCACATTACACACAGCACACTCACCTCAGGACTGTGCACGTTACACACAGCACACTCACCTCAGGACTGTGCACGTTACACACAGCACACACACCTCAGGACTGTGCACCTTACACACAGCACACACACCTCAGGACTGTGCACCTAACACACAGCACACACACCTCAGGACTGCGCACCCTACACACAGCACACACACCTCAGGACTGTGCACCATACACACAGCACACACACCTCAGGACTGTGCACCCTACACACAGCACACTCACCTCAGGACTGTGCACGTTACACACAGCACACACACCTCAGGACTGTGCACCTTAGACACAGCAAACACACCTCAGGACTGTGCACGTTACACACAGCACACTCACCTCAGGACTGTGCACGTTACACACAGCACACTCACCTCAGGACTGTGCACGTTACACACAGCACACTCACCTAAGGACTGTGCACCTTACACACAGCACACACACCTCAGGACTGTGCACCTTACACACAGCACACACACCTCAGGACTGTGCATGTTACACACAGCACACACACCTCAGGACTGTGCACGTTACACACAGCACACACACCTCAGGACTGTGCACCTTACACACAGCACACACACCTCAGGACTGTGCACGTTACACACAGCACACACACCTCAGGACTGTGCACGTTACACACAGCACACACACCTCAAGACTGTGCACCTTACACACAGCACACACACCTCAGGACTGTGCACCTTACACACAGCACACACACCACAGGACTGTGCACGTTACACACAGTACACACACCTCAAGACTGTGCACCTTACACACAGCACACACACCTCAGGACTGTGCACCTTACACACAGCACACACACCTCAGGACTGTGCACCGTACACACAGCACACACACCTCAGGACTGTGAACGTTACACACTGCACACTCACCTCAGGACTGTGCACGTTACACACAGCACACTCACCTCAGGACTGTGCACGTTACACACAGCACACACACCTCAGGACTGTGCACCTTACACACAGCACACACACCTCAGGACTGTGCACGTTACACACAGCACACACACCTCAGGACTGTACACCTTACACACAGCACACACACCTCAGGACTGTGCACCTTACACACAGCACACACACCTCAGGACTGTGCAAGTTACACACAGCACACTCACCTCAGGACTGTGCACGTTACACACAGCACACTCACCTCAGGACTGTGCACGTTACACACAGCACACTCACCTCAGGACTGTGCACGTTACACACAGCACACTCACCTCAGGACTGTGCACGTTACACACAGCACACTCACCTCAGGACTGTGCACCTTACACACAGCAGACTCACCTCAGGACTGGGCATGTTACACACAGCAGACTCACCTCAGGACTGTGCACGTTACACACAGCAGACTCACCTCAGGACTGTGCACCTTACACACAGCACACTCACCTCAGGACTGTGCACGTTACACACAGCACACTCACCTCAGGACTGTGCACGTTACACACAGCACACTCACCTTAGTACTGTGCACGTTACACACAGCACACACACCACTGGACTGTGCACCTTACACACAGCACACACACCTCAGGACTGTGCACGTTACACACAGCACACACACCTCAGGACTGTGCACGTTACACACAGCACACTCACCTCAGGACTGTGCACGTTACACACAGCACACTCACCTCAGGACTGTGCACGTTACACACAGCACACTCACCTCAGCACTGTGCACGTTACACACAGCACACTCACCTCAGGACTGTGCACGTTACACACAGCACACTCACCTCAGGACTGTGCACGTTATACAGAGCACACTCACCTCAGGACTGTGCGCCTTACACCACAGCACACTCACCTCAGGACTGTGCACGTTACACACAGCACACTCACCTAAGGACTGTGCACGTTACACACAGCACACTCACCTCAGGACTGTGCACCTTACACACAGCACACTCACCTCAGGACTGTGCACGTTACACACAGCACACTCACCTCAGGACTGTGCGCCTTACACACAACACACTCACCTCAGGACTGTGCGCCTTACACCACAGCACACTCACCTCAGGACTGTGCACGTTACACACAGCACACTCACCTCAGGACTGTGCACGTTACACACAGCACACTCACCTCAGGACTGTGCACGTTACACACAGCACACTCACCTCAGGACTGTGCACGTTACACACAGCACACTCACCTCAGGACTGTGCACCTTACACACAGCACACTCACCTCAGGACTGTGCACGTTACACACAGCACACTCACCTCAGGACTGTGCACGTTACACACAGCACACACACCTCAGGACTGTGCACCCTACACACAGCACACACACCTCAGGACTGTGCACCTTACACACAGCACACTCACCTCAGGACTGTGCACGTTACACACAGCACACTCACCTCAGGACTGTGCACGTTACACACAGCACACTCACCTCAGGACTGTGCACGTTACACACAGCACACTCACCTCAGGACTGTGCACGATACACACAGCACACACACCTCAGGACTGTGCACCTTACACACAGCACACTCACCTCAGGACTGTGCACGTTACACACAGCACACTCACCTCAGGACTGTGCACGTTACACACAGCACACACACCTCAGGACTGTGCACCTTACACACAGCACACACACCTCAGGACTGTGCACCTGACACACAGCACACACACCTCAGGACTGTGCACCTTACACACAGCACACACACCTCAGGACTGTGCACCCTACACACAGCACACACACCTCAGGACTGTGCACCCTACACACAGCAAACACACCTCAGGACTGTGCACCTTACACACAGCACACTCACCTCAGGACTGTGCACGTTACACACAGCACACTCACCTCAGGACTGTGCATGTTACACACAGCACACTCACTTCAGGACTGTGCACGTTACACACAACACACTCACCTCAGGACTGTGCACGTTACACACAGCACACTCACCTCAGGACTGTGCACGTTACACACAGCACACTCACCTCAGGACTGTGCACGTTACACACAGCACACTCACCACAGGACTGTGCACGTTACACACAGCACACTCACCTCAGGACTGTGCACGTTACACACAGCACACTCACCTCAGGACTGTGCACGTTACACACAGCACACTCACCTCAGGACTGTGCACGTTACACACAGCACACTCACCTCAGGACTGTGCACCTTACACACAGCACACACACCTCAGGACTGTGCACCTTACACACAGCACACACACCTCAGGACTGTGCACCTTACACACAAAACACACACCTCAGGACTGTGCACCATAAACACATCACACACACCTCAGGACTGTGCACCTTACACACAGCACACACACCTCAGGACTGTGCACCCTACACACAGCACACACACCTCAGGACTGTGCACCTTACACACAGCACACTCACCTCAGGACTGTGCACATTACACACAGCACACTCACCTCAGGACTGTGCACGTTACACACAGCACACTCACCTCAGGACTGTGCACGTTACACACAGCACACACACCTCAGGACTGTGCACCTTACACACAGCACACACACCTCAGGACTGTGCACCTAACACACAGCACACACACCTCAGGACTGCGCACCCTACACACAGCACACACACCTCAGGACTGTGCACCATACACACAGCACACACACCTCAGGACTGTGCACCCTACACACAGCACACACACATCAGGACAGTGCACCTTACACACAGCACACTCACCTCAGGACTGTGCACGTTACACACAGCACACTCACCTCAGGACTGTGCACGTTACACACAGCACACACACCTCAGGACTGTGCACCTTACACACAGCACACACACCTCAGGACTGTGCACCTAACACACAGCACACACACCTCAGGACTGTGCACCCTACACACAGCACACACACCTCAGGACTGTGCACCTTACACACAGCACACTCACCTCAGGACTGTGCACGTTACACACAGCACACTCACATCAGGACTGTGCACGTTACACACGGCACACTCACCTCAGGACTGTGCACCTTACACACAGCACACTCACCTCAGGACTGTGCACCTTACACACAGCACACACACCTCAGGACTGTGCACCTTACACACAGCAGACACACCTCAGGACTGTGCACCATGAACACATCACACACACCTCAGGACTGTGCACCTTACACACAGCACACACACCTCAGGACTGTGCACCCTACACACAGCACACACACCTCAGGACTGTGCACCTTACACACAGCACACTCACCTCAGGACTGTGCACGTTACACACAGCACACTCACCTCAGGACTGTGCACGTTACACACAGCACACACACCTCAGGACTGTGCACCCTACACACAGCACACACACCTCAGGACTGTGCACCTTACACACAGCACACTCACCTCAGGACTGTGCACATTACACACAGCACACTCACCTCAGGACTGTGCACGTTACACACAGCACACTCACCTCAGGACTGTGCACGTTACACACAGCACACACACCTCAGGACTGTGCACCTTACACACAGCACACACACCTCAGGACTGTGCACCTAACACACAGCACACACACCTCAGGACTGTGCACCCTACACACAGCACACACACCTCAGGACTGTGCACCATACACACAGCACACACACCTCAGGACTGTGCACCCTACACACAGCACACACACATCAGGACAGTGCACCTTACACACAGCACACTCACCTCAGGACTGTGCACGTTACACACAGCACACTCACCTCAGGACTGTGCACGTTACACACAGCACACACACCTCAGGACTGTGCACCTTACACACAGCACACACACCTCAGGACTGTGCACCTAACACACAGCACACACACCTCAGGACTGTGCACCCTACACACAGCACACACACCTCAGGACTGTGCACCTTACACACAGCACACTCACCTCAGGACTGTGCACGTTACACACAGCACACTCACATCAGGACTGTGCACGTTACACACGGCACACTCACCTCAGGACTGTGCACCTTACACACAGCACACTCACCTCAGGACTGTGCACCTTACACACAGCACACACACCTCAGGACTGTGCACCTTACACACAGCAGACACACCTCAGGACTGTGCACCATAAACACATCACACACACCTCAGGACTGTGCACCTTACACACAGCACACACACCTCAGGACTGTGCACCCTACACACAGCACACACACCTCAGGACTGTGCACCTTACACACAGCACACTCACCTCAGGACTGTGCACGTTACACACAGCACACTCACCTCAGGACTGTGCACGTTACACACAGCACACACACCTCAGGACTGTGCACCTTACACACAGCACACACACCTCAGGACTGTGCACCTAACACACAGCACACACACCTCAGGAGTGTGCACCTTACACACAGCACACACACCTCAGGACTGTGCACCCTACACACAGCACACACACCTCAGGACTGTGCACCATACACACAGCACACACACCTCAGGAATGTGCACCCTACACACAGCACACACACATCAGGACTGTGCACCTTACACACAGCACACTCACCTCAGGACTGTGCACGTTACACACAGCACACTCACCTCAGGACTGTGCACGTTACAGACAGCACACTCACCTCAGGACTATGCACCTTACACACAGCACACACACCTCATGACTGTGAACGTTACACACAGCACACACACCTCAGGACTGTGCACGTTACACACAGCACACACACCTCAGGACTGTGCACGTTACACACAGCACACACACCTCAAGACTGTGCACCTTACACACAGCACACACACCTCAGGACTGTGCACCTTACACACAGCACACACACCACAGGACTGTGCACGTTACACACAGTACACACACCTCAAGACTGTGCACCTTACACACAGCACACACACCTCAGGACTGTGCACCTTACACACAGCACACACACCTCAGGACTGTGCACCGTACACACAGCACACACACCTCAGGACTGTGAACGTTACACACTGCACACTCACCTCAGGACTGTGCACGTTACACACAGCACACTCACCTCAGGACTGTGCACGTTACACACAGCACACACACCTCAGGACTGTGCACCTTACACACAGCACACACACCTCAGGACTGTGCACGTTACACACAGCACACAGACCTCAGGACTGTACACCTTACACACAGCACACACACCTCAGGACTGTGCACCTTACACACAGCACACACACCTCAGGACTGTGCACGTTACACACAGCACACTCACCTCAGGACTGTGCACGTTACACACAGCACACTCACCTCAGGACTGTGCACGTTACACACAGCACACTCACCTCAGGACTGTGCACGTTACACACAGCACACTCACCTCAGGATTGTGCACGTTACACACAGCACACTCACCTCAGGACTGTGCACCTTACACACAGCAGACTCACCTCAGGACTGGGCATGTTACACACAGCAGACTCACCTCAGGACTGTGCACGTTACACACAGCAGACTCACCTCAGGACTGTGCACCTTACACACAGCACACTCACCTCAGGACTGTGCACGTTACACACAGCACACTCACCTCAGGACTGTGCACGTTACACACAGCACACTCACCTTAGAACTGTGCACGTTACACACAGCACACACACCTCTGGACTGTGCACCTTACACACAGCACACACACCTCAGGACTGTGCACGTTACACACAGCACACACACCTCAGGACTGTGCACGTTACACACAACACACTCACCTCAGGACTGTGCACGTTACACACAGCACACTCACCTCAGGACTGTGCACGTTACACACAGCACACTCACCTCAGCACTGTGCATGTTACACACAGCACACTCACCTCAGGACTGTGCACGTTACACACAGCACACACACCTCAGGACTGTGCACCTTAGACACAGCAAACACACCTCAGGACTGTGCACGTTACACACAGCACACTGACCTCAGGACTGTGCACGTTACAAACAGCACACTCACCTCAGGACTGTGCACGTTACACACAGCACACTCACCTAAGGACTGTGCACCTTACACACAGCACACACACCTCAGGACTGTGCACCTTACACACAGCACACACACCTCAGGACTGTGCATGTTACACACAGCACACACACCTCAGGACTGTGCACCTTACACACAGCACACACACCTCAGGACTGTGCACGTTACACAAAGCACACTCACCTCAGGACTGTGCACGTTACACACAGCACACACACCTCAGGACTGTGCTCCTTACACACAGCACACACACCTCAGGACTGTGCACGTTACACACAGCACACACACCTCAGGACTGTGCACGTTACACACAGCACACTCACCTCAGGACTGTGCACGTTACACACAGCACACTCACCTCAGGACTGTGCACCTTACACACAGCACACTCACCTCAGGACTGTGCACGTTACACACAGCACACTCACCTCAGGACTGTGCACGTTACACACAGCACACACACCTCAGGACTGTGAACCTTACACACAGCACACACACCTCAGGACTGTGCACGTTACACACAGCACACTCACCTCAGGACTGTGCACCTTACACACAGCACACTCACCTCAGGACTGTGAACGTTACACACAGCACACTCACCTCAGGACTGTGCACGTTACACACAGCACACTCACCTCAGGACTGTGCACGTTACAGACAGCACACTCACCTCAGGACTGTGAACGTTACACACAGCACACTCACCTCAGGACTGTGCACGTTACACACAGCACACTCACCTCAGGACTGTGCACCTTACACACAGCACACTCACCTCAGGACTGTGAACGTTACACACAGCACACTCACCTCAGGACTGTGCACGTTACACACAGCACACTCACCTCAGGACTGTGCACCTTACACACAGCACACACACCTCAGGACTGTGAACGTTACACACAGCACACACACCTCAGGACTGTGCACGTTACACACAGTACACACACCTCAGGACTGTGCACGTTACACACAGCACACACACCTCAAGACTGTGCACCTTACACACAGCACACACACATCAGGACTGTGCACATTACACACAGCACACACACCTCAAGACTGTGCACCTTACACACAGCACACACACCTCAGGACTGTGCACCTTACACACAGCACACACACCACAGGACTGTGCACGTTACACACAGCACACACACCTCAAGACTGTGCACCTTACACACAGCACACACACCTCAGGACTGTGCACCTTACACACAGCACACACACCACAGGACTGTGCACGTTACACACAGCACACACACCAAGACTGTGCACCTTACACACAGCACACACACCTCAGGACTGTGCACCTTACACACAGCACACACACCTCAGGACTGTGCACCGTACACACAGCACACACACCTCAGGACTGTGAACGTTACACACTGCACACTCACCTCAGGACTGTGCACGTTACACACAGCACACTCACCTCAGGACTGTGCACGTTACACACAGCACACACACCTCAGGACTGTGCACCTTACACACAGCACACACACCTCAGGACTGTGCACGTTACACACAGCACACACACCTCAGGACTGTGCACGTTACACACAGCACACACACCTCAGGACTGTACACCTTACACACAGCACACACACCTCAGGACTGTGCACCTTACACACAGCACACACACCTCAGGACTGTGCAAGTTACACACAGCACACTCACCTCAGGACTGTGCACGTTACCAACAGCACACTCACCTCAGGACTGTGCACGTTCTACACAGCACACTCACCTCAGGACTGTGCACGTTACACACAGCACACTCACCTCAGGACTGTGCACGTTACACACAGCACACTCACCTCAGGACTGTGCACGTTACACACAACATACTCACCTCAGGACTGTGCACGTTACACACAGCAGACTCACCTCAGGACTGTGCACCTTACACACAGCACACTCACCTCAGGACTGTGCACGTTACACACAGCACACTCACCTCAGGACTGTGCACGTTACACACAGCACACTCACCTCAGGACTGTGCACGTTACACACAGCAGACTCACCTACGGACTGTGCACCTTACACACAGCACACACACCTCAGGACTGTGCACGTTACACACAGCACACTCACCTCAGGACTGTGCACGTTACACACAGCACACTCACCTACGGACTGTGCACCTTACACACAGCACACACACCTCAGGACTGTGCACCTTACACACAGCACACACACCTCAGGACTGTGCATGTTACACACAGCACACACACCTCAGGACTGTGCACGTTACACACAGCACACACACCTCAGGACTGTGCACCTTACACACAGCACACACACCTCAGGACTGTGCACGTTACACAAAGCACACTCACCTCAGGACTGTGCACGTTACACACAGCACACACACCTCAGGACTGTGCTCCTTACACACAGCACACACACCTCAGGACTGTGCACGTTACACATAGCACACTCACCTCAGGACTGTGCACGTTACACACAGCACACTCACCTCAGGACTGTGCACGTAACACACAGCACACTCACCTCAGGACTGTGCACCTTACACACAGCACACTCACCTCAGGACTGTGAACGTTACACACAGCACACTCACCTCAGGACTGTGCACGTTACACACAGCACACTCACCTCAGGACTGTGCACCTTACACACAGCACACTCACCTCAGGACTGTGAACGTTACACACAGCACACTCACCTCAGGACTGTGCACGTTACACACAGCACACTCACCTCAGGACTGTGCACCTTACACACAGCACACTCACCTCAGGACTGTGAACGTTACACACAGCACACTCACCTCAGGACTGTGCACGTTACACACAGCACACTCACCTCAGGACTGTGCACCTTACACACAGCACACACACCTCAGGACTGTGAACGTTACACACAGCACACACACCTCAGGACTGTGCACGTTACACACAGTACACACACCTCAGGACTGTGCACGTTACACACAGCACACACACCTCAAGACTGTGCACCTTACACACAGCACACACACATCAGGACTGTGCACATTACACACAGCACACACACCTCAAGACTGTGCACCTTACACACAGCACACACACCTCAGGACTGTGCACCTTACACACAGCACACACACCACAGGACTGTGCACGTTACACACAGCACACACACCAAGACTGTGCACCTTACACACAGCACACACACCTCAGGACTGTGCACCTTACACACAGCACACACACCTCAGGACTGTGCACCGTACACACAGCACACACACCTCAGGACTGTGAACGTTACACACTGCACACTCACCTCAGGACTGTGCACGTTACACACAGCACACTCACCTCAGGACTGTGCACGTTACACACAGCACACACACCTCAGGACTGTGCACCTTACACACAGCACACACACCTCAGGACTGTGCACGTTACACACAGCACACACACCTCAGGACTGTACACCTTACACACAGCACACACACCTCAGGACTGTGCACCTTACACACAGCACACACACCTCAGGACTGTGCAAGTTACACACAGCACACTCACCTCAGGACTGTGCACGTTACCAACAGCACACTCACCTCAGGACTGTGCACGTTCTACACAGCACACTCACCTCAGGACTGTGCACGTTACACACAGCACACTCACCTCAGGACTGTGCACGTTACACACAGCACACTCACCTCAGGACTGTGCACGTTACACACAGCATACTCACCTCAGGACTGTGCACGTTACACACAGCAGACTCACCTCAGGACTGTGCACCTTACACACAGCACACTCACCTCAGGACTTTGCACGTTACACACAGCACACTCACCTCAGGACTGTGCACGTTACACACAGCACACTCACCTCAGGACTGTGCACGTTACACACAGCAGACTCACCTACGGACTGTGCACCTTACACACAGCACACACACCTCAGGACTGTGCACGTTACACACAGCACACTCACCTCAGGACTGTGCACGTTACACACAGCACACTCACCTACGGACTGTGCACCTTACACACAGCACACACACCTCAGGACTGTGCACCTTACACACAGCACACACACCTCAGGACTGTGCATGTTACACACAGCACACACACCTCAGGACTGTGCACGTTACACACAGCACACACACCTCAGGACTGTGCACCTTACACACAGCACACACACCTCAGGACTGTGCACGTTACACAAAGCACACTCACCTCAGGACTGTGCACGTTACACACAGCACACACACCTCAGGACTGTGCTCCTTACACACAGCACACACACCTCAGGACTGTGCACGTTACACATAGCACACTCACCTCAGGACTGTGCACGTTACACACAGCACACTCACCTCAGGACTGTGCACGTAACACACAGCACACTCACCTCAGGACTGTGCACCCTACACACAGCACACTCACCTCAGGACTGTGCACCCTACACACAGCACACTCACCTCAGGACTGTGCACGTTACACACAGCACACTCACCTCAGGACTGTGCACGTTACACATAGCACACTCACCTCAGGACTGTGCACGTTACACACAGCACACTCACCTCAGGACTGTGCACGTTACACACAGCACACTCACCTCAGGACTGTGCACCCTACACACAGCACACTCACCTCAGGACTGTGCATGTTACACACAACACACTCACCTCAGGACTGTGCGCGTTACACACAACACACTCACCTGAGGACTGTGCGCCTTACACACAGCACACTCAACTCAGGACTGTGCACGTTACACACAGCACACTCACCTCAGGACAGTGCACGTAACACACAGCACACTCACCTCAGGACTGTGCACGTTATACAGAGCACACTCACCTCAGGACTGTGCACATTACACACAGCACACTCACCTCAGGACTGTGCACGGTACACACAGCACACTCACCTCAGGACTGTGCACGTTACACACAGCACACTCACCTCAGGACTGTGCACCTTACACACAGCACACTCACCTCAGGACTGTGCACGCTACACACAGCACACTCACCTCAGGACTGTGCGCCTTACACACAACACACTCACCTCAGGACTGTGCGCCTTACACCACGGCACACTCACCTCAGGACTGTGCACGTTACACACAGCACACTCACCTAAGAACTGTGCACGTTAAACACAGCACACTCACCTCAGGACTGTGCACGTTACACACAGCACACTCACCTCAGGACTCTGCGCCTTACACACAACACACTCACCTCAGGACTGTGCGCCTTACACCACAGCACACTCACCTCAGGACTGTGCACGTTACACACAGCACACTCACCTCAGGACTGTGCACGTTACACACAGCACACTCACCTCAGGACTGTGCACGTTACACACAGCACACTCACCTCAGGACTGTGCACGTTACACACAGCACACTCACCTCAGGACTCTGCGCCTTACACACAACACACTGACCTCAGGACTGTGCGCCTTACACCACAGCACACTCACCTCAGGACTGTGCACGTTACACACAGCACACTCACCTCAGGACTGTTCACGTTACACACAGCACACTCACCTCAGGACTGTGCACGTTACACACAGCACACACACCTCAGGACTGTGCACGTTACACAAAGCACAATCACCTCAGGACTGTGCACGTTACACACAGCACACACACCTCAGGACTGTGCTCCTTACACACAGCACACACACCTCAGGACTGTGCACGTTACACACAGCACACACACCTCAGGACTGTGCACGTTACACACAGCACACACACCTCAGGACTGTGCACGTTACACATAGCACACTCACCTCAGGACTGTGCACGTTACACACAGCACACTCACCTCAGGACTGTGCACGTTACACACAGCACACTCACCTCAGGACTGTGCACCCTACACACAGCACACTCACCTCAGGACTGTGCACGTTACACACAGCACACTCACCTCAGGACTGTGCACGTTACACATAGCACACTCACCTCAGGACTGTGCACTTTACACACAGCACACTCACCTCAGGACTGTGCACGTTACACACAGCACACTCACCTCAGGAATGTGCACCCTACACACAGCACACTCACCTCAGGACTGTGCACGTTACACACAACACACTCACCTCAGGACTGTGCGCGTTACACACAACACACTCACCTGAGGACTGTGCGCCTTACACACAGCACACTCAACTCAGGACTGTGCACGTTACACACAGCACACTCACCTCAGGACTGTGCACGTTACACACAGCACACTCACCTCAGGACTGTGCACGTTATACAGAGCACACTCACCTCAGGACTGTGCACGTTACACACAGCACACTCACCTCAGGACTGTGCACGTTACACACAGCACACTCACCTCAGGACTGTGCACATTACACACAGCACACTCACCTCAGGACTGTGCACCTTACACACAGCACACTCACCTCAGGACTGTGCACGCTACACACAGCACACTCACCTCAGGACTGTGCGCCTTACACACAACACACTCACCTCAGGACTGTGCGCCTTACACCACAGCACACACACCTCAGGACTGTGCACGTTACACACAGCACACTCACCTCAGGATTGTGCACGTTACACACAGCACACTCACCTCAGGACTGTGCACCTTACACACAGCAGACTCACCTCAGGACTGGGCATGTTACACACAGCAGACTCACCTCAGGACTGTGCACGTTACACACAGCAGACTCACCTCAGGACTGTGCACCTTACACACAGCACACTCACCTCAGGACTGTGCACGTTACACACAGCACACTCACCTCAGGACTGTGCACGTTACACACAGCACACTCACCTTAGTACTGTGCACGTTACACACAGCACACACACCTCTGGACTGTGCACCTTACACACAGCACACACACCTCAGGACTGTGCACGTTACACACAGCACACACACCTCAGGACTGTGCACGTTACACACAGCACACTCACCTCAGGACTGTGCACGTTACACACAGCACACTCACCTCAGGACTGTGCACGTTACACACAGCACACTCACCTCAGCACTGTGCACGTTACACACAGCACACTCACCTCAGGACTGTGCACGTTACACACAGCACACTCACCTCAGGACTGTGCACGTTATACAGAGCACACTCACCTCAGGACTGTGCGCCTTACACCACAGCACACTCACCTCAGGACTGTGCACGTTACACACAGCACACTCACCTAAGGACTGTGCACGTTACACACAGCACACTCACCTCAGGACTGTGCACCTTACACACAGCACACTCACCTCAGGACTGTGCACGTTACACACAGCACACTCACCTCAGGACTGTGCGCCTTACACACAACACACTCACCTCAGGACTGTGCGCCTTACACCACAGCACACTCACCTCAGGACTGTGCACGTTACACACAGCACACTCACCTCAGGACTGTGCACGTTACACACAGCACACTCACCTCAGGACTGTGCACGTTACACACAGCACACTCACCTCAGGACTGTGCACGTTACACACAGCACACTCACCTCAGGACTGTGCACCTTACACACAGCACACTCACCTCAGGACTGTGCACGTTACACACAGCACACTCACCTCAGGACTGTGCACGTTACACACAGCACACACACCTCAGGACTGTGCACCCTACACACAGCACACACACCTCAGGACTGTGCACCCTACACACAGCAAACACACCTCAGGACTGTGCACCTTACACACAGCACACTCACCTCAGGACTGTGCACGTTACACACAGCACACTCACCTCTGGACTGTGCACGTTACACACAGCACACTCACCTCAGGACTGTGCACGTTACACACAGCACACTCACCTCCGGACTGTGCACGTTACACACAGCACACTCACCTCAGGACTGTGCACGTTACACACAGCACACTCACCTCAGGACTGTGCACGTTACACACAGCACACTCACCTCAGGACTGTGCACGTTACACACAGCACACTCACCTCAGGACTGTGCACCTTACACACAGCACACACACCTCAGGACTGTGCACCTTACACACAGCACACACACCTCAGGACTGTGCACCTTACACACAAAACACACACCTCAGGACTGTGCACCATAAACACATCACACACACCTCAGGACTGTGCACCTTACACACAGCACACACACCTCAGGACTGTGCACCCTACACACAGCACACACACCTCAGGACTGTGCACCCTACAGACAGCAAACACACCTCAGGACTGTGCACCTTACATACAGCACACTCACCTCAGGACTGTGCACGTTACACACAGCACACTCACCTCAGGACTGTGCATGTTACACACAGCACACTCACCTCAGGACTGTGCACGTTACACACAACACACTCACCTCAGGACTGTGCACGTTACACACAGCACACTCACCTCAGGACTGTGCACGTTACACACAGCACACTCACCTCAGGACTGTGCACGTTACACACAGCACACTCACCTCAGGACTGTGCACGTTACACACAGCACACTCACCTCAGGACTGTGCACTTTACACACAGCACACTCACCTCAGGACTGTGCACGTTACACACAGCACACTCACCTCAGGACTGTGCACGTTACACACAGCACACTCACCTCAGGACTGTGCACCTTACACACAGCACACACACCTCAGGACTGTGCACCTTACACACAGCACACACACCTCAGGACTGTGCACCTTACACACAAAACACACACCTCAGGACTGTGCACCATAAACACATCACACACACCTCAGGACTGTGCACCTTACACACAGCACACACACCTCAGGACTGTGCACCCTACACACAGCACACACACCTCAGGACTGTGCACCTTACACACAGCACACTCACCTCAGGACTGTGCACATTACACACAGCACACTCACCTCAGGACTGTGCACGTTACACACAGCACACTCACCTCAGGACTGTGCACGTTACACACAGCACACACACCTCAGGACTGTGCACCTTACACACAGCACACACACCTCAGGACTGTGCACCTAACACACAGCACACACACCTCAGGACTGTGCACCCTACACACAGCACACACACCTCAGGACTGTGCACCATACACACAGCACACACACCTCAGGACTGTGCACCCTACACACAGCACACACACATCAGGACAGTGCACCTTACACACAGCACACTCACCTCAGGACTGTGCACGTTACACACAGCACACTCACCTCAGGACTGTGCACGTTACACACAGCACACACACCTCAGGACTGTGCACCTTACACACAGCACACACACCTCAGGACTGTGCACCTAACACACAGCACACACACCTCAGGACTGTGCACCCTACACACAGCACACACACCTCAGGACTGTGCACCTTACACACAGCACACTCACCTCAGGACTGTGCACGTTACACACAGCACACTCACATCAGGACTGTGCACGTTACACACGGCACACTCACCTCAGGACTGTGCACCTTACACACAGCACACTCACCTCAGGACTGTGCACCTTACACACAGCACACACACCTCAGGACTGTGCACCTTACATACAGCACACACACCTCAGGACTGTGCACCATAAACACATCACACACACCTCAGGACTGTGCACCTTACACACAGCACACACACCTCAGGACTGTGCACCCTACACACAGCACACACACCTCAGGACTGTGCACCTTACACACAGCACACTCACCTCAGGACTGTGCACGTTACACACAGCACACTCACCTCAGGACTGTGCACGTTACACACAGCACACACACCTCAGGACTGTGCACCTTACACACAGCACACACACCTCAGGACTGTGCACCTAACACACAGCACACACACCTCAGGACTGTGCACCTTACACACAGCACACACACCTCAGGACTGTGCACCCTACACACAGCACACACACCTCAGGACTGTGCACCATACACACAGCACACACACCTCAGGAATGTGCACCCTACACACAGCACACACACATCAGGACTGTGCACCTTACACACAGCACACTCACCTCAGGACTGTGCACGTTACACACAGCACACTCACCTCAGGACTGTGCACGTTACAGACAGCACACTCACCTCAGGACTATGCACCTTACACACAGCACACACACCTCATGACTGTGAACGTTACACACAGCACACACACCTCAGGACTGTGCACGTTACACACAGCACACACACCTCAGGACTGTGCACGTTACACACAGCACACACACCTCAAGACTGTGCACCTTACACACAGCACACACACCTCAGGACTGTGCACCTTACACACAGCACACACACCTCCGGACTGTGCACCTTACACACAGCGCACACACCTCAGGACTGTGCACCGTACACACAGCACACACACCTCAGGACTGTGAACATTACACACTGCACACTCACCTCAGGACTGTGCACGTTACACACAGCACACTCACCTCAGGACTGTGCACGTTACACACAGCACACACACCTCAGGACTGTGCACCTTACACACAGCACACACACCTCAGGACTGTGCACGTTACACACAGCACACACACCTCAGGACTGTACACCTTACACACAGCACACACACCTCAGGACTGTGCACCTTACACACAGCACACACACCTCAGGACTGTGCAAGTTACACACAGCACACTCACCTCAGGACTGTGCACGTTACACACAGCACACTCACCTCAGGACTGTGCACGTTACACACAGCACACTCACCTCAGGACTGTGCACGTTACACACAGCACACTCACCTCAGGACTGTGCACGTTACACACAGCACACTCACCTCAGGATTGTGCACGTTACACACAGCACACTCACCTCAGGACTGTGCACCTTACACACAGCAGACTCACCTCAGGACTGGGCATGTTACACACAGCAGACTCACCTCAGGACTGTGCACGTTACACACAGCAGACTCACCTCAGGACTGTGCACCTTACACACAGCACACTCACCTCAGGACTGTGCACGTTACACACAGCACACTCACCTCAGGACTGTGCACGTTACAGACAGCACACTCACCTCAGGACTATGCACCTTACACACAGCACACACACCTCATGACTGTGAACGTTACACACAGCACACACACCTCAGGACTGTGCACGTTACACACAGCACACAGACCTCAGGACTGTGCACGTTACACACAGCACACACACCTCAAGACTGTGCACCTTACACACAGCACACACACCTCAGGACTGTGCACCTTACACACAGCACACACACCTCCAGACTGTGCACCTTACACACAGCGCACACACCTCAGGACTGTGCACCGTACACACAGCACACACACCTCAGGACTGTGAACATTACACACTGCACACTCACCTCAGGACTGTGCACGTTACACACAGCACACTCACCTCAGGACTGTGCACGTTACACACAGCACACACACCTCAGGACTGTGCACCTTACACACAGCACACACACCTCAGGACTGTGCACGTTACACACAGCACACACACCTCAGGACTGTACACCTTACACACAGCACACACACCTCAGGACTGTGCACCTTACACACAGCACACACACCTCAGGACTGTGCAAGTTACACACAGCACACTCACCTCAGGACTGTGCACGTTACACACAGCACACTCTCCTCAGGACTGTGCACGTTACACACAGCACACTCACCTCAGGACTGTGCACGTTACACACAGCACACTCACCTCAGGACTGTGCACGTTACACACAGCACACTCACCTCAGGATTGTGCACGTTACACACAGCACACTCACCTCAGGACTGTGCACCTTACACACAGCAGACTCACCTCAGGACTGGGCATGTTACACACAGCAGACTCACCTCAGGACTGTGCACGTTACACACAGTAGACTCACCTCAGGACTGTGCACCTTACACACAGCACACTCACCTCAGGACTGTGCACGTTACACACAGCACACTCACCTCAGGACTGTGCACGTTACACACAGCACACTCACCTTAGTACTGTGCACGTTACACACAGCACACACACCTCTGGACTGTGCACCTTACACACAGCACACACACCTCAGGACTGTGCACGTTACACACAGCACACACACCTCAGGACTGTGCACGTTACACACAGCACACTCACCTCAGGACTGTGCACGTTACACACAGCACACTCACCTCAGGACTGTGCACGTTACACACAGCACACTCACCTCAGCACTGTGCACGTTACACACAGCACACTCACCTCAGGACTGTGCACGTTACACACAGCACACACACCTCAGGACTGTGCACCTTAGACACAGCAAACACACCTCAGGACTGTGCACGTTACACACAGCACACTCACCTCAGGACTGTGCACGTTACACACAGCACACTCACCTCAGGACTGTGCACGTTACACACAGCACACTCACCTAAGGACTGTGCACCTTACACACAGCACACACACCTCAGGACTGTGCACCTTACACACAGCACACACACCTCAGGACTGTGCACCTTACACACAGCGCACACACCTCCGGACTGTGCACCATAAACACATCACACACACCTCAGGACTGTGCACCTTACACACAGCACACACACCTCAGGACTGTGCACCCTACACACAGCACACACACCTCAGGACTGTGCACGTTACACACAGCACACACACCTCAGGACTGTACACCTTACACACAGCACACACACCTCAGGACTGTGCACCTTACACACAGCACACACACCTCAGGACTGTGCACCTTACACACAGCACACACACCTCAGGACTGTGCAAGTTACACACAGCACACTCACCTCAGGACTGTGCACGTTACACACAGCACACTCACCTCAGGACTGTGCACGTTCTACACAGCACACTCACCTCAGGACTGTGCACGTTACACACAGCACACTCACCTCAGGACTGTGCACGTTACACACAGCACACTCACCTCAGGACTGTGCACGTTACACACAGCATACTCACCTCAGGACTGTGCACGTTACACACCGCAGACTCACCTCAGGACTGTGCACCTTACACACAGCACACTCACCTCAGGACTGTGCACGTTACACACAGCACACTCACCTCAGGACTGTACACGTTACACACAGCACACTCACCTCAGGACTGTGCACGTTACACACAGCAGACTCACCTACGGACTGTGCACCTTACACACAGCACACACACCTTAGGACTGTGCACGTTACACACAGCACACTCACCTCAGGACTGTGCACGTTACACACAGCACACTCACCTCAGGACTGTGCACGTTACACACAGCACACTCACCTACGGACTGTGCACCTTACACACAGCACACACACCTCAGGACTGTGCACCTTCCACACAGCACACACACCTCAGGACTGTGCATGTTACACACAGCACACACACCTCAGGACTGTGCACGTTACACACAGCACACACACCTCAGGACTGTGCACCTTACACACAGCACACACACCTCAGGACTGTGCACGTTACACAAAGCACACTCACCTCAGGACTGTGCACGTTACACACAGCACACACACCTCAGGACTGTGCTCCTTACACACAGCACACACACCTCAGGACTGTGCACGTTACACACAGCACACACACCTCAGGACTGTGCACGTTACACATAGCACACTCACCTCAGGACTGTGCACGTTACACACAGCACACTCACCTCAGGACTGTGCACGTAACACACAGCACACTCACCTCAGGACTGTGCACCCTACACACAGCACACTCACCTCAGGACTGTGCACGTTACACACAGCACACTCACCTCAGGACTGTGCACGTTACACATAGCACACTCACCTCAGGACTGTGCACGTTACACACAGCACACTCACCTCAGGACTGTGCACGTTACACACAGCACACTCACCTCAGGACTGTGCACCCTACACACAGCACACTCACCTCAGGACTGTGCATGTTACACACAACACACTCACCTCAGGACTGTGCGCGTTACACACAACACACTCACCTGAGGACTGTGCGCCTTACACACAGCACACTCAACTCAGGACTGTGCACGTTACACACAGCACACTCACCTCAGGACTGTGCACGTTACACACAGCACACTCACCTCAGGACTGTGCACGTTACACACAGCACACTCACCTCAGGACTGTGCACCTTACACACAGCACACTCACCTCAGGACTGTGCACGCTACACACAGCACACTCACCTCAGGACTGTGCGCCTTACACACAACACACTCACCTCAGGACTGTGCGCCTTACACCACAGCACACTCACCTCAGGACTGTGCACGTTACACACAGCACACTCACCTAAGGACTGTGCACGTTACACACAGCACACTCACCTCAGGACTGTGCACCTTACACACAGCACACTCACCTCAGGACTGTGCACGTTACACACAGCACACTCACCTCAGGACTCTGCACCTTACACACAACACACTCACCTCAGGACTGTGCGCCTTACACCACAGCACACTCACCTCAGGACTGTGCACGTTACACACAGCACACTCACCTCAGGACTGTGCACGTTACACACAGCACACTCACCTCAGGACTGTGCACGTTACACACAGCACACACACCTCAGGACTGTGCACGTTACACAAAGCACACTCACCTCAGGACTGTGCACGTTACACACAGCACACACACCTCAGGACTGTGCTCCTTACACACAGCACACACACCTCAGGACTGTGCACGTTACACACAGCACACACACCTCAGGACTGTGCACGTTACACACAGCACACACACCTCAGGACTGTGCACGTTACACATAGCACACTCACCTCAGGACTGTGCACGTTACACACAGCACACTCACCTCAGGACTGTGCACGTTACACACAGCACACTCACCTCAGGACTGTGCACCCTACACACAGCACACTCACCTCAGGACTGTGCACGTTACACACAGCACACTCACCTCAGGACAGTGCACGTTACACATAGCACACTCACCTCAGGACTGTGCACGTTACACACAGCACACTCACCTCAGGACTGTGCACGTTACACACAGCACACTCACCTCAGGAATGTGCACCCTACACACAGCACACTCACCTCAGGACTGTGCACGTTACACACAACACACTCACCTCAGGACTGTGCGCGTTACACACAACACACTCACCTGAGGACTGTGCGCCTTACACACAGCACACTCAACTCAGGACTGTGCACGTTACACACAGCACACTCACCTCAGGACTGTGCACGTTACACACAGCACACTCACCTCAGGACTGTGCACGTTATACAGAGCACACTCACCTCAGGACTGTGCACGTTACACACAGCACACTCACCTCAGGACTGTGCACGTTACACACAGCACACTCACCTCAGGACTGTGCAAGTTACACACAGGACACTCACCTCAGGACTGTGCACCTTACACACAGCACACTCACCTCAGGACTGTGCACGCTACACACAGCACACTCACCTCAGGACTGTGCGCCTTACACACAACACACTCACCTCAGGACTGTGCGCCTTACACCACAGCACACACACCTCAGGACTGTGCACGTTACACACAGCACACTCACCTAAGGACTGTGCACGTTACACACAGCACACTCACCTCAGGACTGTGCACCTTACACACAGCACACTCACCTCAGGACTGTGCACGTTACACACAGCACACTCGCCTCAGGACTCTGCGCCTTACACACAACACACTCACCTCAGGACTGTGCGCCTTACACCACAGCACACTCACCTCAGGACTGTGCACGTTACACACAGCACACTCACCTCAGGACTGTGCACGTTACACACAGCACACTCACCTCAGGACTGTGCACGTTACACACAGCACACTCACCTCAGGACTGTGCACCTTACACACAGCACACTCACCTCAGGTCTGTGCACGTTACACACAGCACACTCACCTCAGGACTGTGCACGTTACACACAGCACACACACCTCAGGACTGTGCACCTTACACACAGCACACACACCTCAGGTCTGTGCATGTTACACACAGCACACACACCTCAGGACTGTGCACGTTACACACAGCACACACACCTCAGGACTGTGCACCTTACACACAGCACACACACCTCAGGACTGTGCACGTTACACAAAGCACACTCACCTCAGGACTGTGCACCTTACACACAGCACACACACCTCAGGACTGTGCAAGTTACACACAGCACACTCACCTCAGGACTGTGCACGTTACACACAGCACACTCACCTCAGGACTGTGCACGTTACACACAGCACACTCACCTCAGGACTGTGCACGTTACACACAGCACACTCACCTCAGGACTGTGCACGTTACACACAGCACACTCACCTCAGGACTGTGCACGTTACACACAGCACACTCACCTCAGGACTGTGCACCTTACACACAGCAGACTCACCTCAGGACTGGGCACGTTACACACAGCAGACTCACCTCAGGACTGTGCACGTTACACACAGCAGACTCACCTCAGGACTGTGCACCTTACACACAGCACACTCACCTCAGGACTGTGCACGTTACACACAGCACACTCACCTCAGGACTGTGCACGTTACACACAGCACACTCACCTTAGTACTGTGCACGTTACACACAGCACACACACCTCTGGACTGTGCACCTTACACACAGCACACACACCTCAGGACTGTGCACGTTACACACAGCACACACACCTCAGGACTGTGCACGTTACACACAGCACACTCACCTCAGGACTGTGCACGTTACAAACAGCACACTCACCTCAGGACTGTGCACGATACACACAGCACACTCACCTCAGCACTGTGCACGTTACACACAGCACACTCACCTCAGGACTGTGCACGTTACACACAGCACACACACCTCAGGACTGTGCACCTTAGACACAGCAAACACACCTCAGGACTGTGCACGTTACACACAGCACACTCACCTCAGGACTGTGCACGTTACACACAGCACACTCACCTCAGGACTGTGCACGTTACACACAGCACACTCACCTAAGGACTGTGCACCTTACACACAGCACACACACCTCAGGACTGTGCACCCTACACACAGCACACACACCTCAGGACTGTGCACGTTACACACAGCACACACACCTCAGGACTGTACACCTTACACACAGCACACACACCTCAGGACTGTGCACCTTACACACAGCACACACACCTCAGGACTGTGCACCTTACACACAGCACACACACCTCAGGACTGTGCAAGTTACACACAGCACACTCACCTCAGGACTGTGCACGTTACACACAGCACACTCACCTCAGGACTGTGCACGTTCTACACAGCACACTCACCTCAGGACTGTGCACGTTACACACAGCACACTCACCTCAGGACTGTGCACGTTACACACAGCACACTCACCTCAGGACTGTGCACGTTACACACAGCATACTCACCTCAGGACTGTGCACGTTACACACAGCAGACTCACCTCAGGACTGTGCACCTTACACACAGCACACTCACCTCAGGACTGTGCACGTTACACACAGCACACTCACCTCAGGACTGTGCACGTTACACACAGCACACTCACCTCAGGACTGTGCACGTTACACACAGCAGACTCACCTACGGACTGTGCACCTTACACACAGCACACACACCTTAGGACTGTGCACGTTACACACAGCACACTCACCTCAGGACTGTGCACGTTACACACAGCACACTCACCTCAGGACTGTGCACGTTACACACAGCACACTCACCTACGGACTGTGCACCTTACACACAGCACACACACCTCAGGACTGTGCACCTTCCACACAGCACACACACCTCAGGACTGTGCATGTTACACACAGCACACACACCTCAGGACTGTGCACGTTACACACAGCACACACACCTCAGGACTGTGCACCTTACACACAGCACACACACCTCAGGACTGTGCACGTTACACAAAGCACACTCACCTCAGGACTGTGCACGTTACACACAGCACACACACCTCAGGACTGTGCTCCTTACACACAGCACACACACCTCAGGACTGTGCACGTTACACACAGCACACACACCTCAGGACTGTGCACGTTACACATAGCACACTCACCTCAGGACTGTGCACGTTACACACAGCACACTCACCTCAGGACTGTGCACGTAACACACAGCACACTCACCTCAGGACTGTGCACCCTACACACAGCACACTCACCTCAGGACTGTGCACGTTACACACAGCACACTCACCTCAGGACTGTGCACGTTACACATAGCACACTCACCTCAGGACTGTGCACGTTACACACAGCACACTCACCTCAGGACTGTGCACGTTACACACAGCACACTCACCTCAGGACTGTGCACCCTACACACAGCACACTCACCTCAGGACTGTGCATGTTACACACAACACACTCACCTCAGGACTGTGCGCGTTACACACAACACACTCACCTGAGGACTGTGCGCCTTACACACAGCACACTCAACTCAGGACTGTGCACGTTACACACAGCACACTCACCTCAGGACTGTGCACGTTACACACAGCACACTCACCTCAGGACTGTGCACGTTACACACAGCACACTCACCTCAGGACTGTGCACCTTACACACAGCACACTCACCTCAGGACTGTGCACGCTACACACAGCACACTCACCTCAGGACTGTGCGCCTTACACACAACACACTCACCTCAGGACTGTGCGCCTTACACCACAGCACACACACCTCAGGACTGTGCACGTTACACACAGCACACTCACCTAAGGACTGTGCACGTTACACACAGCACACTCACCTCAGGACTGTGCACCTTACACACAGCACACTCACCTCAGGACTGTGCACGTTACACACAGCACACTCGCCTCAGGACTCTGCGCCTTACACACAACACACTCACCTCAGGACTGTGCGCCTTACACCACAGCACACTCACCTCAGGACTGTGCACGTTACACACAGCACACTCACCTCAGGACTGTGCACGTTACACACAGCACACTCACCTCAGGACTGTGCACGTTACACACAGCACACTCACCTCAGGACTGTGCACCTTACACACAGCACACTCACCTCAGGTCTGTGCACGTTACACACAGCACACTCACCTCAGGACTGTGCACGTTACACACAGCACACACACCTCAGGACTGTGCACCTTACACACAGCACACACACCTCAGGTCTGTGCATGTTACACACAGCACACACACCTCAGGACTGTGCACGTTACACACAGCACACACACCTCAGGACTGTGCACCTTACACACAGCACACACACCTCAGGACTGTGCACGTTACACAAAGCACACTCACCTCAGGACTGTGCACCTTACACACAGCACACACACCTCAGGACTGTGCAAGTTACACACAGCACACTCACCTCAGGACTGTGCACGTTACACACAGCACACTCACCTCAGGACTGTGCACGTTACACACAGCACACTCACCTCAGGACTGTGCACGTTACACACAGCACACTCACCTCAGGACTGTGCACGTTACACACAGCACACTCACCTCAGGACTGTGCACGTTACACACAGCACACTCACCTCAGGACTGTGCACCTTACACACAGCAGACTCAACTCAGGACTGGGCACGTTACACACAGCAGACTCACCTCAGGACTGTGCACGTTACACACAGCAGACTCACCTCAGGACTGTGCACCTTACACACAGCACACTCACCTCAGGACTGTGCACGTTACACACAGCACACTCACCTCAGGACTGTGCACGTTACACACAGCACACTCACCTTAGTACTGTGCACGTTACACACAGCACACACACCTCTGGACTGTGCACCTTACACACAGCACACACACCTCAGGACTGTGCACGTTACACACAGCACACACACCTCAGGACTGTGCACGTTACACACAGCACACTCACCTCAGGACTGTGCACGTTACAAACAGCACACTCACCTCAGGACTGTGCACGATACACACAGCACACTCACCTCAGCACTGTGCACGTTACACACAGCACACTCACCTCAGGACTGTGCACGTTACACACAGCACACACACCTCAGGACTGTGCACCTTAGACACAGCAAACACACCTCAGGACTGTGCACGTTACACACAGCACACTCACCTCAGGACTGTGCACGTTACACACAGCACACTCACCTCAGGACTGTGCACGTTACACACAGCACACTCACCTAAGGACTGTGCACCTTACACACAGCACACACACCTCAGGACTGTGCACCTTACACACAGCACACACACCTCAGGACTGTGCATGTTACACACAGCACACACACCTCAGGACTGTGCACGTTACACACAGCACACACACCTCAGGACTGTGCACCTTACACACAGCACACACACCTCAGGACTGTGCACGTTACACAAAGCACACTCACCTCAGGACTGTGCACGTTACACACAGCACACACACCTCAGGACTGTGTACGTTACACACAGCACACTCACCTCAGGACTGTGCACGTTACACACAGCACACTCACCTCAGGACTGTGCACCTTACACACAGCACACTCACCTCAGGACTGTGCACGTTACACACAGCACACTCACCTCAGGACTGTGCACGTTACACACAGCACACACACCTCAGGACTGTGTACGTTACACACAGCACACACACCTCAGGACTGTGCACGTTACACACAGCACACTCACCTCAGGACTGTGCACGTTACACACAGCACACTCACCTCAGGACTGTGCACCTTACACACAGCACACTCACCTCAGGACTGTGCACCTTACACACAGCACACTCACCTCAGGACTGTGCACGTTACACACAGCACACTCACCTCAGGACTGTGCTCCTTACACACAGCACACACACCTCAGGACTGTGTACGTTACACACAGCACACACACCTCAGGACTGTGCACGTTACACACAGCACACTCACCTCAGGACTGTGCACGTTACACACAGCACACTCACCTCAGGACTGTGCACCCTACACACAGCACACTCACCTCAGGACTGTGCACGTTACACACAGCACACTCACCTCAGGACAGTGCACGTTACACATAGCACACTCACCTCAGGACTGTGCACGTTACACACAGCACACTCACCTCAGGACTGTGCACGTTACACACAGCACACTCACCTCAGGAATGTGCACCCTACACACAGCACACTCACCTCAGGACTGTGCACGTTACACACAACACACTCACCTCAGGACTGTGCGCGTTACACACAACACACTCACCTGAGGACTGTGCGCCTTACACACAGCACACTCAACTCAGGACTGTGCACGTTACACACAGCACACTCACCTCAGGACTGTGCACGTTACACACAGCACACTCACCTCAGGACTGTGCACGTTATACAGAGCACACTCACCTCAGGACTGTGCACGTTACACACAGCACACTCACCTCAGGACTGTGCACGTTACACACAGCACACTCACCTCAGGACTGTGCAAGTTACACACAGGACACTCACCTCAGGACTGTGCACCTTACACACAGCACACTCACCTCAGGACTGTGCACGCTACACACAGCACACTCACCTCAGGACTGTGCGCCTTACACACAACACACTCACCTCAGGACTGTGCGCCTTACACCACAGCACACACACCTCAGGACTGTGCACGTTACACACAGCACACTCACCTAAGGACTGTGCACGTTACACACAGCACACTCACCTCAGGACTGTGCACCTTACACACAGCACACTCACCTCAGGACTGTGCACGTTACACACAGCACACTCGCCTCAGGACTCTGCGCCTTACACACAACACACTCACCTCAGGACTGTGCGCCTTACACCACAGCACACTCACCTCAGGACTGTGCACGTTACACACAGCACACTCACCTCAGGACTGTGCACGTTACACACAGCACACTCACCTCAGGACTGTGCACGTTACACACAGCACACTCACCTCAGGACTGTGCACCTTACACACAGCACACTCACCTCAGGTCTGTGCACGTTACACACAGCACACTCACCTCAGGACTGTGCACGTTACACACAGCACACACACCTCAGGACTGTGCACCTTACACACAGCACACACACCTCAGGTCTGTGCATGTTACACACAGCACACACACCTCAGGACTGTGCACGTTACACACAGCACACACACCTCAGGACTGTGCACCTTACACACAGCACACACACCTCAGGACTGTGCACGTTACACAAAGCACACTCACCTCAGGACTGTGCACCTTACACACAGCACACACACCTCAGGACTGTGCAAGTTACACACAGCACACTCACCTCAGGACTGTGCACGTTACACACAGCACACTCACCTCAGGACTGTGCACGTTACACACAGCACACTCACCTCAGGACTGTGCACGTTACACACAGCACACTCACCTCAGGACTGTGCACGTTACACACAGCACACTCACCTCAGGACTGTGCACGTTACACACAGCACACTCACCTCAGGACTGTGCACCTTACACACAGCAGACTCACCTCAGGACTGGGCACGTTACACACAGCAGACTCACCTCAGGACTGTGCACGTTACACACAGCAGACTCACCTCAGGACTGTGCACCTTACACACAGCACACTCACCTCAGGACTGTGCACGTTACACACAGCACACTCACCTCAGGACTGTGCACGTTACACACAGCACACTCACCTTAGTACTGTGCACGTTACACACAGCACACACACCTCTGGACTGTGCACCTTACACACAGCACACACACCTCAGGACTGTGCACGTTACACACAGCACACACACCTCAGGACTGTGCACGTTACACACAGCACACTCACCTCAGGACTGTGCACGTTACACACAGCACACTCACCTCAGGACTGTGCACGATACACACAGCACACTCACCTCAGCACTGTGCACGTTACACACAGCACACTCACCTCAGGACTGTGCACGTTACACACAGCACACACACCTCAGGACTGTGCACCTTAGACACAGCAAACACACCTCAGGACTGTGCACGTTACACACAGCACACTCACCTCAGGACTGTGCACGTTACACACAGCACACTCACCTCAGGACTGTGCACGTTACACACAGCACACTCACCTAAGGACTGTGCACCTTACACACAGCACACACACCTCAGGACTGTGCACCTTACACACAGCACACACACCTCAGGACTGTGCATGTTACACACAGCACACACACCTCAGGACTGTGCACGTTACACACAGCACACACACCTCAGGACTGTGCACCTTACACACAGCACACACACCTCAGGACTGTGCACGTTACACAAAGCACACTCACCTCAGGACTGTGCACGTTACACACAGCACACACACCTCAGGACTGTGTACGTTACACACAGCACACTCACCTCAGGACTGTGCACGTTACACACAGCACACTCACCTCAGGACTGTGCACCTTACACACAGCACACTCACCTCAGGACTGTGCACGTTACACACAGCACACTCACCTCAGGACTGTGCACGTTACACACAGCACACACACCTCAGGACTGTGTACGTTACACACAGCACACACACCTCAGGACTGTGCACGTTACACACAGCACACTCACCTCAGGACTGTGCACGTTACACACAGCACACTCACCTCAGGACTGTGCACCTTACACACAGCACACTCACCTCAGGACTGTGCACCTTACACACAGCACACTCACCTCAGGACTGTGCACGTTACACACAGCACACTCACCTCAGGACTGTGCTCCTTACACACAGCACACACACCTCAGGACTGTGTACGTTACACACAGCACACACACCTCAGGACTGTGCACGTTACACACAGCACACTCACCTCAGGACTGTGCACGTTACACACAGCACACTCACCTCAGGACTGTGCACCTTACACACAGCACACTCACCTCAGGACTGTGCACGTTACACACAGCACACTCACCTCAGGACTGTGCACGTTACACACAGCACACACACCTCAGGACTGTGAACCTTACACACAGCACACACACCTCAGGACTGTGCACCTTACACACAGCACACACACCTCAGGACTGTGCACCTTACACACAGCACACACACCTCAGGACTGTGCACCTTACACACAGCACACTCACCTCAGGACTGTGCACGTTACACACAGCACACTCACCTCAGGACTGTGCACGTTACACACGGCACACTCACCTCAGGACTGTGCACGTTACACACAGCACACTCACCTCAGGACTGTGCACCTTACACACAGCACACACACCTCAGGACTGTGCACCTTACACACAGCGCACACACCTCAGGACTGTGCACCATAAACACATCACACACACCTCGGGACTGTGCACCTTACACACAGCACACACACCTCAGGACTGTGCACCCTACACACAGCACACACACCTCAGGACTGTGCACCTTACACACAGCACACTCACCTCAGGACTGTGCACGTTACACACAGCACACTCACCTCAGGACTGTGCACGTTACACACAGCACACACACCTCAGGACTGTGCACCTTACACACAGCACACACACCACAGGACTGTGCACCTAACACACAGCACACACACCTCAGGACTGTGCACCTTACACACAGCACACACAGCTCAGGACTGTGCACCCTACACACAGCACACACACCTCAGTACTGTGCACCATACACACAGCACACACACCTCAGGAATGTGCACCCTACACACAGCACACACACATCAGGACAGTGCACCTTACACACAGCACACTCACCTCAGGACTGTGCACGTTACACACAGCACACTCACCTCAGGACTGTGCACGTTACAGACAGCACACTCACCTCAGGACTGTGAACGTTACACACAGCACACTCACCTCAGGACTGTGCACGTTACACACAGCACACTCACCTCAGGACTGTGCACGTTACACACAGCACACTCACCTCAGGACTGTGAACGCAGCACACTCACCTCAGGACTGTGCACGTTACACACAGCACACTCACCTCAGGACTGTGCACCTTACACACAGCACACACACCTCAGGACTGTGAACGTTACACACAGCACACACACCTCAGGACTGTGCACGTTACACACATCACACACACCTCAGGACTGTGCACGTTACACACAGTACACACACCTCAAGACTGTGCACCTTACACACAGCACACACACCTCAGGACTGTGCACGTTACACACAGCACACACACCTCAAGACTGTGCACCTTACACACAGCACACACACCTCAGGACTGTGCACCTTACACACAGCACACACACCACAGGGCTGTGCACGTTACACACAGCACACACACCTCAAGACTGTGCACCTTACACACAGCACACACACCTCAGGACTGTGCACCTTACACACAGCACACACACCTCAGGACTGTGCACCGTACACACAGCACACACACCTCAGGACTGTGAACGTTACACACTGCACACTCACCTCAGGACTGTGCACGTTACACACAGCACACTCACCTCAGGACTGTGCACGTTACACACAGCACACACACCTCAGGACTGTGCACCTTACACACAGCACACACACCTCAGGACTGTGCACGTTACACACAGCACACACACCTCAGGACTGTGCACCTTACACACAGCACACACACCTCAGGACTGTGCACATTACACACAGCACACACACCTCAGGACTGTACACCTTACACACAGCACACACACCTCAGGACTGTGCACCTTACACACAGCACACACACCTCAGGACTGTGCAAGTTACACACAGCACACTCACCTCAGGACTGTGCACGTTACACACAGCACACTCACCTCAGGACTGTGCACGTTACACACAGCACACTCACCTCAGGACTGTGCACGTTACACACAGCACACTCACCTCAGGACTGTGCACGTTACACACAGCACACTCAACTCAGGACTGTGCACCTTACACACAGCACACACACCTCAGGACTGTGCACGTTACACACAGCACACTCACCTCAGGACTGTGCACGTTACACACAGCACACTCACCTCAGGACTGTGCACGTTACACACAGCACACTCACCTCAGGACTGTGCACGTTACACACAGCACACTCAACTCAGGACTGTGCACCTTACACACAGCAGACTCACCTCAGGACTGGGCACGTTACACACAGCAGACTCACCTCAGGACTGTGCACGTTACACACAGCAGACTCACCTCAGGACTGTGCACCTTACACACAGCACACTCACCTCAGGACTGTGCACGTTACACAGCACACTCACCTCAGGACTGTGCACGTTACACACAGCACACACACCTCTGGACTGTGCACCTTACACACAGCACACACACCTCAGGACTGTGCACGTTACACACAGCACACACACCTCAGGACTGTGCACGTTACACACAGCACACTCACCTCAGGACTGTGCACGTTACACACAGCACACTCACCTCAGGACTGTGCACGTTACACACAGCACACTCACCTCAGCACTGTGCACGTTACACACAGCACACTCATCTCAGGACTGTGCACGTTACACACAGCACACACACCTCAGGACTGTGCACCTAAGACACAGCAAACACACCTCAGGACTGTGCACGTTACACACAGCACACTCACCTCAGGACTGTGCACGTTACACACAGCACACTCACCTCAGGACTGTGCACGTTACACACAGCACACTCACCTCAGGACTGTGCACGTTACACACAGCACACTCAACTCAGGACTGTGCACCTTACACACAGCACACACACCTCAGGACTGTGCACGTTACACACAGCACACTCACCTCAGGACTGTGCACGTTACACACAGCACACTCACCTCAGGACTGTGCACGTTACACACAGCACACTCACCTCAGGACTGTGCACGTTACACACAGCACACTCAACTCAGGACTGTGCACCTTACACACAGCAGACTCACCTCAGGACTGGGCACGTTACACACAGCAGACTCACCTCAGGACTGTGCACGTTACACACAGCAGACTCACCTCAGGACTGTGCACCTTACACACAGCACACTCACCTCAGGACTGTGCACGTTACACAGCACACTCACCTCAGGACTGTGCACGTTACACACAGCACACACACCTCTGGACTGTGCACCTTACACACAGCACACACACCTCAGGACTGTGCACGTTACACACAGCACACACACCTCAGGACTGTGCACGTTACACACAGCACACTCACCTCAGGACTGTGCACGTTACACACAGCACACTCACCTCAGGACTGTGCACGTTACACACAGCACACTCACCTCAGCACTGTGCACGTTACACACAGCACACTCATCTCAGGACTGTGCACGTTACACACAGCACACACACCTCAGGACTGTGCACCTAAGACACAGCAAACACACCTCAGGACTGTGCACGTTACACACAGCACACTCACCTCAGGACTGTGCACGTTACACACAGCACACTCACCTCAGGACTGTGCACGTTACACACAGCACACTCACCTAAGGACTGTGCACCTTACACACAGCACACACACCTCAGGACTGTGCACCTTACACACAGCACACACACCTCATGACTGTGCATGTTACACACAGCACACACACCTCAGGACTGTGCACGTTACACACAGCACACACACCTCAGGACTGTGCACCTTACACACAGCACACACACCTCAGGACTGTGCACGTTACACATAGCACACTCACCTCAGGACTGTGCACGTTACACACAGCACACACACCTCAGGACTGTGCTCCTTACACACAGCACACACACCTCAGGACTGTGCACGTTACACACAGCACACACACCTCAGGACTGTGCACGTTACACACAGCACACTCACCTCAGGACTGTGCACATTACACACAGCACACTCACCTCAGGACTGTGCACCTTACACACAGCACACTCACCTCAGGACTGTGCACGTTACACACAACACACTCACCTCAGGACTGTGCACGTTACACACAGCACACACACCTCAGGACTGTGAACCTTACACACAGCACACACACCTCAGGACTGTGCACCTTACACACAGCACACACACCTCAGGACTGTGCACCTTACACACAGCACACACACCTCAGGACTGTGCACCTTACACACAGCACACTCACCTCAGGACTGTGCACGTTACACACAGCACACTCACCTCAGGACTGTGCACGTTACACACAGCACACTCACCTCAGGACTGTGCACGTTACACACAGCACACTCACCTCAGGACTGTGCACGTTACACACAGCACACTCACCTCAGGACTGTGCACGTTACACACAGCACACTCACCTCAGGACTGTGCACGTTACACACAGCACACTCACCTCAGGACTGTGCACCTTAAACACAGCACACACACCTCAGGACTGTGCAGCTTACACACAAAACACACACCTCAGGACTGTGCACCATAAACACATCACACACACCTCAGGACTGAGCACCTTACACACAGCACACACACCTCAGGACTGTGCACCCTACACACAGCACACACACCTCAGGACTGTGCACCTTACACACAGCACACTCACCTCAGGACTGTGCACGTTACACACAGCACACTCACCTCAGGACTGTGCACATTACACACAAAACACTCACCTAAGGACTGTGCACCTTACACACAGCACACACACCTCAGGACTGTGCACCTTACACACAGCACACACACCTCATGTCTGTGCATGTTACACACAGCACACACACCTCAGGACTGTGCACGTTACACACAGCACACACACCTCAGGACTGTGCACCTTACACACAGCACACACACCTCAGGACTGTGCACGTTACACAAAGCACACTCACCTCAGGACTGTGCACCTTACACACAGCACACACACCTCAGGACTGTGCAAGTTACACACAGCACACTCACCTCAGGACTGTGCACGTTACACACAGCACACTCACCTCAGGACTGTGCACGTTACACACAGCACACTCACCTCAGGACTGTGCACGTTACACACAGCACACTCACCTCAGGACTGTGCACGTTACACACGGCACACTCACCTCAGGACTGTGCACGTTACACACAAAACACTCACCTAAGGACTGTGCACCTTACACACAGCACACACACCTCAGGACTGTGCATGTTACACACAGCACACACACCTCAGGACTGTGCACGTTACACACAGCACACACACCTCAGGACTGTGCACCTTACACACAGCACACACACCTCAGGACTGTGCACGTTACACAAAGCACACTCACCTCAGGACTGTGCACCTTACACACAGCACACACACCTCAGGACTGTGCAAGTTACACACAGCACACTCACCTCAGGACTGTGCACGTTACACACAGCACACTCACCTCAGGACTGTGCACGTTACACACAGCACACTCACCTCAGGACTGTGCACGTTACACACAGCACACTCACCTCAGGACTGTGCACGTTACACACAGCACACTCACCTCAGGACTGTGCACCTTACACACAGCAGACTCACCTCAGGACTGGGCACGTTACACACAGCAGACTCACCTCAGGACTGTGCACGTTACACACAGCAGACTCACCTCAGGACTGTGCACCTTAGACACAGCAAACACACCTCAGGACTGTGCACATTACACACAGCACACACACCTCAGGACTGTGCACGTTACACACAGCACACTCACCTTAGTACTGTGAACGTTACACACAGCACACTCACCTCAGGACTGTGCACGTTACACACAGCACACTCACCTCAGGACTGTGCACCTTACACACAGCACACACACCTCAGGACAGTGAACGTTACACACAGCACACACACCTCAGGACTGTGCACGTTACACACAGCACACACACCTCAGAACTGTGCACGTTACACACAGCACACACACCACAAGACTGTGCACCTTACACACAGCACACACACCTCAGGACTGTGCACGTTACACACAGCAGACACACCTCAAGACTGTGCACCTTACACACAGCACACACACCTCAGGACTGTGCACCTTACACACAGCACACACACCACAGGACTGTGCACGTTACACACAGCACACACACCTCAAGACTGTGCACCTTACACACAGCACACACACCTCAGGACAGTGAACGTTACACACAGCACACACACCTCAGGACTGTGCACGTTACACACAGCACACACACCTCAGAACTGTGCACGTTACACACAGCACACACACCACAAGACTGTGCACCTTACACACAGCACACACACCTCAGGACTGTGCACGTTACACACAGCACACACACCTCAAGACTGTGCACCTTACACACAGCACACACACCTCAGGACTGTGCACCTTACACACAGCACACACACCACAGGACTGTGCACGTTACACACAGCACACACACCTCAAGACTGTGCACCTTACACACAGCACACACACCTCAGGACTGTGCACCTTACACACAGCACACACACCTCAGGACTGTGCACCGTACACACAGCACACACACCTCAGGACTGTGAACGTTACACACTGCACACTCACCTCAGGACTGTGCACGTTACACACAGCACACTCACCTCAGGACTGTGCACGTTACACACAGCACACACACCTCAGGACTGTGCACGTTACACACAGCACACACACCTCAGGACTGTGCACCTTACACACAGCACACACACCTCAGGACTGTGCACGTTACACACAGCACACACACCTCAGGACTGTGCACCTTACACACAGCACACACACCTCAGGACTGTGCACGTTACACACAGCACACACACCTCAGGACTGTACACCTTACACACAGCACACACACCTCAGGACTGTGCACCTTACACACAGCACACACACCTCAGGACTGTGCACGTTACACACAGCACACTCACCTCAGGACTGTGCACGTTACACACAGCACACTCACCTCAGGACTGTGCACATTACACACAGCACACTCACCTCAGGACTGTGCAAGTTACACACAGCACACTCACCTCAGGACTGTGCACGTTACACACAGCACACTCACCTCAGGACTGTGCACGTTACACACAGCACACTCACCTCAGGACTGTGCACGTTACACACAGCACACTCACCTCAGGACTGTGCACGTTACACACAGCACACTCACCTCAGGACTGTGCACCTTACACACAGCAGACTCACCTCAGGACTGTGCACGTTACACACAGCAGACTAACCTCAGGACTGTGCACGTTACACACAGCAGACTCACCTCAGGACTGTGCACCTTACACACAGCACACTCACCTCAGGACTGTGCACGTTACACACAGCAGACTAACCTCAGGACTGTGCACGTTACACACAGCAGACTAACCTCAGGACTGTGCACGTTACACACAGCAGACTCACCTCAGGACTGTGCACCTTACACACAGCACACTCACCTCAGGACTGTGCACGTTACACACAGCACACACACCTCAGGACTGTGCACCTTACACACAGCACACACACCTCAGGACTGTGCAAGTTACACACAGCACACTCACCTCAGGACTGTGCACGTTACACACAGCACACTCACCTCAGGACTGTGCACGTTACACACAGCACACTCACCTCAGGACTGTGCACCTTACACACAGCACACACACCTCAGGACAGTGAACGTTACACACAGCACACACACCTCAGGACTGTGCACGTTACACACAGCACACACACCTCAGAACTGTGCACGTTACACACAGCACACACACCACAAGACTGTGCACCTTACACACAGCACACACACCTCAGGACTGTGCACGTTACACACAGCAGACACACCTCAAGACTGTGCACCTTACACACAGCACACACACCTCAGGACTGTGCACCTTACACACAGCACACACACCACAGGACTGTGCACGTTACACACAGCACACACACCTCAAGACTGTGCACCTTACACACAGCACACACACCTCAGGACAGTGAACGTTACACACAGCACACACACCTCAGGACTGTGCACGTTACACACAGCACACACACCTCAGAACTGTGCACGTTACACACAGCACACACACCACAAGACTGTGCACCTTACACACAGCACACACACCTCAGGACTGTGCACGTTACACACAGCACACACACCTCAAGACTGTGCACCTTACACACAGCACACACACCTCAGGACTGTGCACCTTACACACAGCACACACACCACAGGACTGTGCACGTTACACACAGCACACACACCTCAAGACTGTGCACCTTACACACAGCACACACACCTCAGGACTGTGCACCTTACACACAGCACACACACCTCAGGACTGTGCACCGTACACACAGCACACACACCTCAGGACTGTGAACGTTACACACTGCACACTCACCTCAGGACAGTGCACGTTACACACAGCACACTCACCTCAGGACTGTGCACGTTACACACAGCACACACACCTCAGGACTGTGCACGTTACACACAGCACACACACCTCAGGACTGTGCACCTTACACACAGCACACACACCTCAGGACTGTGCACGTTACACACAGCACACACACCTCAGGACTGTGCACCTTACACACAGCACACACACCTCAGGACTGTGCACGTTACACACAGCACACACACCTCAGGACTGTACACCTTACACACAGCACACACACCTCAGGACTGTGCACCTTACACACAGCACACACACCTCAGGACTGTGCACGTTACACACAGCACACTCACCTCAGGACTGTGCACGTTACACACAGCACACTCACCTCAGGACTGTGCACATTACACACAGCACACTCACCTCAGGACTGTGCAAGTTACACACAGCACACTCACCTCAGGACTGTGCACGTTACACACAGCACACTCACCTCAGGACTGTGCACGTTACACACAGCACACTCACCTCAGGACTGTGCACGTTACACACAGCACACTCACCTCAGGACTGTGCACGTTACACACAGCACACTCACCTCAGGACTGTGCACCTTACACACAGCAGACTCATCTCAGGACTGTGCACGTTACACACAGCAGACTAACCTCAGGACTGTGCACGTTACACACAGCAGACTCACCTCAGGACTGTGCACCTTACACACAGCACACTCACCTCAGGACTGTGCACGTTACACACAGCAGACTAACCTCAGGACTGTGCACGTTACACACAGCAGACTAACCTCAGGACTGTGCACGTTACACACAGCAGACTCACCTCAGGACTGTGCACCTTACACACAGCACACTCACCTCAGGACTGTGCACGTTACACACAGCACACACACCTCAGGACTGTGCACCTTACACACAGCACACACACCTCAGGACTGTGCAAGTTACACACAGCACACTCACCTCAGGACTGTGCACGTTACACACAGCAGACTAACCTCAGGACTGTGCACGTTACACACAGCAGACTAACCTCAGGACTGTGCACGTTACACACAGCACACACACCTCAGGACTGTGCACGTTACACATAGCACACTCACCTCAGGACTGTGCACGTTACACACAGCACACTCACCTCAGGACTGTGCACGTAACACACAGCACACTCACCTCAGGACTGTGCACCCTACACACAGCACACTCACCTCAGGACTGTGCACGTTACACACAGCACACTCACCTCAGGACTGTGCACGTTACACATAGCACACTCACCTCAGGACTGTGCACGTTACACACAGCACACTCACCTCAGGACTGTGCACGTTACACACAGCACACTCACCTCAGGACTGTGCACCCTACACACAGCACACTCACCTCAGGACTGTGCATGTTACACACAACACACTCACCTCAGGACTGTGCGCGTTACACACAACACACTCACCTGAGGACTGTGCGCCTTACACACAGCACACTCAACTCAGGACTGTGCACGTTACACACAGCACACTCACCTCAGGACTGTGCACGTTACACACAGCACACTCACCTCAGGACTGTGCACGTTACACACAGCACACTCACCTCAGGACTGTGCACGTTACACACAGCACACTCACCTCAGGACTGTGCACCTTACACACAGCACACTCACCTCAGGACTGTGCACGCTACACACAGCACACTCACCTCAGGACTGTGCGCCTTACACACAACACACTCACCTCAGGACTGTGCGCCTTACACCACAGCACACTCACCTCAGGACTGTGCACGTTACACACAGCACACTCACCTAAGGACTGTGCACGTTACACACAGCACACTCACCTCAGGACTGTGCACCTTACACACAGCACACTCACCTCAGGACTGTGCACGTTACACACAGCACACTCACCTCAGGACTCTGCGCCTTACACACAACACACTCACCTCAGGACTGTGCGCCTTACACCACAGCACACTCACCTCAGGACTGTGCACGTTACACACAGCACACTCACCTCAGGACTGTGCACGTTACACACAGCACACTCACCTCAGGACTGTGCACGTTACACACAGCACACACACCTCAGGACTGTGCAGGTTACACAAAGCACACTCACCTCAGGACTGTGCACGTTACACACAGCACACACACCTCAGGACTGTGCTCCTTACACACAGCACACACACCTCAGGACTGTGCACCGTACACACAGCACACACACCTCAGGACTGTGAACGTTACACACTGCACACTCACCTCAGGACTGTGCACGTTACACACAGCACACTCACCTCAGGACTGTGCACGTTACACACAGCACACACACCTCAGGACTGTGCACGTTACACACAGCACACACACCTCAGGACTGTGCACCTTACACACAGCACACACACCTCAGGACTGTGCACGTTACACACAGCACACAAACCTCAGGACTGTGCACCTTACACACAGCACACACACCTCAGGACTGTGCACGTTACACACAGCACACACACCTCAGGACTGTACACCTTACACACAGCACACACACCTCAGGACTGTGCACCTTACACACAGCACACACACCTCAGGACTGTGCACGTTACACACAGCACACTCACCTCAGGACTGTGCACGTTACACACAGCACACTCACCTCAGGACTGTGCACATTACACACAGCACACTCACCTCAGGACTGTGCAAGTTACACACAGCACACTCACCTCAGGACTGTGCACGTTACACACAGCACACTCACCTCAGGACTGTGCACGTTACACACAGCACACTCACCTCAGGACTGTGCACGTTACACACAGCACACTCACCTCAGGACTGTGCACGTTACACACAGCACACTCACCTCAGGACTGTGCACGTTACACACAGCACACTCACCTCAGGACTGTGCACCTTACACACAGCAGACTCACCTCAGGACTGTGCACGTTACACACAGCAGACTAACCTCAGGACTGTGCACGTTACACACAGCAGACTCACCTCAGGACTGTGCACCTTACACACAGCACACTCACCTCAGGACTGTGCACGTTACACACAGCAGACTAACCTCAGGACTGTGCACGTTACACACAGCAGACTAACCTCAGGACTGTGCACGTTACACACAGCAGACTCACCTCAGGACTGTGCACCTTACACACAGCACACTCACCTCAGGACTGTGCACGTTACACACAGCACACACACCTCAGGACTGTGCACCTTACACACAGCACACACACCTCAGGACTGTGCAAGTTACACACAGCACACTCACCTCAGGACTGTGCACCTTACACACAGCACACACACCTCAGGACTGTGCACGTTACACACAGCACACTCACCTCAGGACTGTGCACGTTACACACAGCACACTCACCTCAGGACTGTGCATGTTACACACAGCACACTCACCTCAGGACTGTGCACCTTACACACAGCAGACTCACCTCAGGACTGTGCACGTTACACACAGCAGACTAACCTCAGGACTGTGCACGTTACACACAGCAGACTCACCTCAGGACTGTGCACCTTACACACAGCACACTCACCTCAGGACTGTGCACGTTACACACAGCACACTCACCTCAGGACTGTGCACGTTACACACAGCACACTCACCTTAGTACTGTGCACGTTACACACAGCACACACACCTCAGGACTGTGCACCTTACACACAGCACACACACCTCAGGACTGTGCACGTTACACACAGCACACACACCTCAGGACTGTACACCTTACACACAGCACACACACCTCAGGACTGTGCACCTTACACACAGCACACACACCTCAGGACTGTGCACGTTACACACAGCACACTCACCTCAGGACTGTGCACGTTACACACAGCACACTCACCTCAGGACTGTGCACATTACACACAGCACACTCACCTCAGGACTGTGCAAGTTACACACAGCACACTCACCTCAGGACTGTGCACGTTACACACAGCACACTCACCTCAGGACTGTGCACGTTACACACAGCACACTCACCTCAGGACTGTGCACGTTACACACAGCACACTCACCTCAGGACTGTGCACGTTACACACAGCACACTCACCTCAGGACTGTGCACCTTACACACAGCAGACTCATCTCAGGACTGTGCACGTTACACACAGCAGACTAACCTCAGGACTGTGCACGTTACACACAGCAGACTCACCTCAGGACTGTGCACCTTACACACAGCACACACACCTCAGGACTGTGCACGTTACACACAGCACACACACCTCAGGACTGTGCACCTTACACACAGCACACACACCTCAGGACTGTGCACGTTACACACAGCACACACACCTCAGGACTGTACACCTTACACACAGCACACACACCTCAGGACTGTGCACCTTACACACAGCACACACACCTCAGGACTGTGCACGTTACACACAGCACACTCACCTCAGGACTGTGCACGTTACACACAGCACACTCACCTCAGGACTGTGCACATTACACACAGCACACTCACCTCAGGACTGTGCAAGTTACACACAGCACACTCACCTCAGGACTGTGCACGTTACACACAGCACACTCACCTCAGGACTGTGCACGTTACACACAGCACACTCACCTCAGGACTGTGCACGTTACACACAGCACACTCACCTCAGGACTGTGCACGTTACACACAGCACACTCACCTCAGGACTGTGCACCTTACACACAGCAGACTCATCTCAGGACTGTGCACGTTACACACAGCAGACTAACCTCAGGACTGTGCACGTTACACACAGCAGACTCACCTCAGGACTGTGCACCTTACACACAGCACACTCACCTCAGGACTGTGCACGTTACACACAGCAGACTAACCTCAGGACTGTGCACGTTACACACAGCAGACTAACCTCAGGACTGTGCACGTTACACACAGCAGACTCACCTCAGGACTGTGCACCTTACACACAGCACACTCACCTCAGGACTGTGCACGTTACACACAGCACACACACCTCAGGACTGTGCACCTTACACACAGCACACACACCTCAGGACTGTGCAAGTTACACACAGCACACTCACCTCAGGACTGTGCACGTTACACACAGCAGACTAACCTCAGGACTGTGCACGTTACACACAGCAGACTAACCTCAGGACTGTGCACGTTACACACAGCACACACACCTCAGGACTGTGCACGTTACACATAGCACACTCACCTCAGGACTGTGCACGTTACACACAGCACACTCACCTCAGGACTGTGCACGTAACACACAGCACACTCACCTCAGGACTGTGCACCCTACACACAGCACACTCACCTCAGGACTGTGCACGTTACACACAGCACACTCACCTCAGGACTGTGCACGTTACACATAGCACACTCACCTCAGGACTGTGCACGTTACACACAGCACACTCACCTCAGGACTGTGCACGTTACACACAGCACACTCACCTCAGGACTGTGCACCCTACACACAGCACACTCACCTCAGGACTGTGCATGTTACACACAACACACTCACCTCAGGACTGTGCGCGTTACACACAACACACTCACCTGAGGACTGTGCGCCTTACACACAGCACACTCAACTCAGGACTGTGCACGTTACACACAGCACACTCACCTCAGGACTGTGCACGTTACACACAGCACACTCACCTCAGGACTGTGCACGTTACACACAGCACACTCACCTCAGGACTGTGCACGTTACACACAGCACACTCACCTCAGGACTGTGCACCTTACACACAGCACACTCACCTCAGGACTGTGCACGCTACACACAGCACACTCACCTCAGGACTGTGCGCCTTACACACAACACACTCACCTCAGGACTGTGCGCCTTACACCACAGCACACTCACCTCAGGACTGTGCACGTTACACACAGCACACTCACCTAAGGACTGTGCACGTTACACACAGCACACTCACCTCAGGACTGTGCACCTTACACACAGCACACTCACCTCAGGACTGTGCACGTTACACACAGCACACTCACCTCAGGACTCTGCGCCTTACACACAACACACTCACCTCAGGACTGTGCGCCTTACACCACAGCACACTCACCTCAGGACTGTGCACGTTACACACAGCACACTCACCTCAGGACTGTGCACGTTACACACAGCACACTCACCTCAGGACTGTGCACGTTACACACAGCACACACACCTCAGGACTGTGCAGGTTACACAAAGCACACTCACCTCAGGACTGTGCACGTTACACACAGCACACACACCTCAGGACTGTGCTCCTTACACACAGCACACACACCTCAGGACTGTGCACCGTACACACAGCACACACACCTCAGGACTGTGAACGTTACACACTGCACACTCACCTCAGGACTGTGCACGTTACACACAGCACACTCACCTCAGGACTGTGCACGTTACACACAGCACACACACCTCAGGACTGTGCACGTTACACACAGCACACACACCTCAGGACTGTGCACCTTACACACAGCACACACACCTCAGGACTGTGCACGTTACACACAGCACACAAACCTCAGGACTGTGCACCTTACACACAGCACACACACCTCAGGACTGTGCACGTTACACACAGCACACACACCTCAGGACTGTACACCTTACACACAGCACACACACCTCAGGACTGTGCACCTTACACACAGCACACACACCTCAGGACTGTGCACGTTACACACAGCACACTCACCTCAGGACTGTGCACGTTACACACAGCACACTCACCTCAGGACTGTGCACATTACACACAGCACACTCACCTCAGGACTGTGCAAGTTACACACAGCACACTCACCTCAGGACTGTGCACGTTACACACAGCACACTCACCTCAGGACTGTGCACGTTACACACAGCACACTCACCTCAGGACTGTGCACGTTACACACAGCACACTCACCTCAGGACTGTGCACGTTACACACAGCACACTCACCTCAGGACTGTGCACGTTACACACAGCACACTCACCTCAGGACTGTGCACCTTACACACAGCAGACTCACCTCAGGACTGTGCACGTTACACACAGCAGACTAACCTCAGGACTGTGCACGTTACACACAGCAGACTCACCTCAGGACTGTGCACCTTACACACAGCACACTCACCTCAGGACTGTGCACGTTACACACAGCAGACTAACCTCAGGACTGTGCACGTTACACACAGCAGACTAACCTCAGGACTGTGCACGTTACACACAGCAGACTCACCTCAGGACTGTGCACCTTACACACAGCACACTCACCTCAGGACTGTGCACGTTACACACAGCACACACACCTCAGGACTGTGCACCTTACACACAGCACACACACCTCAGGACTGTGCAAGTTACACACAGCACACTCACCTCAGGACTGTGCACCTTACACACAGCACACACACCTCAGGACTGTGCACGTTACACACAGCACACTCACCTCAGGACTGTGCACGTTACACACAGCACACTCACCTCAGGACTGTGCATGTTACACACAGCACACTCACCTCAGGACTGTGCACCTTACACACAGCAGACTCACCTCAGGACTGTGCACGTTACACACAGCAGACTAACCTCAGGACTGTGCACGTTACACACAGCAGACTCACCTCAGGACTGTGCACCTTACACACAGCACACTCACCTCAGGACTGTGCACGTTACACACAGCACACTCACCTCAGGACTGTGCACGTTACACACAGCACACTCACCTTAGTACTGTGCACGTTACACACAGCACACACACCTCTGGACTGTGCACCTTACACACAGCACACACACCTCAGGACTGTGCACGTTACACACAGCACACACACCTCAGGACTGTGCACGTTACACACAGCACACTCACCTCAGGACTGTGCATGTTACACACAGCACACTCACCTACGGACTGTGCACCTTACACACAGCACACACACCTCAGGACTGTGCACGTTACACACAGCACACACACCTCAGGACTGTGCATGTTACACACAGCACACACACCTCAGGACTGTGCACGTTACACACAGCACACTCACCTACGGACTGTGCACCTTACACACAGCACACACACCTCAGGACTGTGCACGTTACACACAGCACACTCACCTCAGGACTGTGCACGTTACACACAGCACACTCACCTCAGGACTGTGCACGTTACACACAGCACACTCACCTACGGACTGTGCACCTTACACACAGCACACACACCTCAGGACTGTGCACCTTACACACAGCACACACACCTCAGGACTGTGCATGTTACACACAGCACACTCACCTCAGGACTGTGCACGTTACACACAGCACACTCACCTACGGACTGTGCACCTTACACACAGCACACACACCTCAGGACTGTGCACCTTACACACAGCACACACACCTCAGGACTGTGCATGTTACACACAGCACACACACCTCAGGACTGTGCACGTTACACACAGCACACACACCTCAGGACTGTGCACCTTACACACAGCACACACACCTCAGGACTGTGCACCTTACACACAGCACACACACCTCAGGACTGTGCACCTTACACACAGCACACACACCTCAGGACTGTGCACCGTACACACAGCACACACACCTCAGGACTGTGAACGGTACACACTGCACACTCACCTCAGGACTGTGCACGTTACACACAGCACACTCACCTCAGGACTGTGCACGTTACACACAGCACACACACCTCAGGACTGTGCACCTTACACACAGCACACACACCTCAGGACTGTGCACGTTACACACAGCACACACACCTCAGGACTGTACACCTTACACACAGCACACACACCTCAGGACTGTGCACCTTACACACAGCAGACTCACCTCAGGACTGTGCACGTTACACACAGCAGACTAACCTCAGGACTGTGCACGTTACACACAGCAGACTCACCTCAGGACTGTGCACCTTACACACAGCACACTCACCTCAGGACTGTGCACGTTACACACAGCACACTCACCTCAGGACTGTGCACGTTACACACAGCACACTCACCTTAGTACTGTGCACGTTACACACAGCACACACACCTCTGGACTGTGCACCTTACACACAGCACACACACCTCAGGACTGTGCTCCTTACACACAGCGCACACACCTCAGGACTGTGCACCATAAACACATCACACACACCTCGGGACTGTGCACCTTACACACAGCACACACACCTCAGGACTGTGCACCTTACACACAGCACACACACCTCAGGACTGTGCATGTTACACACAGCACACACACCTCAGGACTGTGCACGTTACACACAGCACACACACCTCAGGACTGTGCACCTTACACACAGCACACACACCTCAGGACTGTGCACGTTACACAAAGCACACTCACCTCAGGACTGTGCACGTTACACACAGCACACACACCTCAGGACTGTGCTCCTTACACACAGCACACTCACCTCAGGACTGTGCACGTTACACACAGCACACACACCTCAGGACTGTGCACCTTACACACAGCACACACACCTCAGGACTGTGCATGTTACACACAGCACACACACCTCAGGACTGTGCACGTTACACACAGCACACACACCTCAGGACTGTGCACCTTACACACAGCACACACACCTCAGGACTGTGCACGTTACACAAAGCACACTCACCTCAGGACTGTGCACGTTACACACAGCACACACACCTCAGGACTGTGCTCCTTACACACAGCACACACACCTCAGGACTGTGCACGTTACACACAGCACACACACCTCAGGACTGTGCACGTTACACATAGCACACTCACCTCAGGACTGTGCACGTTACACACAGCACACTCACCTCAGGACTGTGCACGTAACACACAGCACACTCACCTCAGGACTGTGCACCCTACACACAGCACACTCACCTCAGGACTGTGCACGTTACACACAGCACACTCACCTCAGGACTGTGCACGTTACACATAGCACACTCACCTCAGGACTGTGCACGTTACACACAGCACACTCACCTCAGGACTGTGCACGTTACACACAGCACACTCACCTCAGGACTGTGCACCCTACACACAGCACACTCACCTCAGGACTGTGCATGTTACACACAACACACTCACCTCAGGACTGTGCGCGTTACACACAACACACTCACCTGAGGACTGTGCGCCTTACACACAGCACACTCAACTCAGGACTGTGCACGTTACACACAGCACACTCACCTCAGGACTGTGCACGTTACACACAGCACACTCACCTCAGGACTGTGCACGTTACACACAGCACACTCACCTCAGGACTGTGCACGTTACACACAGCACACTCACCTCAGGACTGTGCACCTTACACACAGCACACTCACCTCAGGACTGTGCACGCTACACACAGCACACTCACCTCAGGACTGTGCGCCTTACACACAACACACTCACCTCAGGACTGTGCGCCTTACACCACAGCACACTCACCTCAGGACTGTGCACGTTACACACAGCACACTCACCTAAGGACTGTGCACGTTACACACAGCACACTCACCTCAGGACTGTGCACCTTACACACAGCACACTCACCTCAGGACTGTGCACGTTACACACAGCACACTCACCTCAGGACTCTGCGCCTTACACACAACACACTCACCTCAGGACTGTGCGCCTTACACCACAGCACACTCACCTCAGGACTGTGCACGTTACACACAGCACACTCACCTCAGGACTGTGCACGTTACACACAGCACACTCACCTCAGGACTGTGCACGTTACACACAGCACACACACCTCAGGACTGTGCAGGTTACACAAAGCACACTCACCTCAGGACTGTGCACGTTACACACAGCACACACACCTCAGGACTGTGCTCCTTACACACAGCACACACACCTCAGGACTGTGCACGTTACACACAGCACACACACCTCAGGACTGTGCACGTTACACACAGCACACACACCTCAGGACTGTGCACGTTACACATAGCACACTCACCTCAGGACTGTGCACGTTACACACAGCACACTCACCTCAGGACTGTGCACGTTACACACAGCACACTCACCTCAGGACTGTGCACCCTACACACAGCACACTCACCTCAGGACTGTGCACGTTACACACAGCACACTCACCTCAGGACTGTGCACGTTACACATAGCACACTCACCTCAGGACTGTGCACGTTACACACAGCACACTCACCTCAGGACTGTGCACGTTACACACAGCACACTCACCTCAGGAATGTGCACCCTACACACAGCACACACACCTCAGGACTGTGCACGTTACACACAACACACTCACCTCAGGACTGTGCGCGTTACACACAACACACTCACCTGAGGACTGTGCGCCTTACACACAGCACACTCAACTCAGGACTGTGCACGTTACACACAGCACACTCACCTCAGGACTGTGCACGTTACACACAGCACACTCACCTCAGGACTGTGCACGTTATACAGAGCACACTCACCTCAGGACTGTGCACGTTACACACAGCACACTCACCTCAGGACTGTGCACGTTACACACAGCACACTCACCTCAGGACTGTGCAAGTTACACACAGCACACTCACCTCAGGACTGTGCACCTTACACACAGCACACTCACCTCAGGACTGTGCACGCTACACACAGCACACTCACCTCAGGACTGTGCGCCTTACACACAACACACTCACCTCAGGACTGTGCGCCTTACACCACAGCACACACACCTCAGGACTGTGCACGTTACACACAGCACACTCACCTAAGGACTGTGCACGTTACACACAGCACACTCACCTCAGGACTGTGCACCTTACACACAGCACACTCACCTCAGGACTGTGCACGTTACACACAGCACACTCACCTCAGGACTCTGCGCCTTACACACAACACACTCACCTCAGGACTGTGCGCCTTACACCACAGCACACTCACCTCAGGACTGTGCACCTTACACACAGCACACTCACCTCAGGACTGTGCACGTTACACACAGCACACTCACCTCAGGACTGTGCACGTTACACACAGCACACTCTCCTCAGGACTGTGCACCTTACACACAGCACACTCACCTCAGGTCTGTGCACGTTACACACAGCACACTCACCTCAGGACTGTGCACGTTACACACAGCACACACACCTCAGGACTGTGCACCTTACACACAGCACACACACCTCAGGTCTGTGCATGTTACACACAGCACACACACCTCAGGACTGTGCACGTTACACACAGCACACACACCTCAGGACTGTGCACCTTACACACAGCACACACACCTCAGGACTGTGCACGTTACACAAAGCACACTCACCTCAGGACTGTGCACCTTACACACAGCACACACACCTCAGGACTGTGCAAGTTACACACAGCACACTCACCTCAGGACTGTGCACGTTACACACAGCACACTCACCTCAGGACTGTGCACGTTACACACAGCACACTCACCTCAGGACTGTGCACGTTACACACAGCACACTCACCTCAGGACTGTGCACGTTACACACAGCACACTCACCTCAGGACTGTGCACGTTACACACAGCACACTCACCTCAGGACTGTGCATGTTACACACAGCACACTCACCTCAGGACTGTGCACCTTACACACAGCAGACTCACCTCAGGACTGGGCACGTTACACACAGCAGACTCACCTCAGGACTGTGCACGTTACACACAGCAGACTCACCTCAGGACTGTGCACCTTACACACAGCACACTCACCTCAGGACTGTGCACGTTACACACAGCACACTCACCTCAGGACTGTGCACGTTACACACAGCACACTCACCTTAGTACTGTGCACGTTACACACAGCACACACACCTCTGGACTGTGCACCTTACACACAGCACACACACCTCAGGACTGTGCACGTTACACACAGCACACACACCTCAGGACTGTGCACGTTACACACAGCACACTCACCTCAGGACTGTGCACGTTACACACAGCACACTCACCTCAGGACTGTGCACGATACACACAGCACACTCACCTCAGGACTGTGCACCTTACACACAGCACACTCACCTCAGGACTGTGCACGTTACACACAGCACACTCACCTCAGGACTCTGCGCCTTACACACAACACACTCACCTCAGGACTGTGCGCCTTACACCACAGCACACTCACCTCAGGACTGTGCACGTTACACACAGCACACTCACCTCAGGACTGTGCACGTTACACACAGCACACTCACCTCAGGACTGTGCACGTTACACACAGCACACACACCTCAGGACTGTGCAGGTTACACAAAGCACACTCACCTCAGGACTGTGCACGTTACACACAGCACACACACCTCAGGACTGTGCTCCTTACACACAGCACACACACCTCAGGACTGTGCACGTTACACACAGCACACTCACCTCAGGACTGTGCACGTTACACACAGCACACTCACCTCAGGACTGTGCACGTTACACACAGCACACTCACCTACGGACTGTGCACCTTACACACAGCACACACACCTCAGGACTGTGCACCTTACACACAGCACACACACCTCAGGACTGTGCATGTTACACACAGCACACTCACCTCAGGACTGTGCACGTTACACACAGCACACTCACCTACGGACTGTGCACCTTACACACAGCACACACACCTCAGGACTGTGCACCTTACACACAGCACACACACCTCAGGACTGTGCATGTTACACACAGCACACACACCTCAGGACTGTGCACGTTACACACAGCACACACACCTCAGGACTGTGCACCTTACACACAGCACACACACCTCAGGACTGTGCACCTTACACACAGCACACACACCTCAGGACTGTGCACCTTACACACAGCACACACACCTCAGGACTGTGCACCGTACACACAGCACACACACCTCAGGACTGTGAACGGTACACACTGCACACTCACCTCAGGACTGTGCACGTTACACACAGCACACTCACCTCAGGACTGTGCACGTTACACACAGCACACACACCTCAGGACTGTGCACCTTACACACAGCACACACACCTCAGGACTGTGCACGTTACACACAGCACACACACCTCAGGACTGTACACCTTACACACAGCACACACACCTCAGGACTGTGCACCTTACACACAGCAGACTCACCTCAGGACTGTGCACGTTACACACAGCAGACTAACCTCAGGACTGTGCACGTTACACACAGCAGACTCACCTCAGGACTGTGCACCTTACACACAGCACACTCACCTCAGGACTGTGCACGTTACACACAGCACACTCACCTCAGGACTGTGCACGTTACACACAGCACACTCACCTTAGTACTGTGCACGTTACACACAGCACACACACCTCTGGACTGTGCACCTTACACACAGCACACACACCTCAGGACTGTGCTCCTTACACACAGCGCACACACCTCAGGACTGTGCACCATAAACACATCACACACACCTCGGGACTGTGCACCTTACACACAGCACACACACCTCAGGACTGTGCACCTTACACACAGCACACACACCTCAGGACTGTGCATGTTACACACAGCACACACACCTCAGGACTGTGCACGTTACACACAGCACACACACCTCAGGACTGTGCACCTTACACACAGCACACACACCTCAGGACTGTGCACGTTACACAAAGCACACTCACCTCAGGACTGTGCACGTTACACACAGCACACACACCTCAGGACTGTGCTCCTTACACACAGCACACTCACCTCAGGACTGTGCACGTTACACACAGCACACACACCTCAGGACTGTGCACCTTACACACAGCACACACACCTCAGGACTGTGCATGTTACACACAGCACACACACCTCAGGACTGTGCACGTTACACACAGCACACACACCTCAGGACTGTGCACCTTACACACAGCACACACACCTCAGGACTGTGCACGTTACACAAAGCACACTCACCTCAGGACTGTGCACGTTACACACAGCACACACACCTCAGGACTGTGCTCCTTACACACAGCACACACACCTCAGGACTGTGCACGTTACACACAGCACACACACCTCAGGACTGTGCACGTTACACATAGCACACTCACCTCAGGACTGTGCACGTTACACACAGCACACTCACCTCAGGACTGTGCACGTAACACACAGCACACTCACCTCAGGACTGTGCACCCTACACACAGCACACTCACCTCAGGACTGTGCACGTTACACACAGCACACTCACCTCAGGACTGTGCACGTTACACATAGCACACTCACCTCAGGACTGTGCACGTTACACACAGCACACTCACCTCAGGACTGTGCACGTTACACACAGCACACTCACCTCAGGACTGTGCACCCTACACACAGCACACTCACCTCAGGACTGTGCATGTTACACACAACACACTCACCTCAGGACTGTGCGCGTTACACACAACACACTCACCTGAGGACTGTGCGCCTTACACACAGCACACTCAACTCAGGACTGTGCACGTTACACACAGCACACTCACCTCAGGACTGTGCACGTTACACACAGCACACTCACCTCAGGACTGTGCACGTTACACACAGCACACTCACCTCAGGACTGTGCACGTTACACACAGCACACTCACCTCAGGACTGTGCACCTTACACACAGCACACTCACCTCAGGACTGTGCACGCTACACACAGCACACTCACCTCAGGACTGTGCGCCTTACACACAACACACTCACCTCAGGACTGTGCGCCTTACACCACAGCACACTCACCTCAGGACTGTGCACGTTACACACAGCACACTCACCTAAGGACTGTGCACGTTACACACAGCACACTCACCTCAGGACTGTGCACCTTACACACAGCACACTCACCTCAGGACTGTGCACGTTACACACAGCACACTCACCTCAGGACTCTGCGCCTTACACACAACACACTCACCTCAGGACTGTGCGCCTTACACCACAGCACACTCACCTCAGGACTGTGCACGTTACACACAGCACACTCACCTCAGGACTGTGCACGTTACACACAGCACACTCACCTCAGGACTGTGCACGTTACACACAGCACACACACCTCAGGACTGTGCAGGTTACACAAAGCACACTCACCTCAGGACTGTGCACGTTACACACAGCACACACACCTCAGGACTGTGCTCCTTACACACAGCACACACACCTCAGGACTGTGCACGTTACACACAGCACACACACCTCAGGACTGTGCACGTTACACACAGCACACACACCTCAGGACTGTGCACGTTACACATAGCACACTCACCTCAGGACTGTGCACGTTACACACAGCACACTCACCTCAGGACTGTGCACGTTACACACAGCACACTCACCTCAGGACTGTGCACCCTACACACAGCACACTCACCTCAGGACTGTGCACGTTACACACAGCACACTCACCTCAGGACTGTGCACGTTACACATAGCACACTCACCTCAGGACTGTGCACGTTACACACAGCACACTCACCTCAGGACTGTGCACGTTACACACAGCACACTCACCTCAGGAATGTGCACCCTACACACAGCACACACACCTCAGGACTGTGCACGTTACACACAACACACTCACCTCAGGACTGTGCGCGTTACACACAACACACTCACCTGAGGACTGTGCGCCTTACACACAGCACACTCAACTCAGGACTGTGCACGTTACACACAGCACACTCACCTCAGGACTGTGCACGTTACACACAGCACACTCACCTCAGGACTGTGCACGTTATACAGAGCACACTCACCTCAGGACTGTGCACGTTACACACAGCACACTCACCTCAGGACTGTGCACGTTACACACAGCACACTCACCTCAGGACTGTGCAAGTTACACACAGCACACTCACCTCAGGACTGTGCACCTTACACACAGCACACTCACCTCAGGACTGTGCACGCTACACACAGCACACTCACCTCAGGACTGTGCGCCTTACACACAACACACTCACCTCAGGACTGTGCGCCTTACACCACAGCACACACACCTCAGGACTGTGCACGTTACACACAGCACACTCACCTAAGGACTGTGCACGTTACACACAGCACACTCACCTCAGGACTGTGCACCTTACACACAGCACACTCACCTCAGGACTGTGCACGTTACACACAGCACACTCACCTCAGGACTCTGCGCCTTACACACAACACACTCACCTCAGGACTGTGCGCCTTACACCACAGCACACTCACCTCAGGACTGTGCACCTTACACACAGCACACTCACCTCAGGACTGTGCACGTTACACACAGCACACTCACCTCAGGACTGTGCACGTTACACACAGCACACTCTCCTCAGGACTGTGCACCTTACACACAGCACACTCACCTCAGGTCTGTGCACGTTACACACAGCACACTCACCTCAGGACTGTGCACGTTACACACAGCACACACACCTCAGGACTGTGCACCTTACACACAGCACACACACCTCAGGTCTGTGCATGTTACACACAGCACACACACCTCAGGACTGTGCACGTTACACACAGCACACACACCTCAGGACTGTGCACCTTACACACAGCACACACACCTCAGGACTGTGCACGTTACACAAAGCACACTCACCTCAGGACTGTGCACCTTACACACAGCACACACACCTCAGGACTGTGCAAGTTACACACAGCACACTCACCTCAGGACTGTGCACGTTACACACAGCACACTCACCTCAGGACTGTGCACGTTACACACAGCACACTCACCTCAGGACTGTGCACGTTACACACAGCACACTCACCTCAGGACTGTGCACGTTACACACAGCACACTCACCTCAGGACTGTGCACGTTACACACAGCACACTCACCTCAGGACTGTGCATGTTACACACAGCACACTCACCTCAGGACTGTGCACCTTACACACAGCAGACTCACCTCAGGACTGGGCACGTTACACACAGCAGACTCACCTCAGGACTGTGCACGTTACACACAGCAGACTCACCTCAGGACTGTGCACCTTACACACAGCACACTCACCTCAGGACTGTGCACGTTACACACAGCACACTCACCTCAGGACTGTGCACGTTACACACAGCACACTCACCTTAGTACTGTGCACGTTACACACAGCACACACACCTCTGGACTGTGCACCTTACACACAGCACACACACCTCAGGACTGTGCACGTTACACACAGCACACACACCTCAGGACTGTGCACGTTACACACAGCACACTCACCTCAGGACTGTGCACGTTACACACAGCACACTCACCTCAGGACTGTGCACGATACACACAGCACACTCACCTCAGGACTGTGCACCTTACACACAGCACACTCACCTCAGGACTGTGCACGTTACACACAGCACACTCACCTCAGGACTCTGCGCCTTACACACAACACACTCACCTCAGGACTGTGCGCCTTACACCACAGCACACTCACCTCAGGACTGTGCACGTTACACACAGCACACTCACCTCAGGACTGTGCACGTTACACACAGCACACTCACCTCAGGACTGTGCACGTTACACACAGCACACACACCTCAGGACTGTGCAGGTTACACAAAGCACACTCACCTCAGGACTGTGCACGTTACACACAGCACACACACCTCAGGACTGTGCTCCTTACACACAGCACACACACCTCAGGACTGTGCACGTTACACACAGCACACGAACCTCAGGACTGTGCACGTTACACACAGCACACACACCTCAGGACTGTGCACGTTACACATAGCACACTCACCTCAGGACTGTGCACGTTACACACAGCACACTCACCTCAGGACTGTGCACGTTACACACAGCACACTCACCTCAGGACTGTGCACCCTACACACAGCACACTCACCTCAGGACTGTGCATGTTACACACAGCACACTCACCTCAGGACTGTGCACGTTACACATAGCACACTCACCTCAGGACTGTGCAGGTTACACACAGCACACTCACCTCAGGACTGTGCACGTTACACACAGCACACTCACCTCAGGAATGTGCACCCTACACACAGCACACACACCTCAGGACTGTGCACGTTACACACAACACACTCACCTCAGGACTGTGCGCGTTACACACAACACACTCACCTGAGGACTGTGCGCCTTACACACAGCACACTCAACTCAGGACTGTGCACGTTACACACAGCACACTCACCTCAGGACTGTGCACGTTACACACAGCACACTCACCTCAGGACTGTGCACGTTATACAGAGCACACTCACCTCAGGACTGTGCACGTTACACACAGCACACTCACCTCAGGACTGTGCACGTTACACACAGCACACTCACCTCAGGACTGTGCAAGTTACACACAGCACACTCACCTCAGGACTGTGCACCTTACACACAGCACACTCACCTCAGGACTGTGCACGCTACACACAGCACACTCACCTCAGGACTGGCGCCTTACACACAACACACTCACCTCAGGACTGTGCGCCGTACACCACAGCACACACACCTCAGGACTGTGCACGTTACACACAGCACACTCACCTAAGGACTGTGCACGTTACACACAGCACACTCACCTCAGGACTGTGCACCTTACACACAGCACACTCACCTCAGGACTGTGCACGTTACACACAGCACACTCACCTCAGGACTCTGCGCCTTACACACAACACACTCACCTCAGGACTGTGCGCCTTACACCACAGCACACTCACCTCAGGACTGTGCACCTTACACACAGCACACTCACCTCAGGACTGTGCACGTTACACACAGCACACTCACCTCAGGACTGTGCACGTTACACACAGCACACTCACCTCAGGACTGTGCACCTTACACACAGCACACTCACCTCAGGTCTGTGCACGTTACACACAGCACACTCACCTCAGGACTATGCACGTTACACACAGCACACACACCTCAGGACTGTGCACCTTACACACAGCACACACACCTCAGGTCTGTGCATGTTACACACAGCACACACACCTCAGGACTGTGCACGTTACACACAGCACACACACCTCAGGACTGTGCACCTTACACACAGCACACACACCTCAGGACTGTGCACGTTACACAAAGCACACTCACCTCAGGACTGTGCACCTTACACACAGCACACACACCTCAGGACTGTGCAAGTTACACACAGCACACTCACCTCAGGACTGTGCACGTTACACACAGCACACTCACCTCAGGACTGTGCACGTTACACACAGCACACTCACCTCAGGACTGTGCACGTTACACACAGCACACTCACCTCAGGACTGTGCACGTTACACACAGCACACTCACCTCAGGACTGTGCACGTTACACACAGCACACTCACCTCAGGACTGTGCACCTTACACACAGCAGAGTCACCTCAGGACTGGGCACGTTACACACAGCAGACTCACCTCAGGACTGTGCACGTTACACACAGCAGACTCACCTCAGGACTGTGCACCTTACACACAGCACACTCACCTCAGGACTGTGCACGTTACACACAGCACACTCACCTCAGGACTGTGCACGTTACACACAGCACACTCACCTTAGTACTGTGCACGTTACACACAGCACACACACCTCTGGACTGTGCACCTTACACACAGCACACACACCTCAGGACTGTGCACGTTACACACAGCACACACACCTCAGGACTGTGCACGTTACACACAGCACACTCACCTCAGGACTGTGCACGTTACACACAGCACACTCACCTCAGGACTGTGCACGATACACACAGCACACTCACCTCAGCACTGTGCACGTTACACACAGCACACTCACCTCAGGACTGTGCACGTTACACACAGCACACACACCTCAGGACTGTGCACCTTAGACACAGCAAACACACCTCAGGACTGTGCACGTTACACACAGCACACTCACCTCAGGACTGTGCACGTTACACACAGCACACTCACCTCAGGACTGTACACGTTACACACAGCACACTCACCTAAGGACTGTGCACCTTACACACAGCACACACACCTCAGGACTGTGCACCTTACACACAGCACACACACCTCAGGACTGTGCATGTTACACACAGCACACACACCTCAGGACTGTGCACGTTACACACAGCACACACACCTCAGGACTGTGCACCTTACACACAGCACACACACCTCAGGACTGTGCACGTTACACAAAGCACACTCACCTCAGGACTGTGCACGTTACACACAGCACACACACCTCAGGACTGTGCTCCTTACACACAGCACACACACCTCAGGACTGTGTACGTTACACACAGCACACACACCTCAGGACTGTGCACGTTACACACAGCACACTCACCTCAGGACTGTGCACGTTACACACAGCACACTCACCTCAGGACTGTGCACCTTACACACAGCACACTCACCTCAGGACTGTGCACGTTACACACAGCACACTCACCTCAGGGCTGTGCACGTTACACACAGCACACACACCTCAGGACTGTGAACCTTACACACAGCACACACACCTCAGGACTGTGCACCTTACACACAGCACACACACCTCAGGACTGTGCACCTTACACACAGCACACAAACCTCAGGACTGTGCACCTTACACACAGCACACACACCTCAGGACTGTGCACCTTACACACAGCACACACACCTCAGGACTGTGCACCTTACACACAGCACACTCACCTCAGGACTGTGCACCTTACACACAGCACACTCACCTCAGGACTGTGCACGTTACACACAGCACACTCACCTCAGGACTGTGCACGTTACACACAGCACACACACCTCAGGACTGTGCACCTTACACACAGCACACACACCTCAGGTCTGTGCATGTTACACACAGCACACACACCTCAGGACTGTGCACGTTACACACAGCACACACACCTCAGGACTGTGCACCTTACACACAGCACACACACCTCAGGACTGTGCACGTTACACAAAGCACACTCACCTCAGGACTGTGCACCTTACACACAGCACACACACCTCAGGACTGTGCAAGTTACACACAGCACACTCACCTCAGGACTGTGCACGTTACACACAGCACACTCACCTCAGGACTGTGCACGTTACACACAGCACACTCACCTCAGGACTGTGCACGTTACACACAGCACACTCACCTCAGGACTGTGCACGTTACACACAGCACACTCACCTCAGGACTGTGCACGTTACACACAGCACACTCACCTCAGGACTGTGCACCTTACACACAGCAGACTCACCTCAGGACTGGGCACGTTACACACAGCAGACTCACCTCAGGACTGTGCACGTTACACACAGCAGACTCACCTCAGGACTGTGCACCTTACACACAGCACACTCACCTCAGGACTGTGCACGTTACACACAGCACACTCACCTCAGGACTGTGCACGTTACACACAGCACACTCACCTTAGTACTGTGCACGTTACACACAGCACACACACCTCTGGACTGTGCACCTTACACACAGCACACACACCTCAGGACTGTGCACGTTACACACAGCACACACACCTCAGGACTGTGCACGTTACACACAGCACACTCACCTCAGGACTGTGCACGTTACACACAGCACACTCACCTCAGGACTGTGCACGATACACACAGCACACTCACCTCAGCACTGTGCACGTTACACACAGCACACTCACCTCAGGACTGTGCACGTTACACACAGCACACACACCTCAGGACTGTGCACCTTAGACACAGCAAACACACCTCAGGACTGTGCACGTTACACACAGCACACTCACCTCAGGACTGTGCACGTTACACACAGCACACTCACCTCAGGACTGTGCACGTTACACACAGCACACTCACCTAAGGACTGTGCACCTTACACACAGCACACACACCTCAGGACTGTGCACCTTACACACAGCACACACACCTCAGGACTATGCATGTTACACACAGCACACACACCTCAGGACTGTGCACGTTACACACAGCACACACACCTCAGGACTGTGCACCTAACACACAGCACACACACCTCAGGACTGTGCACGTTACACAAAGCACACTCACCTCAGGACTGTGCACGTTACACACAGCACACACACCTCAGGACTGTGCTCCTTACACACAGCACACACACCTCAGGACTGTGTACGTTACACACAGCACACACACCTCAGGACTGTGCACGTTACACACAGCACACTCACCTCAGGACTGTGCACGTTACACACAGCACACTCACCTCAGGACTGTGCACCTTACACACAGCACACTCACCTCAGGACTGTGCACGTTACACACAGCACACTCACCTCAGGACTGTGCACGTTACACACAGCACACACACCTCAGGACTGTGAACCTTACACACAGCACACACACCTCAGGACTGTGCACCTTACACACAGCACACACACCTCAGGACTGTGCACCTTACACACAGCACACACACCTCAGGACTGTGCACCTTACACACAGCACACTCACCTCAGGACTGTGCACGTTACACACAGCACACTCACCTCAGGACTGTGCACGTTACACACGGCACACTCACCTCTGGACTGTGCACCTTACACACAGCACACTCACCTCAGGACTGTGCACCTTACACACAGCACACACACCTCAGGACTGTGCACCTTACACACAGCGCACACACCTCAGGACTGTGCACCATAAACACATTACACACACCTCGGGACTGTGCACCTTACACACAGCACACACACCTCAGGACTGTGCACCCTACACACAGCACACACACCTCAGGACTGTGCACCTTACACACAGCACACTCACCTCAGGACTGTGCACGTTACACACAGCACACTCACCTCAGGACTGTGCACGTTACACACAGCACACACACCTCAGGACTGTGCACCTAACACACAGCACACACACCTCAGGACTGTGCACCTTACACACAGCACACACAGCTCAGGACTGTGAACCTTACACACAGCACACTCACCTCAGGACTGTGCACCTAACACACAGCACACACACCTCAGGACTGTGCACCTTACACACAGCACACACAGCTCAGGACTGTGCACGTTACACACAGCACACTCACCTCAGGACTGTGCACGTTACACACAGCACACACACCTCAGGACTGTGAACCTTACACACAGCACACTCACCTCAGGACTGTGCACGTTACACACAGCACACACACCTCAGGACTGTGCACCTTACACACAGCACACACACCTCAGGACTGTGCACCTAACACACAGCACACACACCTCAGGACTGTGCACCTTACACACAGCACACACAGCTCAGGACTGTGCACCCTACACACAGCACACACACCTCAGGACTGTGCACCATACACACAGCACACACACCTCAGGAATGTGCACCCTACACACAGCACACACACATCAGGACAGTGCACCTTACACACAGCACACTCACCTCAGGACTGTGCACGTTACACACAGCACACTCACCTCAGGACTGTGCACGTTACAGACAGCACACTCACCTCAGGACTGTGAACGTTACACACAGCACACTCACCTCAGGACTGTGCACGTTAAACACAGCACACTCACCTCAGGACTGTGCACGTTACACACAGCACACTCACCTCAGGACTGTGAACGTTACACACAGCACACTAACCTCAGGACTGTGCACGTTACACACAGCACACTCACCTCAGGACTGTGCACCTTACACACAGCACACACACCTCAGGACTGTGAACGTTACACACAGCACACACACCTCAGGACTGTGCACGTTACACACATCACACACACCTCAGGACTGTGCACGTTACACACAGCACACACACCTCAAGACTGTGCACCTTACACACAGCACACACACCTCAGGACTGTGCACGTTACACACAGCACACTCACCTCAGGACTGTGCACGTTACACACAGCACACTCACCTCAGGACTGTGCACGTTACACACAGCACACTCACCTACGGACTGTGCACCTTACACACAGCACACACACCTCAGGACTGTGCACCTTACACACAGCACACACACCTCAGGACTGTGCATGTTACACACAGCACACACACCTCAGGACTGTGCACGTTACACACAGCACACACACCTCAGGACTGTGCACCTTACACACAGCACACACACCTCAGGACTGTGCACCTTACACACAGCACACACACCTCAGGACTGTGCACCTTACACACAGCACACACACCTCAGGACTGTGCACCGTAGACACAGCACACACACCTCAGGACTGTGAACGTTACACACTGCACACTCACCTCAGGACTGTGCACGTTACACACAGCACACTCACCTCAGGACTGTGCACGTTACACACAGCACACACACCTCAGGACTGTGCACGTTACACACAGCACACACACCTCAGGACTGTACACCTTACACACAGCACACACACCTCAGGACTGTGCACCTTACACACAGCACACACACCTCAGGACTGTGCACGTTACACACAGCACACTCACCTCAGGACTGTGCACCTTACACACAGCACACACACCTCAGGACTGTGCACGTTACACACAGCACACACACCTCAGGACTGTACACCTTACACACAGCACACACACCTCAGGACTGTGCACCTTACACACAGCACACACACCTCAGGACTGTGCAAGTTACACACAGCACACTCACCTCAGGACTGTGCACGTTACACACAGCACACTCACCTCAGGACTGTGCACGTTACACACAGCACACTCACCTCAGGACTGTGCACGTTACACACAGCACACTCACCTCAGGACTGTGCACGTTACACACAGCACACTCACCTCAGGACTGTGCACCTTACACACAGCAGACTCACCTCAGGACTGTGCACGTTACACACAGCAGACTAACCTCAGGACTGTGCACGTTACACACAGCAGACTCACCTCAGGACTGTGCACCTTACACACAGCACACTCACCTCAGGACTGTGCACGTTACACACAGCACACTCACCTCAGGACTGTGCACGTTACACACAGCACACTCACCTTAGTACTGTGCACGTTACACACAGCACACACACCTCTGGACTGTGCACCTTACACACAGCACACACACCTCAGGACTGTGCACGTTACACACAGCACACACACCTCAGGACTGTGCACGTTACACACAGCACACTCACCTCAGGACTGTGCACGTTACACACAGCACAATCACCTACGGACTGTGCACCTTACACACAGCACACACACCTCAGGACTGTGCACGTTACACACAGCACACACACCTCAGGACTGTGCATGTTACACACAGCACACACACCTCAGGACTGTGCACGTTACACACAGCACACTCACCTACAGACTGTGCACCTTACACACAGCACACACACCTCAGGACTGTGCACGTTACACACAGCACACTCACCTCAGGACTGTGCACGTTACACACAGCACACTCACCTCAGGACTGTGCACGTTACACACAGCACACTCACCTACGGACTGTGCACCTTACACACAGCACACACACCTCAGGACTGTGCACCTTACACACAGCACACACACCTCAGGACTGTGCATGTTACACACAGCACACTCACCTCAGGACTGTGCACGTTACACACAGCACACTCACCTACGGACTGTGCACCTTACACACAGCACACACACCTCAGGACTGTGCACCTTACACACAGCACACACACCTCAGGACTGTGCATGTTACACACAGCACACACACCTCAGGACTGTGCACGTTACACACAGCACACACACCTCAGGACTGTGCACCTTACACACAGCACACACACCTCAGGACTGTGCACCTTACACACAGCACACACACCTCAGGACTGTGCACCTTACACACAGCACACACACCTCAGGACTGTGCACCGTACACACAGCACACACACCTCAGGACTGTGAACGGTACACACTGCACACTCACCTCAGGACTGTGCACGTTACACACAGCACACTCACCTCAGGACTGTGCACGTTACACACAGCACACACACCTCAGGACTGTGCACCTTACACACAGCACACACACCTCAGGACTGTGCACGTTACACACAGCACACACACCTCAGGACTGTACACCTTACACACAGCACACACACCTCAGGACTGTGCACCTTACACACAGCACACACACCTCAGGACTGTGCAAGTTACACACAGCACACTCACCTCAGGACTGTGCACGTTACACACAGCACACTCACCTCAGGACTGTGCACGTTACACACAGCACACTCACCTCAGGACTGTGCACGTTACACACAGCACACTCACCTCAGGACTGTGCACGTTACACACAGCAGACTCACCTCAGGACTGTGCACGTTACACACAGCAGACTAACCTCAGGACTGTGCACGTTACACACAGCAGACTCACCTCAGGACTGTGCACCTTACACACAGCACACTCACCTCAGGACTGTGCACGTTACACACAGCACACTCACCTCAGGACTGTGCACGTTACACACAGCACACTCACCTTAGTACTGTGCACGTTACACACAGCACACACACCTCTGGACTGTGCACCTTACACACAGCACACACACCTCAGGACTGTGCTCCTTACACACAGCGCACACACCTCAGGACTGTGCACCATAAACACATCACACACACCTCGGGACTGTGCACCTTACACACAGCACACACACCTCAGGACTGTGCACCTTACACACAGCACACACACCTCAGGACTGTGCATGTTACACACAGCACACACACCTCAGGACTGTGCACGTTACACACAGCACACACACCTCAGGACTGTGCACCTTACACACAGCACACACACCTCAGGACTGTGCACGTTACACAAAGCACACTCACCTCAGGACTGTGCACGTTACACACAGCACACACACCTCAGGACTGTGCTCCTTACACACAGCACACTCACCTCAGGACTGTGCACGTTACACACAGCACACACACCTCAGGACTGTGCACCTTACACACAGCACACACACCTCAGGACTGTGCATGTTACACACAGCACACACACCTCAGGACTGTGCACGTTACACACAGCACACACACCTCAGGACTGTGCACCTTACACACAGCACACACACCTCAGGACTGTGCACGTTACACAAAGCACACTCACCTCAGGACTGTGCACGTTACACACAGCACACACACCTCAGGACTGTGCTCCTTACACACAGCACACACACCTCAGGACTGTGCACGTTACACACAGCACACACACCTCAGGACTGTGCACGTTACACATAGCACACTCACCTCAGGACTGTGCACGTTACACACAGCACACTCACCTCAGGACTGTGCACGTAACACACAGCACACTCACCTCAGGACTGTGCACCCTACACACAGCACACTCACCTCAGGACTGTGCACGTTACACACAGCACACTCACCTCAGGACTGTGCACGTTACACATAGCACACTCACCTCAGGACTGTGCACGTTACACACAGCACACTCACCTCAGGACTGTGCACGTTACACACAGCACACTCACCTCAGGACTGTGCACCCTACACACAGCACACTCACCTCAGGACTGTGCATGTTACACACAACACACTCACTTCAGGACTGTGCGCGTTACCCACAACACACTCACCTGAGGACTGTGCGCCTTACACACAGCACACTCAACTCAGGACTGTGCACGTTACACACAGCACACTCACCTCAGGACTGTGCACGTTACACACAGCACACTCACCTCAGGACTGTGCACGTTACACACAGCACACTCACCTCAGGACTGTGCACGTTACACACAGCACACTCACCTCAGGACTGTGCACCTTACACACAGCACACTCACCTCAGGACTGTGCACGCTACACACAGCACACTCACCTCAGGACTGTGCGCCTTACACACAACACACTCACCTCAGGACTGTGCGCCTTACACCACAGCACACTCACCTCAGGACTGTGCACGTTACACACAGCACACTCACCTCAGGACTGTGCACGTTACACACAGCACACTCACCTCAGGACTGTGCACGTTACACACAGCACACTCACCTCAGGACTGTGCACGTTACACACAGCACACTCACCTCAGGACTGTGCACGTTACACACAGCACACTCACCTCAGGACTGTGCACCTTACACACAGCACACTCACCTCAGGACTGTGCACGCTACACACAGCACACTCACCTCAGGACTGTGCGCCTTACACACAACACACTCACCTCAGGACTGTGCGCCTTACACCACAGCACACTCACCTCAGGACTGTGCACGTTACACACAGCACACTCACCTAAGGACTGTGCACGTTACACACAGCACACTCACCTCAGGACTGTGCACCTTACACACAGCACACTCACCTCAGGACTGTGCACGTTACACACAGCACACTCACCTCAGGACTGTGCACGTTACACACAGCACACTCACCTCAGGACTGTGCACGTTACACACAGCACACACACCTCAGGACTGTGCACGTTACACAAAGCACACTCACCTCAGGACTGTGCACGTTACACACAGCACACACACCTCAGGACTGTGCTCCTTACACACAGCACACACACCTCAGGACTGTGCACGTTACACACAGCACACACACCTCAGGACTGTGCACGTTACACACAGCACAAACACCTCAGGACTGTGCACGTTACACATAGCACACTCACCTCAGGACTGTGCACGTTACACACAGCACACTCACCTCAGGACTGTGCACGTTACACACAGCACACTCACCTCAGGACTGTGCACCCTACACACAGCACACTCACCTCAGGACTGTGCACGTTACACACAGCACACTCACCTCAGGACTGTGCACGTTACACATAGCACACTCACCTCAGGACTGTGCACGTTACACACAGCACACTCACCTCAGGACTGTGCACGTTACACACAGCACACTCACCTCAGGAATGTGCACCCTACACACAGCACACTCACCTCAGGACTGTGCACGTTACACACAACACACTCACCTCAGGACTGTGCGCGTTACACACAACACACTCACCTGAGGACTGTGCGCCTTACACACAGCACACTCAACTCAGGACTGTGCACGTTACACACAGCACACTCACCTCAGGACTGTACACGTTACACACAGCACACTCACCTCAGGACTGTGCACGTTATACAGAGCACACTCACCTCAGGACTGTGCACGTTACACACAGCACACTCACCTCAGGACTGTGCACGTTACACACAGCACACTCACCTCAGGACTGTGCAAGTTACACACAGCACACTCACCTCAGGACTGTGCACCTTACACACAGCACACTCACCTCAGGACTGTGCACGCTACACACAGCACACTCACCTCAGGACTGTGCGCCTTACACACAACACACTCACCTCAGGACTGTGCGCCTTACACCACAGCACACAGACCTCAGGACTGTGCACGTTACACACAGCACACTCACCTAAGGACTGTGCACGTTACACACAGCACACTCACCTCAGGACTGTGCACCTTACACACAGCACACTCACCTCAGGACTGTGCACGTTACACACAGCACACTCACCTCAGGACTCTGCGCCTTACACACAACACACTCACCTCAGGACTGTGCGCCTTACACCACAGCACACTCACCTCAGGACTGTGCACGTTACACACAGCACACTCACCTCAGGACTGTGCACGTTACACACAGCATACTCACCTCAGGACTGTGCACGTTACACACAGCACACTCACCTCAGGACTGTGCACCTTACACACAGCACACTCACCTCAGGTCTGTGCACGTTACACACAGCACACTCACCTCAGGACTGTGCACGTTACACACAGCACACACACCTCAGGACTGTGCACCTTACACACAGCACACACACCTCAGGTCTGTGCATGTTACACACAGCACACACACCTCAGGACTGTGCACGTTACACACAGCACACACACCTCAGGACTGTGCACCTTACACACAGCACACACACCTCAGGACTGTGCACGTTACACAAAGCACACTCACCTCAGGACTGTGCACCTTACACACAGCACACACACCTCAGGACTGTGCAAGTTACACACAGCACACTCACCTCAGGACTGTGCACGTTACACACAGCACACTCACCTCAGGACTGTGCACGTTACACACAGCACACTCACCTCAGGACTGTGCACGTTACACACAGCACACTCACCTACGGACTGTGCACCTTACACACAGCACACACACCTCAGGACTGTGCACCTTACACACAGCACACACACCTCAGGACTGTGCATGTTACACACAGCACACTCACCTCAGGACTGTGCACGTTACACACAGCACACTCACCTACGGACTGTGCACCTTACACACAGCACACACACCTCAGGACTGTGCACCTTACACACAGCACACACACCTCAGGACTGTGCATGTTACACACAGCACACACACCTCAGGACTGTGCACGTTACACACAGCACACACACCTCAGGACTGTGCACCTTACACACAGCACACACACCTCAGGACTGTGCACCTTACACACAGCACACACACCTCAGGACTGTGCACCTTACACACAGCACACACACCTCAGGACTGTGCACCGTACACACAGCACACACACCTCAGGACTGTGAACGGTACACACTGCACACTCACCTCAGGACTGTGCACGTTACACACAGCACACTCACCTCAGGACTGTGCACGTTACACACAGCACACACACCTCAGGACTGTGCACCTTACACACAGCACACACACCTCAGGACTGTGCACGTTACACACAGCACACACACCTCAGGACTGTACACCTTACACACAGCACACACACCTCAGGACTGTGCACCTTACACACAGCACACACACCTCAGTACTGTGCAAGTTACACACAGCACACTCACCTCAGGACTGTGCACGTTACACACAGCACACTCACCTCAGGACTGTGCACGTTACACACAGCACACTCACCTCAGGACTGTGCACGTTACACACAGCACACTCACCTCAGGCCTGTGCACGTTACACACAGCACACTCACCTCAGGACTGTGCACCTTACACACAGCAGACTCACCTCAGGACTGTGCACGTTACACACAGCAGACTAACCTCAGGACTGTGCACGTTACACACAGCAGACTCACCTCAGGACTGTGCACCTTACACACAGCACACTCACCTCAGGACTGTGCACGTTACACACAGCACACTCACCTCAGGACTGTGCACGTTACACACAGCACACTCACCTTAGTACTGTGCACGTTACACACAGCACACACACCTCTGGACTGTGCACCTTACACACAGCACACACACCTCAGGACTGTGCTCCTTACACACAGCGCACACACCTCAGGACTGTGCACCATAAACACATCACACACACCTCGGGACTGTGCACCTTACACACAGCACACACACCTCAGGACTGTGCACCTTACACACAGCACACACACCTCAGGACTGTGCATGTTACACACAGCACACACACCTCAGGACTGTGCACGTTACACACAGCACACACACCTCAGGACTGTGCACCTTACACACAGCACACACACCTCAGGACTGTGCACGTTACACAAAGCACACTCACCTCAGGACTGTGCACGTTACACACAGCACACACACCTCAGGACTGTGCTCCTTACACACAGCACACTCACCTCAGGACTGTGCACGTTACACACAGCACACACACCTCAGGACTGTGCACCTTACACACAGCACACACACCTCAGGACTGTGCATGTTACACACAGCACACACACCTCAGGACTGTGCACGTTACACACAGCACACACACCTCAGGACTGTGCACCTTACACACAGCACACACACCTCAGGACTGTGCACGTTACACAAAGCACACTCACCTCAGGACTGTGCACGTTACACACAGCACACACACCTCAGGACTGTGCTCCTTACACACAGCACACACACCTCAGGACTGTGCACGTTACACACAGCACACACACCTCAGGACTGTGCACGTTACACATAGCACACTCACCTCAGGACTGTGCACGTTACACACAGCACACTCACCTCAGGACTGTGCACGTAACACACAGCACACTCACCTCAGGACTGTGCACCCTACACACAGCACACTCACCTCAGGACTGTGCACGTTACACACAGCACACTCACCTCAGGACTGTGCACGTTACACATAGCACACTCACCTCAGGACTGTGCACGTTACACACAGCACACTCACCTCAGGACTGTGCACGTTACACACAGCACACTCACCTCAGGACTGTGCACCCTACACACAGCACACTCACCTCAGGACTGTGCATGTTACACACAACACACTCACCTCAGGACTGTGCGCGTTACACACAACACACTCACCTGAGGACTGTGCGCCTTACACACAGCACACTCAACTCAGGACTGTGCACGTTACACACAGCACACTCACCTCAGGACTGTGCACGTTACACACAGCACACTCACCTCAGGACTGTGCACGTTACACACAGCACACTCACCTCAGGACTGTGCACGTTACACACAGCACACTCACCTCAGGACTGTGCACCTTACACACAGCACACTCACCTCAGGACTGTGCACGCTACACACAGCACACTCACCTCAGGACTGTGCGCCTTACACACAACACACTCACCTCAGGACTGTGCGCCTTACACCACAGCACACTCACCTCAGGACTGTGCACGTTACACACAGCACACTCACCTCAGGACTGTGCACGTTACACACAGCACACTCACCTCAGGACTGTGCACGTTACACACAGCACACTCACCTCAGGACTGTGCACGTTACACACAGCACACTCACCTCAGGACTGTGCACGTTACACACAGCACACTCACCTCAGGACTGTGCACCTTACACACAGCACACTCACCTCAGGACTGTGCACGCTACACACAGCACACTCACCTCAGGACTGTGCGCCTTACACACAACACACTCACCTCAGGACTGTGCGCCTTACACCACAGCACACTCACCTCAGGACTGTGCACGTTACACACAGCACACTCACCTAAGGACTGTGCACGTTACACACAGCACACTCACCTCAGGACTGTGCACCTTACACACAGCACACTCACCTCAGGACTGTGCACGTTACACACAGCACACTCACCTCAGGACTGTGCACGTTACACACAGCACACTCACCTCAGGACTGTGCACGTTACACACAGCACACACACCTCAGGACTGTGCACGTTACACAAAGCACACTCACCTCAGGACTGTGCACGTTACACACAGCACACACACCTCAGGACTGTGCTCCTTACACACAGCACACACACCTCAGGACTGTGCACGTTACACACAGCACACACACCTCAGGACTGTGCACGTTACACACAGCACACACACCTCAGGACTGTGCACGTTACACATAGCACACTCACCTCAGGACTGTGCACGTTACACATAGCACACTCACCTCAGGACTGTGCACGTTACACACAGCACACTCACCTCAGGACTGTGCACGTTACACACAGCACACTCACCTCAGGAATGTGCACCCTACACACAGCACACTCACCTCAGGACTGTGCACGTTACACACAACACACTCACCTCAGGACTGTGCGCGTTACACACAACACACTCACCTGAGGACTGTGCGCCTTACACACAGCACACTCAGCTCAGGACTGTGCACGTTACACACAGCACACTCACCTCAGGACTGTGCACGTTACACACAGCACACTCACCTCAGGACTGTGCACGTTATACAGAGCACACTCACCTCAGGACTGTGCAAGTTACACACAGCACACTCACCTCAGGACTGTGCACGTTACACACAGCACACTCACATAAGGACTGTGCACGTTACACACAGCACACTCACCTCAGGACTGTGCACCTTACACACAGCACACTCACCTCAGGACTGTGCACGTTACACACAGCACACTCACCTCAGGACTCTGCGCCTTACACACAACACACTCACCTCAGGACTGTGCGCCTTACACCACAGCACACTCACCTCAGGACTGTGCACGTTACACACAGCACACTCACCTCAGGACTGTGCACGTTACACACAGCATACTCACCTCAGGACTGTGCACCTTACACACAGCACACTCACCTCAGGACTGTGCACCTTACACACAGCACACTCACCTCAGGTCTGTGCACGTTACACACAGCACACTCACCTCAGGACTGTGCACGTTACACACAGCACACACACCTCAGGACTGTGCACCTTACACACAGCACACACACCTCAGGTCTGTGCATGTTACACACAGCACACACACCTCAGGACTGTGCACGTTACACACAGCACACACACCTCAGGACTGTGCACCTTACACACAGCACACACACCTCAGGACTGTGCACGTTACACAAAGCACACTCACCTCAGGACTGTGCACCTTACACACAGCACACACACCTCAGGACTGTGCAAGTTACACACAGCACACTCACCTCAGGACTGTGCACGTTACACACAGCACACTCACCTCAGGACTGTGCACGTTACACACAGCACACTCACCTCAGGACTGTGCACGTTACACACAGCACACTCACCTCAGGACTGTGCACGTTACACACAGCACACTCACCTCAGGACTGTGCACGTTACACACAGCACACTCACCTCAGGACTGTGCACGTTATACACAGCAGACTCACCTCAGGACTGGGCACGTTACACACAGCAGACTCACCTCAGGACTGTGCACGTTACACACAGCAGACTCACCTCAGGACTGTGCACCTTACACACAGCACACTCACCTCAGGACTGTGCACGTTACACACAGCACACTCACCTCAGGACTGTGCACGTTACACACAGCACACTCACCTTAGTACTGTGCACGTTACACACAGCACACACACCTCTGGACTGTGCACCTTACACACAGCACACACACCTCAGGACTGTGCACGTTACACACAGCACACACACCTCAGGACTGTGCACGTTACACACAGCACACTCACCTCAGGACTGTGCACGTTACACACAGCACACTCACCTCAGGACTGTGCACGATACACACAGCACACTCACCTCAGCACTGTGCACGTTACACACAGCACACTCACCTCAGGACTGTGCACGTTACACACAGCACACACACCTCAGGACTGTGCACCTTAGACACAGCAAACACACCTCAGGACTGTGCACGTTACACACAGCACACTCACCTCAGGACTGTGCACGTTACACACAGCACACTCACCTCAGGACTGTGCACGTTACACACAGCACACTCACCTAAGGACTGTGCACCTTACACACAGCACACACACCTCAGGACTGTGCACCTTACACACAGCACACACACCTCAGGACTGTGCATGTTACACACAGCACACACACCTCAGGACTGTGCACGTTACACACAGCACACACACCTCAGGACTGTGCACCTTACACAAAGCACACACACATCAGGACTGTGCACGTTACACAAAGCACACTCACCTCAGGACTGTGCACGTTACACACAGCACACACACCTCAGGACTGTGCTCCTTACACACAGCACACACACCTCAGGACTGTGTACGTTACACACAGCACACACACCTCAGGACTGTGCACGTTACACACAGCACACTCACCTCAGGACTGTGCACGTTACACACAGCACACTCACCTCAGGACTGTGCACCTTACACACAGCACACTCACCTCAGGACTGTGCACGTTACACACAGCACACTCACCTCAGGACTGTGCACGTTACACACAGCACACACACCTCAGGACTGTGAACCTTACACACAGCACACACACCTCAGGACTGTGCACCTTACACACAGCACACACACCTCAGGACTGTGCACCTTACACACAGCACACTCACCTCAGGACTGTGCACGTTACACACGGCACACTCACCTCAGGACTGTGCACCTTACACACAGCACACTCACCTCAGGACTGTGCACCTTACACACAGCACACACACCTCAGGACTGTGCACCTTACACACAGCGCACACACCTCAGGACTGTGCACCATAAACACATCACACACACCTCGGGACTGTGCACCTTACACACAGCACACACACCTCAGGACTGTGCACCCTACACACAGCACACACACCTCAGGACTGTGCACCTTACACACAGCACACTCACCTCAGGACTGTGCAAGTTACACACAGCACACTCACCTCAGGACTGTGCACGTTACACACAGCACACTCACCTCAGGACTGTGCACGTTACACACAGCACACTCACCTCAGGACTGTGCACGTTACACACAGCACACTCACCTCAGGACTGTGCACGTTACACACAGCACACTCACCTCAGGACTGTGCACGTTACACACAGCACACTCACCTCAGGACTGTGCACCTTACACACAGCAGACTCACCTCAGGACTGGGCACGTTACACACAGCAGACTCACCTCAGGACTGTGCACGTTACACACAGCAGACTCACCTCAGGACTGTGCACCTTACACACAGCACACTCACCTCAGGACTGTGCACGTTACACACAGCACACTCACCTCAGGACTGTGCACGTTACACACAGCACACTCACCTTAGTACTGTGCACGTTACACACAGCACACACACCTCTGGACTGTGCACCTTACACACAGCACACACACCTCAGGACTGTGCACGTTACACACAGCACACACACCTCAGGACTGTGCACGTTACACACAGCACACTCACCTCAGGACTGTGCACGTTACACACAGCACACTCACCTCAGGACTGTGCATGATACACACAGCACACTCACCTCAGCACTGTGCACGTTACACACAGCACACTCACCTCAGGACTGTGCACGTTACACACAGCACACACACCTCAGGACTGTGCACCTTAGACACAGCAAACACACCTCAGGACTGTGCACGTTACACACAGCACACTCACCTCAGGACTGTGCACGTTACACACAGCACACTCACCTCAGGACTGTGCACGTTACACACAGCACACTCACCTAAGGACTGTGCACCTTACACACAGCACACACACCTCAGGACTGTGCACCTTACACACAGCACACACACCTCAGGACTGTGCATGTTACACACAGCACACACACCTCAGGACTGTGCACGTTACACACAGCACACACACCTCAGGACTGTGCACCTTACACACAGCACACACACCTCAGGACTGTGGACGTTACACAAAGCACACTCACCTCAGGACTGTGCACGTTACACACAGCACACACACCTCAGGACTGTGCTCCTTACACACAGCACACACACCTCAGGACTGTGTATGTTACACACAGCACACACACCTCAGGACTGTGCACGTTACACACAGCACACTCACCTCAGGACTGTGCACGTTACACACAGCACACTCACCTCAGGACTGTGCACCTTACACAAAGCACACTCACCTCAGGACTGTGCACGTTACACACAGCACACTCACCTCAGGACTGTGCACGTTACACACAGCACACACACCTCAGGACTGTGAACCTTACACACAGCACACACACCTCAGGACTGTGCACCTTACACACAGCACACACACCTCAGGACTGTGCACCTTACACACAGCACACACACCTCAGGACTGTGCACCTTACACACAGCACACACACCTCGGGACTGTGAACCTTACACACAGCACACACACCTCAGGACTGTGCACCTTACACACAGCACACACACCTCAGGACTGTGCACGTTACACACGGCACACTCACCTCAGGACTGTGCACCTTACACACGGCACACTCACCTCAGGACTGTGCACCTTACACACAGCGCACACACCTCAGGACTGTGCACCATAAACACATCACACACACCTCGGGACTGTGCACCTTACACACAGCACACACACCTCAGGACTGTGCACCTTACACACAGCACACACACCTCAGGACTGTGCACCTTACACACAGCACACACACCTCGGGACTGTGCACCTTACACACAGCACACTCACCTCAGGACTGTGCACGTTACACACAGCACACACACCTCAGGACTGTGCACCTTACACACGGCACACTCACCTCAGGACTGTGCACCTTACACACAGCGCACACACCTCAGGACTGTGCACCATAAACACATCACACACACCTCGGGACTGTGCACCTTACACACAGCACACACACCTCGGGACTGTGCACCTTACACACAGCGCACACACCTCAGGACTGTGCACCATAAACACATCACACACACCTCGGGACTGTGCACCTTACACACAGCACACACACCTCAGGACTGTGCACCCTACACACAGCACACACACCTCAGGACTGTGCACCTTACACACAGCACACTCACCTCAGGACTGTGCACGTTACACACAGCACACTCACCTCAGGACTGTGCACGTTACACACAGCACACACACCTCAGGACTGTGCACCTTACACACAGCACACACACCTCAGGACTGTGCACCTAACACACAGCACACACACCTCAGGACTGTGCACCTTACACACAGCACACACAGCTCAGGACTGTGCACCCTACACACAGCACACACACCTCAGGACTGTGCACCATACACACAGCACACACACCTCAGGAATGTGCACCCTACACACAGCACACACACATCAGGACAGTGCACCTTACACACAGCACACTCACCTCAGGACTGTGCACGTTACACACAGCACACTCACCTCAGGACTGTGCACGTTACAGACAGCACACTCACCTCAGGACTGTGAACGTTACACACAGCACACTCACCTCAGGACTGTGCACGTTACACACAGCACACTCACCTCAGGACTGTGCACCTTACACACAGCACACACACCACAGGGCTGTGCACGTTACACACAGCACACACACCTCAAGACTGTGCACCTTACACACAGCACACACACCTCAGGACTGTGCACGTTACACACAGCACACTCACCTCAGGACTGTGAACGTTACACACAGCACACTCACCTCAGGACTGTGAACGTTACACACAGCACACTCACCTCAGGACTGTGCACCTTACACACAGCACACACACCTCAGGACTGTGAACGTTACACACAGCACACTCACCTCAGGACTGTGCACGTTACACACATCACACACACCTCAGGACTGTGCACGTTACACACAGCACACACACCTCAAGACTGTGCACCTTACACACAGCACACTCACCTCAGGACTGTGCACGTTACACACAGCACACTCACCTCAGGACTGTGAACGTTACACACAGCACACTCACCTCAGGACTGTGCACGTTACACACAGCACACTCACCTCAGGACTGTGCACCTTACACACAGCACACACACCTCAGGACTGTGAACGTTACACACAGCACACACACCTCAGGACTGTGCACGTTACACACATCACACACACCTCAGGACTGTGCACGTTACACACAGCACACACACCTCAAGACTGTGCACCTTACACACAGCACACACACCTCAGGACTGTGCACGTTACACACAGCCCACACACCTCAAGACTGTGCACCTTACACACAGCACACACACCTCAGGACTGTGCACCTTACACACAGCACACACACCACAGGGCTGTGCACGTTACACACAGCACACACACCTCAAGACTGTGCACCTTACACACAGCACACACACCTCAGGACTGTGCACCTTACACACAGCACACACACCTCAGGACTGTGCACCGTACACACAGCACACACACCTCAGGACTGTGAACGTTACACACTGCACACTCACCTCAGGACTGTGCACGTTACACACAGCACACTCACCTCAGGACTGTGCACGTTACACACAGCACACACACCTCAGGACTGTGCACCTTACACACAGCACACACACCTCAGGACTGTGCACGTTACACACAGCACACACACCTCAGGACTGTACACCTTACACACAGCACACACACTTCAGGACTGTGCACGTTACATACAGCACACACACCTCAGGACTGTACACCTTACACACAGCACACACACCTCAGGACTGTGCAAGTTACACACAGCACACTCACCTCAGGACTGTGCACGTTACACACAGCACACTCACCTCAGGACTGTGCACGTTACACACAGCACACTCACCTCAGGACTGTGCACGTTACACACAGCACACTCACCTCAGGACTGTGCACGTTACACACAGCACACTCACCTCAGGACTGTGCACGTTACACACAGCACACTCACCTCAGGACTGTGCACGTTACACACAGCACACTCAACTCAGGACTGTGCACCTTACACACAGCAGACTCACCTCAGGACTGGGCACGTTACACACAGCAGACTCACCTCAGGACTGTGCACGTTACACACAGCAGACTCACCTCAGGACTGTGCACCTTACACACAGCACACTCACCTCAGGACTGTGCACGTTACACAGCACACTCACCTCAGGACTGTGCACGTTACACACAGCACACACACCTCTGGACTGTGCACCTTACACACAGCACACACACCTCAGGACTGTGCACGTTACACACAGCACACACACCTCAGGACTGTGCACGTTACACACAGCACACTCACCTCAGGACTGTGCACGTTACACACAGCACACTCACCTCAGGACTGTGCACGTTACACACAGCACACTCACCTCAGCACTGTGCACGTTACACACAGTACACTCACCTCAGGACTGTGCACGTTACACACAGCACACACACCTCAGGACTGTGCACCTAAGACACAGCAAACACACCTCAGGACTGTGCACGTTACACACAGCACACTCACCTCAGGACTGTGCACGTTACACACAGCACACTCACCTCAGGACTGTGCACGTTACACACAGCACACTCACCTAAGGACTGTGCACCTTACACACAGCACACACACCTCAGGACTGTGCACCTTACACACAGCACACACACCTCATGACTGTGCATGTTACACACAGCACACACACCTCAGGACTGTGCACGTTACACACAGCACACACACCTCAGGACTGTGCACCTTACACACAGCACACACACCTCAGGACTGTGCACGTTACACATAGCACACTCACCTCAGGACTGTGCAGGTTACACACAGCACACACACCTCAGGACTGTGCTCCTTACACACAGCACACACACCTCAGGACTGTGCACGTTACACACAGCACACACACCTCAGGACTGTGCACGTTACACACAGCACACTCACCTCAGGACTGTGCACGTTACACACAGCACACTCACCTCAGGACTGTGCACCTTACACACAGCACACTCACCTCAGGACTGTGCACGTTACACACAACACACTCACCTCAGGACTGTGCACGTTACACACAGCACACACACCTCAGGACTGTGAACCTTACACACAGCACACACACCTCAGGACTGTGCACCTTACACACAGCACACACACCTCAGGACTGTGCACCTTACACACAGCACACACACCTCAGGACTGTGCACCTTACACACAGCACACTCACCTCAGGACTGTGCACGTTACACACAGCACACTCACCTCAGGACTGTGCACGTTACACACAGCACACTCACCTCAGGACTGTGCACGTTACACACAGCACACTCACCTCAGGACTGTGCACGTTACACACAGCACACTCACCTCAGGACTGTGCACGTTACACACAGCACACTCACCTCAGGACTGTGCACGTTACACACAGCACACTCACCTCAGGACTGTGCACCTTACACACAGCACACACACCTCAGGACTGTGCAGCTTACACACAAAACACACACCTCAGGACTGTGCACCATAAACACATCACACACACCTCAGGACTGTGCACCTTACACACAGCACACACACCTCAGGACTGTGCACCCTACACACAGCACACACACCTCAGGACTGTGCACCTTACACACAGCACACTCACCTCAGGACTGTGCACGTTACACACAGCACACTCACCTCAGCGACTGGGATCAACGTAGGAGGTGACGCACTTCCTGTTTCCTGAGTTGTTCGCGCCGAATCTTTTTTCCCGCGAGTGCCGGCGTTAATTACTAATCCTTTTTTAACTTTTTTTCTATAAATAAATTTCCAGTATCGTCTTCATTTTTATTATACTGTCGCTTTCATTTTTGTACTTTTCACTTTCGCTTTCCTTTTTCCGTTTTTTTTTTTTTTTTCCGGTTTTTTCTCTTTCTTTTTTCGGAAGAACCCCGAGACCGGAAGCTTTCTTTTTTTCTCCTCCACAAGCGGAGGCCATCTGATCTGCTTTAATATCAACAGATCTTCATTTAAGGTACGTGAATCTTTTCATCATGGCACACCTTCAGCCTGTTCAGTGTGCTGAGTGCAGGATGTTTAGTCATTCTTCCTCCGTCACTAGCGATAGCTCTATTAGCTTTACTTGTGATAAGTGCAGATTAGTTAGCTGTCTGACGGAGAAGATTTCAGTGCTAGAAGCGCGTGTCCAGGCTTTAGAGCAGGTTAGTGAGCGTGAGAACAGTGTAGTTTCTGTTAGGGAAAGTCTGGACGCCCTAGGTGGAGTTAGCAATCCCCCAACTCCGGCATTAGAGCCCTTACAGCGGGGCGAATGGGTGACGGCTCGGCGGCATAAGCGTAGAGCCAAAGCTACCGCTGAGGCTCGCCCACGGGAGCACCACTCCTCTCCGCGTCACGTGTCGAACAGGTTTGCTCTCCTTAGTGATGCACCCACTGAGAAACCTGAAAGAGCTCTGGTTATAGGGGACTCTATCATACGGCACGTGAAATTAGCTCAGCCTTTAGGGGCACCAGCAGCTTTAGTCAGGTGTATACCGGGAGCCAGGGCGCCGGACATAGCAGGTAATCTTAGGGTCCTAGGCAAGCACAGGTTCTCAAAGATAGTTATCCATGCAGGAGCTAATGATATACGCCTTCGTCAGTCTGAGGTTACTAAGAGTAACTTTGTAGAGGTGTTTAAATTAGCGAAGGCGATGTCCGATGCTGTAGTATGCTCTGGCCCCATCCCAATGCGGCGTGGCGATGTAGCTTACAGCAGGTTATGGTCGCTGAACTGCTGGCTGTCCAGGTGGTGCTCTGAAAACAGTGTGGGCTTTATAGATAATTGGGCTAATTTTGAGGGCACTGCTGGCCTGTTAGGGCGGGACGGTATCCATCCCACTCGGGAAGGTGCTGCTCTCATTTCCTGCAGCATAGGTCATAGTCTCAGAACAGGCCTAGTTAATTTCTGACAATCCAGAGCCAAGGCCAGGGAGCAGACGAACAGGCTAAACCGACTGTCTGCTAGCTGCACAGAGTCGTCACTCAGGGCCCACTACATCGAGACTGTGTCTGTTCCCCGAGCTCAACAAAAAGGTAGAAATTTTCAGAGAGTTTGTTCCAGTAACCTAATCAATATAAAATTAGATCAGACTGACTGTACAGCTGCTGCCAGCACCTTTGATCTAAAAGTGGGGCTATTAAATATTAGATCTCTTACATCTAAAGCGCTAATGGTTAATGAACTCATTACTGATCAGGAGTTTAATGTACTGTGTTTAACAGAAACATGGATTAAGCCAAATGAATATATAGCATTAAATGAAGCGAGTCCTCCTGGATACAGTTATATACACCAGCCTCGTCTAACTGGCAGAGGAGGAGGCGTCGCGGTTATTTATAACGATTATCTAGGTGTAACACACAAACCTGGTTATAAATTTAATACATTTGAAGTTCTTCATACTCATATAATGTATGTAGCCTCAAAAGATAAGTCTACCCAGTTAATTCCATTGCTTATTATTTACAGGCCCCCGGGGCCATATTCTGAGTTTCTTTCTGAATTTGCAGATTTTATCTCAGATTTGGTTATTTCCTTAGACAAAGCTTTAGTTGTCGGAGATTTTAATATTCACTTTGATAACCCAGAAGACCCTTTAAAAACAGCGTTTGTGTCCATCTTAGATTCAGTCGGGATTAAGCAGAATGTCAAAGGACCGACCCATAATGGTGGTCACACCCTTGATCTAATACTAACATTCAGATTAAACGTAGACAATATAGTCATACTTCCACAGTCTGAAGTTATCTCAGATCATTGTCTCATCTCATTCAAAATATGTCTGAGTAATAATATATGCACCTCACCACGCTACTGTATTAAACGTACTTTCACGTCAACTACTGCACAGAGCTTTATAAATGATCTCCCAGAGTTATCAACTTTGATTGGGTCATTGTCAGCCCCTGCAGAACTCGATCAGGCAACTGAATGCTTAGAGTCAACATTCCGCCATACTTTAGATAATGTAGCTCCTCTAAAAAGGAAAATGGTCAGAGACAAAAAATTAGCACCCTGGTATAATGATGACACTCGCACATTAAAACAGACCACTCGAAAATTGGAACGTAAATGGCGTCAAACAAAATTGGTAGTGTTCAAATTGGCGTGGAAGGAGAGCTTCCTGAAGTATAAAAAAGCTCTTAGTGCTGCGAGATCAATATATCTCTCCTCCCTAATAGAAGATAACAAAAATAATCCTAGATTCCTATTTAATACTGTAGCAAAATTAACCAGGAATAAGTCCACTATCAACACATGCACACCTGCAGTATGTAGTAGCAACGACTTCATGAATTTTTTTAATGACAAAATTGAGAATATCCGACAAAAAATTCAAACTACTAATTTAAGGTTAGACAATGAAAGCGACCTTGTAGTTAACAATATAACTGTATCAGATCATCAGTTAGAATGTTTTACTCCCCTAAAAGAAACTGAATTACTCTCATTAATCTCTACATCAAAAGCCTCAACTTGCGTACTAGATCCCTTACCGACACATCTATTCAAACAGATAATGCCTGGAGTAATTGAACCGCTTCTAAAAATAATAAATTCTTCTCTTATGATTGGCTATGTACCCAAATCCTTTAAACTAGCAGTTATCAAACCCCTGATTAAAAAACCTGACCTTGATCCCTGTCAGCTGTCCAATTATCGGCCAATATCAAACCTCCCCTTTATCTCCAAGATCCTTGAAAAAGCTGTGGCACAGCAGTTATGCTCATATTTACATAGGAATAACATCCATGAAATGTATCAGTCAGGATTTAGACCTCATCATAGCACAGAGACAGCTCTGGTTAAAGTAGTAAACGACCTACTGCTGGCGTCTGATCAGGGCTGTGTCTCGCTACTTGTGTTGCTTGACCTTAGTGCAGCATTTGATACCATTGATCATTCCATTCTTCTGGATAGACTAGAAAATGTTGTGGGAGTTAAGGGAATGGCCCTCTCCTGGCTCAGGTCTTATCTAACTGATCGTTATCAGTATGTCGATATAAATGGTGATATTTCTAGACGTACCGAGGTAAAGTTTGGTGTTCCACAAGGTTCTGTCTTGGGTCCACTGCTTTTTTCTCTATATATGTTACCTTTGGGCGATATTATTCGTAAACATTGTATTAGTTTCCACTGTTATGCTGATGACACACAGTTGTATGTCTCTGCAAAACCTGATGAGAGACACCAGCTTAATAAAATTGAGGAATGTGTTAAGGACATTAGACACTGGATGCTTATAAATTTCCTTCTGCTTAACTCTGACAAGACTGAAGTACTTGTGCTAGGACCACATAAAGCTAGAAGTAAGTTTTCTGATTACACAGTAACTCTGGATGGCCTTTCTGTTTCTTCACGTGCAGCAGTAAAAGACCTCGGAGTGATTATTGACCCCAGTCTTTCATTCGAAACTCACATTGATAACATCACCCGGATAGCTTTCTTTCATCTCAGAAATATTGCAAAGATAAGAAATTTAATGTCATTGCATGATGCAGAAAAACTAGTCCATGCTTTCGTTACCTCCAGGTTGGATTATTGTAATGCCTTACTGTCTGGATGTTCCAATAAGTGCATAAACAAGCTCCAGTTAGTTCAAAATGCCGCAGCAAGAGTCCTTACTAGAACTAGAAAATATGACCACATCACGCCTGTCTTATCCACACTGCATTGGCTCCCAATCAAATTTCGTATTGATTATAAAATACTACTATTGACCTTTAAAGCACTAAATGGTCTCGCACCACAGTACCTGAGTGAACTTCTGCTCCTCTATGACCCGCCACGCCTACTTAGATCAAAAGGTGCAGGCTATCTGCTGGTACCTCGTATAGTGAAGGCTACATCAGGGGGCAGAGCCTTTTCTTACAAAGCCCCACAGTTATGGAACAGCCTTCCAAGTAATGTTCGGGAATCAGACACAGTCTCAGCATTTAAGTCTAGGCTGAAAACATATCTGTTTAGTCAAGCCTTTTGTTAATGGTGTTTATGAGGTAAAGGAGTAGATCTGGAGGGTCCTCAGACATAGAGTGTTTTGGTAAACTGGGATGTATGGATGCTGTCAGTCCCCACTCGCTTGCTCACTCGAGTTTGTTGACAGTGCAGTGGCTGGCTGCTTTATGTCCTGGGGCTCCCTCATGCCTGTGTTACCTTCTGGCTCTCTCCTTTTAGTTATGCTGTCATAGTTAGTTGCCGGAGTCCCTGCTTGTACTCGGTGCAATATGTATACTGTTCCTACTTATTCAGGTGACATTGGGCATACCTAACCACCTGTGTTTTCTTTCTCTCCCCCCCCCCCCCCCACCCCAAATCTGTCCCTCTGAGTTACATGGAGTCAACAGGAAATCTTTTGGTGGAGACGGTGGGGACCTCGACTGGCTATCGTAGCCTGCAGGGAATCGGCCGTCAGACGTTCTGTCGCATGTCCCAGACCCGGTGAAATGTAACTGAATTGTCTTGGCCAGGCCTAAGGGTCCCATCTGCATCTCATCATTGCTGAGGAGTGTGCTCCCATCACCCAATCAAGCATCCAGCCAGAGCAGGTCATGATATATTTTTTACCATATTAACATGCCATTGTGCGTCATGCCTGATGTAAAGACTCTCGTCTCTGTGAGCCTAACACACAGATTTAATACTTGTCATTTTTAGGGCATACCTAACAACGTGTTTTCTTTCTCTCCCCCCCCATCTGTCCCTCTGAGTTACATGTTGATCCTGGGATTGAGATGCTGGCTTCTTCTGCCCCTCGGACCTGCTTGATCCATCCTGGTGCCCTGTGTCTGGTCGGAGTTTTATCGCCCCACTCCTGTGAAGGACGGCCCCATGAGGACAGTTGAGGGTTATACCTGTTAAAACTGTTAATATTATAGTCAGGCTGTCTGTTGTTGCCCAAATGAGGATGGGTTCCCTTTTGAGTCTGGTTCCTCTCGAGGTTTCTTCCTCATGACGTCTGAGGGAGTTTTTCCTTGCCACCGTCGCCACAGGCTTGCTCATTGGGGATAGATAGATTAGGGATAAAATTAGCTCATGTTTTAAGTCGTTCAAATTCTGTAAAGCTGCTTTGCGACAATGTTTATTGTTAAAAGCGCTGTACAAATAAACTTGATTTGATTTGAAACTTGACCTCAGGACTGTGCACATTACACACAAAACACTCACCTAAGGACTGTGCACCTTACACACAGCACACACACCTCAGGACTGTGCACCTTACACACAGCACACACACCTCAGGTCTGTGCATGTTACACACAGCACACACACCTCAGGACTGTGCACGTTACACACAGCACACACACCTCAGGACTGTGCACCTTACACACAGCACACACACCTCAGGACTGTGCACGTTACACAAAGCACACTCACCTCAGGAATGTGCACCTTACACACAGCACACACACCTCAGGACTGTGCAAGTTACACACAGCACACTCACCTCAGGACTGTGCACGTTACACACAGCACACTCACCTCAGGACTGTGCACGTTACACACAGCACACTCACCTCAGGACTGTGCACGTTACACACAGCACACTCACCTCAGGACTGTGCACGTTACACACAGCACACTCACCTCAGGACTGTGCACGTTACACACAGCACACTCACCTCAGGACTGTGCACGTTACACATGGCACACTCACCTCAGGACTGTGCACGTTACACACAAAACACTCACCTAAGGACTGTGCACCTTACACACAGCACACACACCTCAGGACTGTGCATGTTACACACAGCACACACACCTCAGGACTGTGCACGTTACACACAGCACACACACCTCAGGACTGTGCACCTTACACACAGCACACACACCTCAGGACTGTGCACGTTACACAAAGCACACTCACCTCAGGACTGTGCACCTTACACACAGCACACACACCTCAGGACTGTGCAAGTTACACACAGCACACTCACCTCAGGACTGTGCACGTTACACACAGCACACTCACCTCAGGACTGTGCACGTTACACACAGCACACTCACCTCAGGACTGTGCACGTTACACACAGCACACTCACCTCAGGACCGTGCACGTTACACACAGCACACTCACCTCAGGACTGTGCACCTTACACACAGCAGACTCACCTCAGGACTTGGCACGTTACACACAGCAGACTCACCTCAGGACTGTGCACGTTACACACAGCAGACTCACCTCAGGACTGTGCACCTTACACACAGCACACTCACCTCAGGACTGTGCACGTTACACAGCACACTCACCTCAGGACTGTGCACGTTACACACAGCACACTCACCTTAGTACTGTGCACGTTACACACAGCACACACACCTCTGGACTGTGCACCTTACACACAGCACACACACCTCAGGACTGTGCACGTTACACACAGCACACACACCTCAGGACTGTGCACGTTACACACAGCACACTCACCTCAGGACTGTGCACGTTACACACAGCACACTCACCTCAGGACTGTGCACGTTACACACAGCACACTCACCTCAGCACTGTGCACGTTACACACAGCACACTCACCTCAGGACTGTGCACGTTACACACAGCACACACACCTCAGGACTGTGCACCTTAGACACAGCAAACACACCTCAGGACTGTGCACATTACACACAGCACACACACCTCAGGACTGTGCACGTTACACACAGCACACTCACCTTAGTACTGTGAACGTTACACACAGCACACTCACCTCAGGACTGTGCACGTTACACACAGCACACTCACCTCAGGACTGTGCACCTTACACACAGCACACACACCTCAGGACAGTGAACATTACACACAGCACACACACCTCAGGACTGTGCACGTTACACACAGCACACACACCTCAGAACTGTGCACGTTACACACAGCACACACACCACAAGACTGTGCACCTTACACACAGCACACACACCTCAGGACTGTGCACGTTACACACAGCACACACACCTCAAGACTGTGCACCTTACACACAGCACACACACCTCAGGACTGTGCACCTTACACACAGCACACACACCACAGGACTGTGCACGTTACACACAGCACACACACCTCAAGACTGTGCACCTTACACACAGCACACACACCTCAGGACTGTGCACCTTACACACAGCACACACACCTCAGGACTGTGCAACGTACACACAGCACACACACCTCAGGACTGTGAACGTTACACACTGCACACTCACCTCAGGACTGTGCACGTTACACACAGCACACTCACATCAGGACTGTGCACGTTACACAAAGCACACACACCTCAGGACTGTGCACCTTACACACAGCACACACACCTCAGGACTGTGCACGTTACACACAGCACACACACCTCAGGACTGTACACCTTACACACAGCACACACACCTCAGGACTGTGCACCTTACACACAGCACACACACCTCAGGACTGTGCAAGTTACACACAGCACACTCACCTCAGGACTGTGCACGTTACACACAGCACACTCACCTCAGGACTGTGCACGTTACACACAGCACACTCACCTCAGGACTGTGCATGTTACACACAGCACACTCACCTCAGGACTGTGCACGTTACACACAGCACACTCACCTCAGGACTGTGCACCTTACACACAGCAGACTCACCTCAGGACTGTGCACGTTACACACAGCAGACTAACCTCAGGACTGTGCACGTTACACACAGCAGACTCACCTCAGGACTGTGCACCTTACACACAGCACTCTCACCTCAGGACTGTGCACGTTACACACAGCACACTCACCTTAGTACTGTGCACGTTACACACAGCACACACACCTCTGGACTGTGCACCTTACACACAGCACACACACCTCAGGACTGTGCACGTTACACACAGCACACACACCTCAGGACTGTGCACGTTACACACAGCACACTCACCTCAGGACTGTGCACGTTACACACAGCACACTCAGCTACGGACTGTGCACCTTACACACAGCACACACACCTCAGGACTGTGCACGTTACACACAGCACACACACCTCAGGACTGTGCATGTTACACACAGCACACACACCTCAGGACTGTGCACGTTACACACAGCACACTCACCTCAGGACTGTGCACCTTACACACAGCACACACACCTCAGGACTGTGCACGTTACACACAGCACACTCACCTCAGGACTGTGCACGTTACACACAGCACACTCACCTCAGGACTGTGCACGTTACACACAGCACACTCACCTACGGATTGTGCACCTTACACACAGCACACACACCTCAGGACTGTGCACCTTACACACAGCACACACACCTCAGGACTGTGCATGTTACACACAGCACACACACCTCAGGACTGTGCACGTTACACACAGCACACACACCTCAGGACTGTGCACCTTACACACAGCACACACACCTCAGGACTGTGCACCTTACACACAGCACACACACCTCAGGACTGTGCACCTTACACACAGCACACACACCTCAGGACTGTGCACCGTAGACACAGCACACACACCTCAGGACTGTGAACGTTACACACTGCACACTCACCTCAGGACTGTGCACGTTACACACAGCACACTCACCTCAGGACTGTGCACGTTACACACAGCACACTCACCTCAGGACTGTGCACGTTACACACAGCACACTCACCTCAGGACTGTGCACGTTACACACAGCACACACACCTCAGGACTGTGCACCTTACACACAGCACACACACCTCAGGTCTGTGCATGTTACACACAGCACACATACCTCAGGACTGTGCACGTTACACACAGCACACACACCTCAGGACTGTGCACCTTACACACAGCACACACACCTCAGGACTGTGCACGTTACACAAAGCACACTCACCTCAGGACTGTGCACCTTACACACAGCACACACACCTCAGGACTGTGCAAGTTACACACAGCACACTCACCTCAGGACTGTGCACGTTACACACAGCACACTCACCTCAGGACTGTGCACGTTACACACAGCACACTCACCTCAGGACTGTGCACGTTACACACAGCACACTCACCTCAGGACTGTGCACGTTACACACAGCACACTCACCTCAGGACTGTGCACGTTACACACAGCACACTCACCTCAGGACTGTGCACCTTACACACAGCAGACTCACCTCAGGACTGGGCACGTTACACACAGCAGACTCACCTCAGGACTGTGCACGTTACACACAGCAGACTCACCTCAGGACTGTGCACCTTACACACAGCACACTCACCTCAGGACTGTGCACGTTACACACAGCACACTCACCTCAGGACTGTGCACGTTACACACAGCACACTCACCTTAGTACTGTGCACGTTACACACAGCACACACACCTCTGGACTGTGCACCTTACACACAGCACACACACCTCAGGACTGTGCACGTTACACACAGCACACACACCTCAGGACTGTGCACGTTACACACAGCACACTCACCTCAGGACTGTGCACGTTACACACAGCACACTCACCTCAGGACTGTGCACGATACACACAGCACACTCACCTCAGCACTGTGCACGTTACACACAGCACACTCACCTCAGGACTGTGCACGTTACACACAGCACACACACCTCAGGACTGTGCACCTTAGACACAGCAAACACACCTCAGGACTGTGCACGTTACACACAGCACACTCACCTCAGGACTGTGCACGTTACACACAGCACACTCACCTCAGGACTGTGCACGTTACACACAGCACACTCACCTAAGGACTGTGCACCTTACACACAGCACACACACCTCAGGACTGTGCACCTTACACACAGCACACACACCTCAGGACTGTGCATGTTACACACAGCACACACACCTCAGGACTGTGCACGTTACACACAGCACACACACCTCAGGACTGTGCACCTTACACACAGCACACACACCTCAGGACTGTGCACGTTACACAAAGCACACTCACCTCAGGACTGTGCACGTTACACACAGCACACACACCTCAGGACTGTGCTCCTTACACACAGCACACACACCTCAGGACTGTGTACGTTACACACAGCACACACACCTCAGGACTGTGCACGTTACACACAGCACACTCACCTCAGGACTGTGCACGTTACACACAGCACACTCACCTCAGGACTGTGCACCTTACACACAGCACACTCACCTCAGGACTGTGCACGTTACACACAGCACACTCACCTCAGGACTGTGCACGTTACACACAGCACACTCACCTCAGGACTGTGCACGTTACACACAGCACACTCACCTCAGGACCGTGCACGTTACACACAGCACACTCACCTCAGGACTGTGCACCTTACACACAGCAGACTCACCTCAGGACTTGGCACGTTACACACAGCAGACTCACCTCAGGACTGTGCACGTTACACACAGCAGACTCACCTCAGGACTGTGCACCTTACACACAGCACACTCACCTCAGGACTGTGCACGTTACACAGCACACTCACCTCAGGACTGTGCACGTTACACACAGCACACTCACCTTAGTACTGTGCACGTTACACACAGCACACACACCTCTGGACTGTGCACCTTACACACAGCACACACACCTCAGGACTGTGCACGTTACACACAGCACACACACCTCAGGACTGTGCACGTTACACACAGCACACTCACCTCAGGACTGTGCACGTTACACACAGCACACTCACCTCAGGACTGTGCACGTTACACACAGCACACTCACCTCAGCACTGTGCACGTTACACACAGCACACTCACCTCAGGACTGTGCACGTTACACACAGCACACACACCTCAGGACTGTGCACCTTAGACACAGCAAACACACCTCAGGACTGTGCACATTACACACAGCACACACACCTCAGGACTGTGCACGTTACACACAGCACACTCACCTTAGTACTGTGAACGTTACACACAGCACACTCACCTCAGGACTGTGCACGTTACACACAGCACACTCACCTCAGGTCTGTGCACCTTACACACAGCACACACACCTCAGGACAGTGAACATTACACACAGCACACACACCTCAGGACTGTGCACGTTACACACAGCACACACACCTCAGAACTGTGCACGTTACACACAGCACACACACCACAAGACTGTGCACCTTACACACAGCACACACACCTCAGGACTGTGCACGTTACACACAGCACACACACCTCAAGACTGTGCACCTTACACACAGCACACACACCTCAGGACTGTGCACCTTACACACAGCACACACACCACAGGACTGTGCACGTTACACACAGCACACACACCTCAAGACTGTGCACCTTACACACAGCACACACACCTCAGGACTGTGCACCTTACACACAGCACACACACCTCAGGACTGTGCAACGTACACACAGCACACACACCTCAGGACTGTGAACGTTACACACTGCACACTCACCTCAGGACTGTGCACGTTACACACAGCACACTCACATCAGGACTGTGCACGTTACACAAAGCACACACACCTCAGGACTGTGCACCTTACACACAGCACACACACCTCAGGACTGTGCACGTTACACACAGCACACACACCTCAGGACTGTACACCTTACACACAGCACACACACCTCAGGACTGTGCACCTTACACACAGCACACACACCTCAGGACTGTGCAAGTTACACACAGCACACTCACCTCAGGACTGTGCACGTTACACACAGCACACTCACCTCAGGACTGTGCACGTTACACACAGCACACTCACCTCAGGACTGTGCACGTTACACACAGCACACTCACCTCAGGACTGTGCACGTTACACACAGCACACTCACCTCAGGACTGTGCACCTTACACACAGCAGACTCACCTCAGGACTGTGCACGTTACACACAGCAGACTAACCTCAGGACTGTGCACGTTACACACAGCAGACTCACCTCAGGACTGTGCACCTTACACACAGCACTCTCACCTCAGGACTGTGCACGTTACACACAGCACACTCACCTTAGTACTGTGCACGTTACACACAGCACACACACCTCTGGACTGTGCACCTTACACACAGCACACACACCTCAGGACTGTGCACGTTACACACAGCACACACACCTCAGGACTGTGCACGTTACACACAGCACACTCACCTCAGGACTGTGCACGTTACACACAGCACACTCAGCTACGGACTGTGCACCTTACACACAGCACACACACCTCAGGACTGTGCACGTTACACACAGCACACACACCTCAGGACTGTGCATGTTACACACAGCACACACACCTCAGGACTGTGCACGTTACACACAGCACACTCACCTCAGGACTGTGCACCTTACACACAGCACACACACCTCAGGACTGTGCACGTTACACACAGCACACTCACCTCAGGACTGTGCACGTTACACACAGCACACTCACCTCAGGACTGTGCACGTTACACACAGCACACTCACCTACGGATTGTGCACCTTACACACAGCACACACACCTCAGGACTGTGCACCTTACACACAGCACACACACCTCAGGACTGTGCATGTTACACACAGCACACACACCTCAGGACTGTGCACGTTACACACAGCACACACACCTCAGGACTGTGCACCTTACACACAGCACACACACCTCAGGACTGTGCACCTTACACACAGCACACACACCTCAGGACTGTGCACCTTACACACAGCACACACACCTCAGGACTGTGCACCGTAGACACAGCACACACACCTCAGGACTGTGAACGTTACACACTGCACACTCACCTCAGGACTGTGCACGTTACACACAGCACACTCACCTCAGGACTGTGCACGTTACACACAGCACACTCACCTCAGGACTGTGCACGTTACACACAGCACACTCACCTCAGGACTGTGCACGTTACACACAGCACACACACCTCAGGACTGTGCACCTTACACACAGCACACACACCTCAGGTCTGTGCATGTTACACACAGCACACATACCTCAGGACTGTGCACGTTACACACAGCACACACACCTCAGGACTGTGCACCTTACACACAGCACACACACCTCAGGACTGTGCACGTTACACAAAGCACACTCACCTCAGGACTGTGCACCTTACACACAGCACACACACCTCAGGACTGTGCAAGTTACACACAGCACACTCACCTCAGGACTGTGCACGTTACACACAGCACACTCACCTCAGGACTGTGCACGTTACACACAGCACACTCACCTCAGGACTGTGCACGTTACACACAGCACACTCACCTCAGGACTGTGCACGTTACACACAGCACACTCACCTCAGGACTGTGCACGTTACACACAGCACACTCACCTCAGGACTGTGCACCTTACACACAGCAGACTCACCTCAGGACTGGGCACGTTACACACAGCAGACTCACCTCAGGACTGTGTACGTTACACACAGCAGACTCACCTCAGGACTGTGCACCTTACACACAGCACACTCACCTCAGGACTGTGCACGTTACACACAGCACACTCACCTCAGGACTGTGCACGTTACACACAGCACACTCACCTTAGTACTGTGCACGTTACACACAGCACACACACCTCTGGACTGTGCACCTTACACACAGCACACACACCTCAGGACTGTGCACGTTACACACAGCACACACACCTCAGGACTGTGCACGTTACACACAGCACACTCACCTCAGGACTGTGCACGTTACACACAGCACACTCACCTCAGGACTGTGCACGATACACACAGCACACTCACCTCAGCACTGTGCACGTTACACACAGCACACTCACCTCAGGACTGTGCACGTTACACACAGCACACACACCTCAGGACTGTGCACCTTAGACACAGCAAACACACCTCAGGACTGTGCACGTTACACACAGCACACTCACCTCAGGACTGTGCACGTTACACACAGCACACTCACCTCAGGACTGTGCACGTTACACACAGCACACTCACCTAAGGACTGTGCACCTTACACACAGCACACACACCTCAGGACTGTGCACCTTACACACAGCACACACACCTCAGGACTGTGCATGTTACACACAGCACACACACCTCAGGACTGTGCACGTTACACACAGCACACACACCTCAGGACTGTGCACCTTACACACAGCACACACACCTCAGGACTGTGCACGTTACACAAAGCACACTCACCTCAGGACTGTGCACGTTACACACAGCACACACACCTCAGGACTGTGCTCCTTACACACAGCACACACACCTCAGGACTGTGTACGTTACACACAGCACACACACCTCAGGACTGTGCACGTTACACACAGCACACTCACCTCAGGACTGTGCACGTTACACACAGCACACTCACCTCAGGACTGTGCACCTTACACACAGCACACTCACCTCAGGACTGTGCACGTTACACACAGCACACTCACCTCAGGACTGTGCACGTTACACACAGCACACACACCTCAGGACTGTGAACCTTACACACAGCACACACACCTCAGGACTGTGCACCTTACACACAGCACACACACCTCAGGACTGTGCACCTTACACACAGCACACACACCTCAGGACTGTGCACCTTACACACAGCACACTCACCTCAGGACTGTGCACGTTACACACAGCACACTCACCTCAGGACTGTGCACGTTACACACGGCACACTCACCTCAGGACTGTGCACCTTACACACAGCACACTCACCTCAGGACTGTGCACCTTACACACAGCACACACACCTCAGGACTGTGCACCTTACACACAGCGCACACACCTCAGGACTGTGCACCATAAACACATCACACACACCTCGGGACTGTGCACCTTACACACAGCACACACACCTCAGGACTGTGCACCCTACACACAGCACACACACCTCAGGACTGTGCACCTTACACACAGCACACTCACCTCAGGACTGTGCACGTTACACACAGCACAATCACCTCAGGACTGTGCACGTTACACACAGCACACACACCTCAGGACTGTGCACCTTACACACAGCACACACACCTCAGGACTGTGCACCTAATACACAGCACACACACCTCAGGACTGTGCACCTTACACACAGCACACACAGCTCAGGACTGTGCACCCTACACACAGCACACACACCTCAGGACTGTGCACCATACACACAGCACACACACCTCAGGAATGTGCACCCTACACACAGCACACACACATCAGGACAGTGCACCTTACACACAGCACACTCACCTCAGGACTGTGCACGTTACACACAGCACACTCACCTCAGGACTGTGCACGTTACAGACAGCACACTCACCTCAGGACTGTGAACGTTACACACAGCACACTCACCTCAGGACTGTGCACGTTAAACACAGCACACTCACCTCAGGACTGTGCACGTTACACACAGCACACTCACCTCAGGACTGTGAAGGTTACACACAACACACTCACCTCAGGACTGTGCACGTTACACACAGCACACTCACCTCAGGACTGTGCACCTTACACACAGCACACACACCTCAGGACTGTGAACGTTACACACAGCACACACACCTCAGGACTGTGCACGTTACACACATCACACACACCTCAGGACTGTGCACGTTACACACAGCACACACACCTCAAGACTGTGCACCTTACACACAGCACACACACCTCAGGACTGTGCACGTTACACACAGCACACTCACCTCAGGACTGTGCACGTTACACACAGCACACTCACCTCAGGACTGTGCACGTTACACACAGCACACTCACCTACGGACTGTGCACCTTACACACAGCACACACACCTCAGGACTGTGCACCTTACACACAGCACACACACCTCAGGACTGTGCATGTTACACACAGCACACACACCTCAGGACTGTGCACGTTACACACAGCACACACACCTCAGGACTGTGCACCTTACACACAGCACACACACCTCAGGACTGTGCACCTTACACACAGCACACACACCTCAGGACTGTGCACCTTACACACAGCACACACACCTCAGGACTGTGCACCGTAGACACAGCACACACACCTCAGGATTGTGAACGTTACACACTGCACACTCACCTCAGGACTGTGCACGTTACACACAGCACACTCACCTCAGGACTGTGCACGTTACACACAGCACACACACCTCAGGACTGTGCACCTTACACACAGCACACACACCTCAGGACTGTGCACGTTACACACAGCACACACACCTCAGGACTGTACACCTTACACACAGCACACACACCTCAGGACTGTGCACCTTACACACAGCACACACACCTCAGGACTGTGCAAGTTACACACAGCACACTCACCTCAGGACTGTGCACGTTACACACAGCACACTCACCTCAGGACTGTGCACGTTACACACAGCACACTCACCTCAGGACTGTGCACGTTACACACAGCACACTCACCTCAGGACTGTGCACGTTACACACAGCACACTCACCTCAGGACTGTGCACCTTACACACAGCAGACTCACCTCAGGACTGTGCACGTTACACACAGCAGACTAACCTCAGGACTGTGCACGTTACACACAGCAGACTCACCTCAGGACTGTGCACCTTACACACAGCACACTCACCTCAGGACTGTGCACGTTACACACAGCACACTCACCTCAGGACTGTGCACGTTACACACAGCACACTCACCTTAGTACTGTGCACGTTACACACAGCACACACACCTCTGGACTGTGCACATTACACACAGCACACACACCTCAGGACTGTGCACGTTACACACAGCACACACACCTCAGGACTGTGCACGTTACACACAGCACACTCACCTCAGGACTGTGCACGTTACACACAGCACACTCACCTACGGACTGTGCACCTTACACACAGCACACACACCTCAGGACTGTGCACGTTACACACAGCACACACACCTCAGGACTGTGCATGTTACACACAGCACACACACCTCAGGACTGTGCACGTTACACACAGCACACTCACCTACAGACTGTGCACCTTACACACAGCACACACACCTCAGGACTGTGCACGTTACACACAGCACACTCACCTCAGGACTGTGCACGTTACACACAGCACACTCACCTCAGGACTGTGCACGTTACACACAGCACACTCACCTACGGACTGTGCACCTTACACACAGCACACACACCTCAGGACTGTGCACCTTACACACAGCACACACACCTCAGGACTGTGCATGTTACACACAGCACACTCACCTCAGGACTGTGCACGTTACACACAGCACACTCACCTACGGACTGTGCACCTTACACACAGCACACACACCTCAGGACTGTGCACCTTACACACAGCACACACACCTCAGGACTGTGCATGTTACACACAGCACACACACCTCAGGACTGTGCACGTTACACACAGCACACACACCTCAGGACTGTGCACCTTACACACAGCACACACACCTCAGGACTGTGCACCTTACACACAGCACACACACCTCAGGACTGTGCACCTTACACACAGCACACACACCTCAGGACTGTGCACCGTACACACAGCACACACACCTCAGGACTGTGAACGGTACACACTGCACACTCACCTCAGGACTGTGCACGTTACACACAGCACACTCACCTCAGGACTGTGCACGTTACACACAGCACACACACCTCAGGACTGTGCACCTTACACACAGCACACACACCTCAGGACTGTGCACGTTACACACAGCACACACACCTCAGGACTGTACACCTTACACACAGCACACACACCTCAGGACTGTGCACCTTACACACAGCACACACACCTCAGGACTGTGCAAGTTACACACAGCACACTCACCTCAGGACTGTGCACGTTACACAGAGCACACTCACCTCAGGACTGTGCACGTTACACACAGCACACTCACCTCAGGACTGTGCACGTTACACACAGCACACTCACCTCAGGACTGTGCACGTTACACACAGCACACTCACCTCAGGACTGTGCACCTTACACACAGCAGACTCACCTCAGGACTGTGCACGTTACACACAGCAGACTAACCTCAGGACTGTGCACGTTACACACAGCAGACTCACCTCAGGACTGTGCACCTTACACACAGCACACTCACCTCAGGACTGTGCACGTTACACACAGCACACTCACCTCAGGACTGTGCACGTTACACACAGCACACTCACCTTAGTACTGTGCACGTTACACACAGCACACACACCTCTGGACTGTGCACCTTACACACAGCACACACACCTCAGGACTGTGCACCTTACACACAGCGCACACACCTCAGGACTGTGCATGTTACACACAGCACACACACCTCAGGACTGTGCACGTTACACACAGCACACACACCTCAGGACTGTGCACCTTACACACAGCACACACACCTCAGGACTGTGCACGTTACACAAAGCACACTCACCTCAGGACTGTGCACGTTACACACAGCACACACACCTCAGGACTGTGCTCCTTACACACAGCACACTCACCTCAGGACTGTGCACGTTACACACAGCACACACACCTCAGGACTGTGCACCTTACACACAGCACACACACCTCAGGACTGTGCATGTTACACACAGCACACACACCTCAGGACTGTGCACGTTACACACAGCACACACACCTCAGGACTGTGCACCTTACACACAGCACACACACCTCAGGACTGTGCACGTTACACAAAGCACACTCACCTCAGGACTGTGCACGTTACACACAGCACACACACCTCAGGACTGTGCTCCTTACACACAGCACACACACCTCAGGACTGTGCACGTTACACACAGCACACACACCTCAGGACTGTGCACGTTACACATAGCACACTCACCTCAGGACTGTGCACGTTACACACAGCACACTCACCTCAGGACTGTGCACGTAACACACAGCACACTCACCTCAGGACTGTGCACCCTACACACAGCACACTCACCTCAGGACTGTGCACGTTACACACAGCACACTCACCTCAGGACTGTGCACGTTACACATAGCACACTCACCTCAGGACTGTGCACGTTACACACAGCACACTCACCTCAGGACTGTGCACGTTACACACAGCACACTCACCTCAGGACTGTGCACCCTACACACAGCACACTCACCTCAGGACTGTGCATGTTACACACAACACACTCACCTCAGGACTGTGCGCGTTACACACAACACACTCACCTGAGGACTGTGCGCCTTACACACAGCACACTCAACTCAGGACTGTGCACGTTACACACAGCACACTCACCTCAGGACTGTGCACGTTACACACAGCACACTCACCTCAGGACTGTGCACGTTACACACAGCACACTCACCTCAGGACTGTGCACGTTACACACAGCACACTCACCTCAGGACTGTGCACCTTACACACAGCACACTCACCTCAGGACTGTGCACGCTACACACAGCACACTCACCTCAGGACTGTGCGCCTTACACACAACACACTCACCTCAGGACTGTGCGCCTTACACCACAGCACACTCACCTCAGGACTGTGCACGTTACACACAGCACACTCACCTAAGGACTGTGCACGTTACACACAGCACACTCACCTCAGGACTGTGCACCTTACACACAGCACACTCACCTCAGGACTGTGCACGTTACACACAGCACACTCGCCTCAGGACTCTGCGCCTTACACACAACACACTCACCTCAGGACTGTGCGCCTTACACCACAGCACACTCACCTCAGGACTGTGCACGTTACACACAGCACACTCACCTCAGGACTGTGCACGTTACACACAGCACACTCACCTCAGGACTGTGCACGTTACACACAGCACACACTCCTCAGGACTGTGCACGTTACACAAAGCACACTCACCTCAGGACTGTGCACGTTACACACAGCACACACACCTCAGGACTGTGCTCCTTACACACAGCACACACACCTCAGGACTGTGCACGTTACACACAGCACACACACCTCAGGACTGTGCACGTTACACACAGCACACACACCTCAGGACTGTGCACGTTACACATAGCACACTCACCTCAGGACTGTGCACGTTACACACAGCACACTCACCTCAGGACTGTGCACGTTACACACAGCACACTCACCTCAGGACTGTGCACCCTACACACAGCACACTCACCTCAGGACTGTGCACGTTACACACAGCACACTCACCTCAGGAATGTGCACCCTACACACAGCACACTCACCTCAGGACTGTGCACGTTACACACAACACACTCACCTCAGGACTGTGCGCGTTACACACAACACACTCACCTGAGGACTGTGCGCCTTACACACAGCACACTCAACTCAGGACTGTGCACGTTACACACAGCACACTCACCTCAGGACTGTGCACGTTACACACAGCACACTCACCTCAGGACTGTGCACGTTATACAGAGCACACTCACCTCAGGACTGTGCACGTTACACACAGCACACTCACCTCAGGACTGTGCACGTTACACACAGCACACTCACCTCAGGACTGTGCAAGTTACACACAGCACACTCACCTCAGGACTGTGCACCTTACACACAGCACACTCACCTCAGGACTGTGCACGCTACACACAGCACACTCACCTCAGGACTGTGCGCCTTACACACAACAAACTCACCTCAGGACTGTGCGCCTTACACCACAGCACACACACCTCAGGACTGTGCACGTTACACACAGCACACTCACCTAAGGACTGTGCACGTTACACACAGCACACTCACCTCAGGACTGTGCACCTTACACACAGCACACTCACCTCAGGACTGTGCACGTTACACACAGCACACTCACCTCAGGACTCTGCGCCTTACACACAACACACTCACCTCAGGACTGTGCGCCTTACACCACAGCACACTCACCTCAGGACTGTGCACGTTACACACAGCACACTCACCTCAGGACTGTGCACGTTACACACAGCACACTCACCTCAGGACTGTGCACGTTACACACAGCACACTCACCTCAGGACTGTGCACCTTACACACAGCACACTCACCTCAGGTCTGTGCACGTTACACACAGCACACTCACCTCAGGACTGTGCACGTTACACACAGCACACACACCTCAGGACTGTGCACCTTACACACAGCACACACACCTCAGGTCTGTGCATGTTACACACAGCACACACACCTCAGGACTGTGCACGTTACACACAGCACACACACCTCAGGACTGTGCACCTTACACACAGCACACACACCTCAGGACTGTGCACGTTACACAAAGCACACTCACCTCAGGACTGTGCACCTTACACACAGCACACACACCTCAGGACTGTGCAAGTTACACACAGCACACTCACCTCAGGACTGTGCACGTTACACACAGCACACTCACCTCAGGACTGTGCACGTTACACACAGCACACTCACCTCAGGACTGTGCACGTTACACACAGCACACTCACCTCAGGACTGTGCACGTTACACACAGCACACTCACCTCAGGACTGTGCACGTTACACACAGCACACTCACCTCAGGACTGTGCACGTTACACACAGCAGACTCACCTCAGGACTGGGCACGTTACACACAGCAGACTCACCTCAGGACTGTGCACGTTACACACAGCAGACTCACCTCAGGACTGTGCACCTTACACACAGCACACTCACCTCAGGACTGTGCACGTTACACACAGCACACTCACCTCAGGACTGTGCACGTTACACACAGCACACTCACCTTAGTACTGTGCACGTTACACACAGCACACACACCTCTGGACTGTGCACCTTACACACAGCACACACACCTCAGGACTGTGCACGTTACACACAGCACACACACCTCAGGACTGTGCACGTTACACACAGCACACTCACCTCAGGACTGTGCACGTTACACACAGCACACTCACCTCAGGACTGTGCACGATACACACAGCACACTCACCTCAGCACTGTGCACGATACACACAGCACACTCACCTCAGGACTGTGCACGTTACACACAGCACACACACCTCAGGACTGTGCACCTTAGACACAGCAAACACACCTCAGGACTGTGCACGTTACACACAGCACACTCACCTCAGGACTGTGCACGTTACACACAGCACACTCACCTCAGGACTGTGCACGTTACACACAGCACACTCACCTAAGGACTGTGCACCTTACACACAGCACACACACCTCAGGACTGTGCACCTTACACACAGCACACACACCTCAGGACTGTGCATGTTACACACAGCACACACACCTCAGGACTGTGCACGTTACACACAGCACACACACCTCAGGACTGTGCACCTTACACACAGCACACACACCTCAGGACTGTGCACGTTACACAAAGCACACTCACCTCAGGACTGTGCACGTTACACACAGCACACACACCTCAGGACTGTGCTCCTTACACACAGCACACACACCTCAGGACTGTGTACGTTACACACAGCACACACACCTCAGGACTGTGCACGTTACACACAGCACACTCACCTCAGGACTGTGCACGTTACACACAGCACACTCACCTCAGGACTGTGCACCTTACACACAGCACACTCACCTCAGGACTGTGCACGTTACACACAGCACACTCACCTCAGGACTGTGCACCTTACACACAGCACACTCACCTCAGGACTGTGCACCTTACACACAGCACACACACCTCAGGACTGTGAACCTTACACACAGCACACACACCTCAGGACTGTGCACCTTACACACAGCACACACACCTCAGGACTGTGCATGTTACACACAGCACACACACCTCAGGACTGTGAACCTTACACACAGCACACACACCTCAGGACTGTGCACGTTACACACAGCACACTCACCTCAGGACTGTGCACCTTACACACAGCACACTCACCTCAGGACTGTGCACGTTACACACAGCACACACACCTCAGGACTGTGAACCTTACACACAGCACACACACCTCAGGACTGTGCACCTTACACACAGCACACACACCTCAGGACTGTGCACCTTACACACAGCACACTCACCTCAGGACTGTGCACGTTACACACGGCACACTCACCTCAGGACTGTGCACCTTACACACAGCACACTCACCTCAGGACTGTGCACCTTACACACAGCACACACACCTCAGGACTGTGCACCTTACACACAGCGCACACACCTCAGGACTGTGCACCATAAACACATCACACACACCTCGGGACTGTGCACCTTACACACAGCACACACACCTCAGGACTGTGCACCCTACACACAGCACACACACCTCAGGACTGTGCACCTTACACACAGCACACTCACCTCAGGACTGTGCAAGTTACACACAGCACACTCACCTCAGGACTGTGCACGTTACACACAGCACACTCACCTCAGGACTGTGCACGTTACACACAGCACACTCACCTCAGGACTGTGCACGTTACACACAGCACACTCACCTCAGGACTGTGCACGTTACACACAGCACACTCACCTCAGGACTGTGCACGTTACACACAGCACACTCACCTCAGGACTGTGCACCTTACACACAGCAGACTCACCTCAGGACTGGGCACGTTACACACAGCAGACTCACCTCAGGACTGTGCACGTTACACACAGCAGACTCACCTCAGGACTGTGCACCTTACACACAGCACACTCACCTCAGGACTGTGCACGTTACACACAGCACACTCACCTCAGGACTGTGCACGTTACACACAGCACACTCACCTTAGTACTGTGCACGTTACACACAGCACACACACCTCTGGACTGTGCACCTTACACACAGCACACACACCTCAGGACTGTGCACGTTACACACAGCACACACACCTCAGGACTGTGCACGTTACACACAGCACACTCACCTCAGGACTGTGCACGTTACACACAGCACACTCACCTCAGGACTGTGCATGATACACACAGCACACTCACCTCAGCACTGTGCACGTTACACACAGCACACTCACCTCAGGACTGTGCACGTTACACACAGCACACACACCTCAGGACTGTGCACCTTAGACACAGCAAACACACCTCAGGACTGTGCACGTTACACACAGCACACTCACCTCAGGACTGTGCACGTTACACACAGCACACTCACCTCAGGACTGTGCACGTTACACACAGCACACTCACCTAAGGACTGTGCACCTTACACACAGCACACACACCTCAGGACTGTGCACCTTACACACAGCACACACACCTCAGGACTGTGCATGTTACACACAGCACACACACCTCAGGACTGTGCACGTTACACACAGCACACTCACCTAAGGACTGTGCACGTTACACACAGCACACTCACCTCAGGACTGTGCACCTTACACACAGCACACTCACCTCAGGACTGTGCACGTTACACACAGCACACTCACCTCAGGACTCTGCGCCTTACACACAACACACTCACCTCAGGACTGTGCGCCTTACACCACAGCACACTCACCTCAGGACTGTGCACGTTACACACAGCACACTCACCTCAGGACTGTGCACGTTACACACAGCACACTCACCTCAGGACTGTGCACGTTACACACAGCACACTCACCTCAGGACTGTGCACCTTACACACAGCACACTCACCTCAGGTCTGTGCACGTTACACACAGCACACTCACCTCAGGACTGTGCACCTTACACACAGCACACACACCTCAGGACTGTGCACGTTACACACAGCACACACACCTCAGGACTGTGCACGTTACACACAGCACACTCACCTCAGGACTGTGCACGTTACACACAGCACACTCACCTCAGGACTGTGCATGATACACACAGCACACTCACCTCAGCACTGTGCACGTTACACACAGCACACTCACCTCAGGACTGTGCACGTTACACACAGCACACACACCTCAGGACTGTGCACCTTAGACACAGCAAACACACCTCAGGACTGTGCACGTTACACACAGCACACTCACCTCAGGACTGTGCACGTTACACACAGCACACTCACCTCAGGACTGTGCACGTTACACACAGCACACTCACCTAAGGACTGTGCACCTTACACACAGCACACACACCTCAGGACTGTGCACCTTACACACAGCACACACACCTCAGGACTGTGCATGTTACACACAGCACACACACCTCAGGACTGTGCACGTTACACACAGCACACTCACCTAAGGACTGTGCACGTTACACACAGCACACTCACCTCAGGACTGTGCACCTTACACACAGCACACTCACCTCAGGACTGTGCACGTTACACACAGCACACTCACCTCAGGACTCTGCGCCTTACACACAACACACTCACCTCAGGACTGTGCGCCTTACACCACAGCACACTCACCTCAGGACTGTGCACGTTACACACAGCACACTCACCTCAGGACTGTGCACGTTACACACAGCACACTCACCTCAGGACTGTGCACGTTACACACAGCACACTCACCTCAGGACTGTGCACCTTACACACAGCACACTCACCTCAGGTCTGTGCACGTTACACACAGCACACTCACCTCAGGACTGTGCACGTTACACACAGCACACACACCTCAGGACTGTGCACCTTACACACAGCACACACACCTCAGGTCTGTGCATGTTACACACAGCACACACACCTCAGGACTGTGCACGTTACACACAGCACACACACCTCAGGACTGTGCACCTTACACACAGCACACACACCTCAGGACTGTGCACGTTACACAAAGCACACTCACCTCAGGACTGTGCACCTTACACACAGCACACACACCTCAGGACTGTGCAAGTTACACACAGCACACTCACCTCAGGACTGTGCACGTTACACACAGCACACTCACCTCAGGACTGTGCACGTTACACACAGCACACTCACCTCAGGACTGTGCACGTTACACACAGCACACTCACCTCAGGACTGTGCACGTTACACACAGCACACTCACCTCAGGACTGTGCACGTTACACACAGCACACTCACCTCAGGACTGTGCACGTTACACACAGCAGACTCACCTCAGGACTGGGCACGTTACACACAGCAGACTCACCTCAGGACTGTGCACGTTACACACAGCAGACTCACCTCAGGACTGTGCACCTTACACACAGCACACTCACCTCAGGACTGTGCACGTTACACACAGCACACTCACTTCAGGACTGTGCACGTTACACACAGCACACTCACCTTAGTACTGTGCACGTTACACACAGCACACACACCTCTGGACTGTGCACCTTACACACAGCACACACACCTCAGGACTGTGCACGTTACACACAGCACACACACCTCAGGACTGTGCACGTTACACACAGCACACTCACCTCAGGACTGTGCACGTTACACACAGCACACTCACCTCAGGACTGTGCACGATACACACAGCACACTCACCTCAGCACTGTGCACGATACACACAGCACACTCACCTCAGGACTGTGCACGTTACACACAGCACACACACCTCAGGACTGTGCACCTTAGACACAGCAAACACACCTCAGGACTGTGCACGTTACACACAGCACACTCACCTCAGGACTGTGCACGTTACACACAGCACACTCACCTCAGGACTGTGCACGTTACACACAGCACACTCACCTAAGGACTGTGCACCTTACACACAGCACACACACCTCAGGACTGTGCACCTTACACACAGCACACACACCTCAGGACTGTGCATGTTACACACAGCACACACACCTCAGGACTGTGCACGTTACACACAGCACACACACCTCAGGACTGTGCACCTTACACACAGCACACACACCTCAGGACTGTGCACGTTACACAAAGCACACTCACCTCAGGACTGTGCACGTTACACACAGCACACACACCTCAGGACTGTGCTCCTTACACACAGCACACACACCTCAGGACTGTGTACGTTACACACAGCACACACACCTCAGGACTGTGCACGTTACACACAGCACACTCACCTCAGGACTGTGCACGTTACACACAGCACACTCACCTCAGGACTGTGCACCTTACACACAGCACACTCACCTCAGGACTGTGCACGTTACACACAGCACACTCACCTCAGGACTGTGCACCTTACACACAGCACACTCACCTCAGGACTGTGCACCTTACACACAGCACACACACCTCAGGACTGTGAACCTTACACACAGCACACACACCTCAGGACTGTGCACCTTACACACAGCACACACACCTCAGGACTGTGCATGTTACACACAGCACACACACCTCAGGACTGTGAACCTTACACACAGCACACACACCTCAGGACTGTGCACGTTACACACAGCACACTCACCTCAGGACTGTGCACCTTACACACAGCACACTCACCTCAGGACTGTGCACGTTACACACAGCACACACACCTCAGGACTGTGAACCTTACACACAGCACACACACCTCAGGACTGTGCACCTTACACACAGCACACACACCTCAGGACTGTGCACCTTACACACAGCACACTCACCTCAGGACTGTGCACGTTACACACGGCACACTCACCTCAGGACTGTGCACCTTACACACAGCACACTCACCTCAGGACTGTGCACCTTACACACAGCACACACACCTCAGGACTGTGCACCTTACACACAGCGCACACACCTCAGGACTGTGCACCATAAACACATCACACACACCTCGGGACTGTGCACCTTACACACAGCACACACACCTCAGGACTGTGCACCCTACACACAGCACACACACCTCAGGACTGTGCACCTTACACACAGCACACTCACCTCAGGACTGTGCAAGTTACACACAGCACACTCACCTCAGGACTGTGCACGTTACACACAGCACACTCACCTCAGGACTGTGCACGTTACACACAGCACACTCACCTCAGGACTGTGCACGTTACACACAGCACACTCACCTCAGGACTGTGCACGTTACACACAGCACACTCACCTCAGGACTGTGCACGTTACACACAGCACACTCACCTCAGGACTGTGCACCTTACACACAGCAGACTCACCTCAGGACTGGGCACGTTACACACAGCAGACTCACCTCAGGACTGTGCACGTTACACACAGCAGACTCACCTCAGGACTGTGCACCTTACACACAGCACACTCACCTCAGGACTGTGCACGTTACACACAGCACACTCACCTCAGGACTGTGCACGTTACACACAGCACACTCACCTTAGTACTGTGCACGTTACACACAGCACACACACCTCTGGACTGTGCACCTTACACACAGCACACACACCTCAGGACTGTGCACGTTACACACAGCACACACACCTCAGGACTGTGCACGTTACACACAGCACACTCACCTCAGGACTGTGCACGTTACACACAGCACACTCACCTCAGGACTGTGCATGATACACACAGCACACTCACCTCAGCACTGTGCACGTTACACACAGCACACTCACCTCAGGACTGTGCACGTTACACACAGCACACACACCTCAGGACTGTGCACCTTAGACACAGCAAACACACCTCAGGACTGTGCACGTTACACACAGCACACTCACCTCAGGACTGTGCACGTTACACACAGCACACTCACCTCAGGACTGTGCACGTTACACACAGCACACTCACCTAAGGACTGTGCACCTTACACACAGCACACACACCTCAGGACTGTGCACCTTACACACAGCACACACACCTCAGGACTGTGCATGTTACACACAGCACACACACCTCAGGACTGTGCACGTTACACACAGCACACACACCTCAGGACTGTGCACCTTACACACAGCACACACACCTCAGGACTGTGCACGTTACACAAAGCACACTCACCTCAGGACTGTGCACGTTACACACAGCACACACACCTCAGGACTGTGCTCCTTACACACAGCACACACACCTCAGGACTGTGTACGTTACACACAGCACACACACCTCAGGACTGTGCACGTTACACACAGCACACTCACCTCAGGACTGTGCACGTTACACACAGCACACTCACCTCAGGACTGTGCACCTTACACACAGCACACTCACCTCAGGACTGTGCACGTTACACACAGCACACTCACCTCAGGACTGTGCACGTTACACACAGCACACACACCTCAGGACTGTGAACCTTACACACAGCACACACACCTCAGGACTGTGCACCTTACACACAGCACACACACCTCAGGACTGTGCACCTTACACACAGCACACACACCTCAGGACTGTGCACCTTACACACAGCACACTCACCTCAGGACTGTGCACGTTACACACAGCACACTCACCTCAGGACTGTGCACGTTACACACGGCACACTCACCTCAGGACTGTGCACCTTACACACAGCACACTCACCTCAGGACTGTGCACCTTACACACAGCACACACACCTCAGGACTGTGCACCTTACACACAGCGCACACACCTCAGGACTGTGCACCATAAACACATCACACACACCTCGGGACTGTGCACCTTACACACAGCACACACACCTCAGGACTGTGCACCCTACACACAGCACACACACCTCAGGACTGTGCACCTTACACACAGCACACACACCTCAGGACTGTGCACGTTACACACAGCACACACACCTCAGGACTGTGCACCTTACACACAGCACACACACCTCAGGACTGTGCACGTTACACACAGCACACTCACCTCAGGACTGTGCACCTTACACACAGCACACTCACCTCAGGACTGTGCACGTTACACACAGCACACTCACCTCAGGACTGTGCACGTTACACACAGCACACTCACCTCAGGACTGTGCATGATACACACAGCACACTCACCTCAGCACTGTGCACGTTACACACAGCACACTCACCTCAGGACTGTGCACGTTACACACAGCACACACACCTCAGGACTGTGCACCTTAGACACAGCAAACACACCTCAGGACTGTGCACGTTACACACAGCACACTCACCTCAGGACTGTGCACGTTACACACAGCACACTCACCTCAGGACTGTGCACGTTACACACAGCACACTCACCTAAGGACTGTGCACCTTACACACAGCACACACACCTCAGGACTGTGCACCTTACACACAGCACACACACCTCAGGACTGTGCATGTTACACACAGCACACACACCTCAGGACTGTGCACGTTACACACAGCACACACACCTCAGGACTGTGCACCTTACACACAGCACACACACCTCAGGACTGTGCACGTTACACAAAGCACACTCACCTCAGGACTGTGCACGTTACACACAGCACACACACCTCAGGACTGTGCTCCTTACACACAGCACACACACCTCAGGACTGTGTACGTTACACACAGCACACACACCTCAGGACTGTGCACGTTACACACAGCACACTCACCTCAGGACTGTGCACGTTACACACAGCACACTCACCTCAGGACTGTGCACCTTACACACAGCACACTCACCTCAGGACTGTGCACGTTACACACAGCACACTCACCTCAGGACTGTGCACGTTACACACAGCACACACACCTCAGGACTGTGAACCTTACACACAGCACACACACCTCAGGACTGTGCACCTTACACACAGCACACACACCTCAGGACTGTGCACCTTACACACAGCACACACACCTCAGGACTGTGCACCTTACACACAGCACACTCACCTCAGGACTGTGCACGTTACACACAGCACACTCACCTCAGGACTGTGCACGTTACACACGGCACACTCACCTCAGGACTGTGCACCTTACACACAGCACACTCACCTCAGGACTGTGCACCTTACACACAGCACACACACCTCAGGACTGTGCACCTTACACACAGCGCACACACCTCAGGACTGTGCACCATAAACACATCACACACACCTCGGGACTGTGCACCTTACACACAGCACACACACCTCAGGACTGTGCACCCTACACACAGCACACACACCTCAGGACTGTGCACCTTACACACAGCACACACACCTCAGGACTGTGCACGTTACACACAGCACACACACCTCAGGACTGTGCACCTTACACACAGCACACACACCTCAGGACTGTGCACGTTACACACAGCACACTCACCTCAGGACTGTGCACCTTACACACAGCACACTCACCTCAGGACTGTGCACGTTACACACAGCACACTCACCTCAGGACTGTGCACGTTACACACAGCACACACACCTCAGGACTGTGCACCTTACACACAGCACACACACCTCAGGACTGTGCACCTAACACACAGCACACACACCTCAGGACTGTGCACCTTACACACAGCACACACAGCTCAGGACTGTGCACCCTACACACAGCACACACACCTCAGGACTGTGCACCATACACACAGCACACACACCTCAGGAATGTGCACCCTACACACAGCACACACACATCAGGACAGTACACCTTACACACAGCACACTCACCTCAGGACTGTGCACGTTACACACAGCACACTCACCTCAGGACTGTGCACGTTACAGACAGCACACTCACCTCAGGACTGTGAACGTTACACACAGCACACTCACCTCAGGACTGTGCACGTTACACACAGCACACTCACCTCAGGACTGTGCACCTTACACACAGCACACACACCACAGGGCTGTGCACGTTACACACAGCACACACACCTCAAGACTGTGCACCTTACACACAGCACACACACCTCAGGACTGTGCACGTTACACACAGCACACTCACCTCAGGACTGTGAACGTTACACACAGCACACTCACCTCAGGACTGTGAACGTTACACACAGCACACTCACCTCAGGACTGTGCACCTTACACACAGCACACACACCTCAGGACTGTGAACGTTACACACAGCACACTCACCTCAGGACTGTGCACGTTACACACATCACACACACCTCAGGACTGTGCACGTTACACACAGCACACACACCTCAAGACTGTGCACCTTACACACAGCACACTCACCTCAGGACTGTGCACGTTACACACAGCACACTCACCTCAGGACTGTGAACGTTACACACAGCACACTCACCTCAGGACTGTGCACGTTACACACAGCACACTCACCTCAGGACTGTGCACCTTACACACAGCACACACACCTCAGGACTGTGAACGTTACACACAGCACACACACCTCAGGACTGTGCACGTTACACACATCACACACACCTCAGGACTGTGCACGTTACACACAGCACACACACCTCAAGACTGTGCACCTTACACACAGCACACACACCTCAGGACTGTGCACGTTACACACAGCACACACACCTCAAGACTGTGCACCTTACACACAGCACACACACCTCAGGACTGTGCACCTTACACACAGCACACACACCACAGGGCTGTGCACGTTACACACAGCACACACACCTCAAGACTGTGCACCTTACACACAGCACACACACCTCAGGACTGTGCACCTTACACACAGCACACACACCTCAGGACTGTGCACCGTACACACAGCACACACACCTCAGGACTGTGAACGTTACACACTGCACACTCACCTCGGGACTGTGCACGTTACACACAGCACACTCACCTCGGGACTGTGCACGTTACACACAGCACACACACCTCAGGACTGTGCACCTTACACACAGCACACACACCTCAGGACTGTGCACGTTACACACAGCACACACACCTCAGGACTGTACACCTTACACACAGCACACACACTTCAGGACTGTGCACGTTACATACAGCACACACACCTCAGGACTGTACACCTTACACACAGCACACACACCTCAGGACTGTGCACCTTACACACAGCACACACACCTCAGGACTGTGCAAGTTACACACAGCACACTCACCTCAGGACTGTGCACGTTACACACAGCACACTCACCTCAGGACTGTGCACGTTACACACAGAACACTCACCTCAGGACTGTGCACGTTACACACAGCACACTCACCTCAGGACTGTGCACGTTACACACAGCACACTCACCTCAGGACTGTGCACGTTACACACAGCACACTCAACTCAGGACTGTGCACCTTACACACAGCAGACTCACCTCAGGACTGGGCACGTTACACACAGCAGACTCACCTCAGGACTGTGCACGTTACACACAGCAGACTCACCTCAGGACTGTGCACCTTACACACAGCACACTCACCTCAGGACTGTGCACGTTACACAGCACACTCACCTCAGGACTGTGCACGTTACACACAGCACACACACCTCTGGACTGTGCACCTTACACACAGCACACACACCTCAGGACTGTGCACGTTACACACAGCACACACACCTCAGGACTGTGCACGTTACACACAGCACACTCACCTCAGGACTGTGCACGTTACACACAGCACACTCACCTCAGGACTGTGCACGTTACACACAGCACACTCACCTCAGCACTGTGCACGTTACACACAGCACACTCACCTCAGGACTGTGCACGTTACACACAGCACACACACCTCAGGACTGTGCACCTAAGACACAGCAAACACACCTCAGGACTGTGCACGTTACACACAGCACACTCACCTCAGGACTGTGCACGTTACACACAGCACACTCACCTCAGGACTGTGCACGTTACACACAGCACACTCACCTCAGGACTGTGCACCTTACACACAGCACACACACCTCAGGACTGTGAACGTTACACACAGCACACACACCTCAGGACTGTGCACGTTACACACATCACACACTCCTCAGGACTGTGCACGTTACACACAGCACACACACCTCAAGACTGTGCACCTTACACACAGCACACACACCTCAGGACTGTGCACGTTACACACAGCACACACACCTCAAGACTGTGCACCTTACACACAGCACACACACCTCAGGACTGTGCACCTTACACACAGCACACACACCACAGGGCTGTGCACGTTACACACAGCACACACACCTCAAGACTGTGCACCTTACACACAGCACACACACCTCAGGACTGTGCACCTTACACACAGCACACACACCTCAGGACTGTGCACCGTACACACAGCACACACACCTCAGGACTGTGAACGTTACACACTGCACACTCACCTCAGGACTGTGCACGTTACACACAGCACACTCACCTCAGGACTGTGCACGTTACACACAGCACACACACCTCAGGACTGTGCACCTTACACACAGCACACACACCTCAGGACTGTGCACGTTACACACAGCACACACACCTCAGGACTGTACACCTTACACACAGCACACACACTTCAGGACTGTGCACGTTACATACAGCACACACACCTCAGGACTGTACACCTTACACACAGCACACACACCTCAGGACTGTGCACCTTACACACAGCACACACACCTCAGGACTGTGCAAGTTACACACAGCACACTCACCTCAGGACTGTGCACGTTACACACAGCACACTCACCTCAGGACTGTGCACGTTACACACAGCACACTCACCTCAGGACTGTGCACGTTACACACAGCACACTCACCTCAGGACTGTGCACGTTACACACAGCACACTCACCTCAGGACTGTGCACGTTACACACAGCACACTCAACTCAGGACTGTGCACCTTACACACAGCAGACTCACCTCAGGACTGGGCACGTTACACACAGCAGACTCACCTCAGGACTGTGCACGTTACACACAGCAGACTCACCTCAGGACTGTGCACCTTACACACAGCACACTCACCTCAGGACTGTGCACGTTACACAGCACACTCACCTCAGGACTGTGCACGTTACACACAGCACACACACCTCTGGACTGTGCACCTTACACACAGCACACACACCTCAGGACTGTGCACGTTACACACAGCACACACACCTCAGGACTGTGCACGTTACACACAGCACACTCACCTCAGGACTGTGCACGTTACACACAGCACACTCACCTCAGGACTGTGCACGTTACACACAGCACACACACCTCAGCACTGTGCACGTTACACACAGCACACTCACCTCAGGACTGTGCACGTTACACACAGCACACACACCTCAGGACTGTGCACCTAAGACACAGCAAACACACCTCAGGACTGTGCACGTTACACACAGCACACTCACCTCAGGACTGTGCACGTTACACACAGCACACTCACCTCAGGACTGTGCACGTTACACACAGCACACTCACCTAAGGACTGTGCACCTTACACACAGCACACACACCTCAGGACTGTGCACCTTACACACAGCACACACACCTCATGACTGTGCATGTTACACACAGCACACACACCTCAGGACTGTGCACGTTACACACAGCACACACACCTCAGGACTGTGCACCTTACACACAGCACACACACCTCAGGACTGTGAACGTTACACACAGCACACTCACCTCAGGACTGTGCACGTTACACACATCACACACACCTCAGGACTGTGCACGTTACACACAGCACACACACCTCAAGACTGTGCACCTTACACACAGCACACTCACCTCAGGACTGTGCACGTTACACACAGCACACTCACCTCAGGACTGTGAACGTTACACACAGCACACTCACCTCAGGACTGTGCACGTTACACACAGCACACTCACCTCAGGACTGTGCACCTTACACACAGCACACACACCTCAGGACTGTGAACGTTACACACAGCACACACACCTCAGGACTGTGCACGTTACACACATCACACACACCTCAGGACTGTGCACGTTACACACAGCACACACACCTCAAGACTGTGCACCTTACACACAGCACACACACCTCAGGACTGTGCACGTTACACACAGCACACACACCTCAAGACTGTGCACCTTACACACAGCACACACACCTCAGGACTGTGCACCTTACACACAGCACACACACCACAGGGCTGTGCACGTTACACACAGCACACACACCTCAAGACTGTGCACCTTACACACAGCACACACACCTCAGGACTGTGCACCTTACACACAGCACACACACCTCAGGACTGTGCACCGTACACACAGCACACACACCTCAGGACTGTGAACGTTACACACTGCACACTCACCTCGGGACTGTGCACGTTACACACAGCACACTCACCTCAGGACTGTGCACGTTACACACAGCACACACACCTCAGGACTGTGCACCTTACACACAGCACACACACCTCAGGACTGTGCACGTTACACACAGCACACACACCTCAGGACTGTACACCTTACACACAGCACACACACTTCAGGACTGTGCACGTTATATACAGCACACACACCTCAGGACTGTACACCTTACACACAGCACACACACCTCAGGACTGTGCACCTTACACACAGCACACACACCTCAGGACTGTGCAAGTTACACACAGCACACTCACCTCAGGACTGTGCACGTTACACACAGCACACTCACCTCAGGACTGTGCACGTTACACACAGAACACTCACCTCAGGACTGTGCACGTTACACACAGCACACTCACCTCAGGACTGTGCACGTTACACACAGCACACTCACCTCAGGACTGTGCACGTTACACACAGCACACTCAACTCAGGACTGTGCACCTTACACACAGCAGACTCACCTCAGGACTGGGCACGTTACACACAGCAGACTCACCTCAGGACTGTGCACGTTACACACAGCAGACTCACCTCAGGACTGTGCACCTTACACACAGCACACTCACCTCAGGACTGTGCACGTTACACAGCACACTCACCTCAGGACTGTGCACGTTACACACAGCACACACACCTCTGGACTGTGCACCTTACACACAGCACACACACCTCAGGACTGTGCACGTTACACACAGCACACACACCTCAGGACTGTGCACGTTACACACAGCACACTCACCTCAGGACTGTGCACGTTACACACAGCACACTCACCTCAGGACTGTGCACGTTACACACAGCACACTCACCTCAGCACTGTGCACGTTACACACAGCACACTCACCTCAGGACTGTGCACGTTACACACAGCACACACACCTCAGGACTGTGCACCTAAGACACAGCAAACACACCTCAGGACTGTGCACGTTACACACAGCACACTCACCTCAGGACTGTGCACGTTACACACAGCACACTCACCTCAGGACTGTGCACGTTACACACAGCACACTCACCTCAGGACTGTGCACCTTACACACAGCACACACACCTCAGGACTGTGAACGTTACACACAGCACACACACCTCAGGACTGTGCACGTTACACACATCACACACACCTCAGGACTGTGCACGTTACACACAGCACACACACCTCAAGACTGTGCACCTTACACACAGCACACACACCTCAGGACTGTGCACGTTACACACAGCACACACACCTCAAGACTGTGCACCTTACACACAGCACACACACCTCAGGACTGTGCACCTTACACACAGCACACACACCACAGGGCTGTGCACGTTACACACAGCACACACACCTCAAGACTGTGCACCTTACACACAGCACACACACCTCAGGACTGTGCACCTTACACACAGCACACACACCTCAGGACTGTGCACCGTACACACAGCACACACACCTCAGGACTGTGAACGTTACACACTGCACACTCACCTCAGGACTGTGCACGTTACACACAGCACACTCACCTCAGGACTGTGCACGTTACACACAGCACACACACCTCAGGACTGTGCACCTTACACACAGCACACACACCTCAGGACTGTGCACGTTACACACAGCACACACACCTCAGGACTGTACACCTTACACACAGCACACACACTTCAGGACTGTGCACGTTACATACAGCACACACACCTCAGGACTGTACACCTTACACACAGCACACACACCTCAGGACTGTGCACCTTACACACAGCACACACACCTCAGGACTGTGCAAGTTACACACAGCACACTCACCTCAGGACTGTGCACGTTACACACAGCACACTCACCTCAGGACTGTGCACGTTACACACAGCACACTCACCTCAGGACTGTGCACGTTACACACAGCACACTCACCTCAGGACTGTGCACGTTACACACAGCACACTCACCTCAGGACTGTGCACGTTACACACAGCACACTCAACTCAGGACTGTGCACCTTACACACAGCAGACTCACCTCAGGACTGGGCACGTTACACACAGCAGACTCACCTCAGGACTGTGCACGTTACACACAGCAGACTCACCTCAGGACTGTGCACCTTACACACAGCACACTCACCTCAGGACTGTGCACGTTACACAGCACACTCACCTCAGGACTGTGCACGTTACACACAGCACACACACCTCTGGACTGTGCACCTTACACACAGCACACACACCTCAGGACTGTGCACGTTACACACAGCACACACACCTCAGGACTGTGCACGTTACACACAGCACACTCACCTCAGGACTGTGCACGTTACACACAGCACACTCACCTCAGGACTGTGCACGTTACACACAGCACACACACCTCAGCACTGTGCACGTTACACACAGCACACTCACCTCAGGACTGTGCACGTTACACACAGCACACACACCTCAGGACTGTGCACCTAAGACACAGCAAACACACCTCAGGACTGTGCACGTTACACACAGCACACTCACCTCAGGACTGTGCACGTTACACACAGCACACTCACCTCAGGACTGTGCACGTTACACACAGCACACTCACCTAAGGACTGTGCACCTTACACACAGCACACACACCTCAGGACTGTGCACCTTACACACAGCACACACACCTCATGACTGTGCATGTTACACACAGCACACACACCTCAGGACTGTGCACGTTACACACAGCACACACACCTCAGGACTGTGCACCTTACACACAGCACACACACCTCAGGACTGTGCACGTTACACATAGCACACTCACCTCAGGACTGTGCACGTTACACACAGCACACACACCTCAGGACTGTGCTCCTTACACACAGCACACACACCTCAGGACTGTGCACGTTACACACAGCACACACACCTCAGGACTGTGCACGTTACACACAGCACACTCACCTCAGGACTGTGCACGTTACACACAGCACACTCACCTCAGGACTGTGCACCTTACACACAGCACACTCACCTCAGGACTGTGCACGTTACACACAACACACTCACCTCAGGACTGTGCACGTTACACACAGCACACACACCTCAGGACTGTGAACCTTACACACAGCACACACACCTCAGGACTGTGCACCTTACACACAGCACACACACCTCAGGACTGTGCACCTTACACACAGCACACACACCTCAGGACTGTGCACCTTACACACAGCACACTCACCTCAGGACTGTGCACGTTACACACAGCACACTCACCTCAGGACTGTGCACGTTACACACAGCACACTCACCTCAGGACTGTGCACGTTACACACAGCACACTCACCTCAGGACTGTGCACGTTACACACAGCACACTCACCTCAGGACTGTGCACGTTACACACAGCACACTCACCTCAGGACTGTGCACGTTACACACAGCACACTCACCTCAAGACTGTGCACCTTACACACAGCACACACACCTCAGGACTGTGCAGCTTACACACAAAACACACACCTCAGGACTGTGCACCATAAACACATCACACACACCTCAGGACTGTGCACCTTACACACAGCACACACACCTCAGGACTGTGCACCCTACACACAGCACACACACCTCAGGACTGTGCACCTTACACACAGCACACTCACCTCAGGACTGTGCACGTTACACACAGCACACTCACCTCAGGACTGTGCACATTACACACAAAACACTCACCTAAGGACTGTGCACCTTGCACACAGCACACACACCTCAGGACTGTGCACCTTACACACAGCACACACACCTCAGGACTGTGCATGTTACACACAGCACACACACCTCAGGACTGTGCACGTTACACACAGCACACACACCTCAGGACTGTGCACCTTACACACAGCACACACACCTCAGGACTGTGCACGTTACACAAAGCACACTCACCTCAGGACTGTGCACCTTACACACAGCACACACACCTCAGGACTGTGCAAGTTACACACAGCACACTCACCTCAGGACTGTGCACGTTACACACAGCACACTCACCTCAGGACTGTGCACGTTACACACAGCACACTCACCTCAGGACTGTGCACGTTACACACAGCACACTCACCTCAGGACTGTGCACGTTACACACAGCACACTCACCTCAGGACTGTGCACGTTACACACAGCACACTCACCTCAGGACTGTGCACGTTACACATGGCACACTCACCTCAGGACTGTGCACGTTACACACAAAACACTCACCTAAGGACTGTGCACCTTACACACAGCACACACACCTCAGGACTGTGCATGTTACACACAGCACACACACCTCAGGACTGTGCACGTTACACACAGCACACACACCTCAGGACTGTGCACCTTACACACAGCACACACACCTCAGGACTGTGCACGTTACACAAAGCACACTCACCTCAGGACTGTGCACCTTACACACAGCACACACACCTCAGGACTGTGCAAGTTACACACAGCACACTCACCTCAGGACTGTGCACGTTACACACAGCACACTCACCTCAGGACTGTGCACGTTACACACAGCACACTCACCTCAGGACTGTGCACGTTACACACAGCACACTCACCTCAGGACTGTGCACGTTACACACAGCACACTCACCTCAGGACTGTGCACCTTACACACAGCAGACTCACCTCAGGACTGGGCACGTTACACACAGCAGACTCACCTCAGGACTGTGCACGTTACACACAGCAGACTCACCTCAGGACTGTGCACCTTACACACAGCACACTCACCTCAGGACTGTGCACGTTACACAGCACACTCACCTCAGGACTGTGCACGTTACACACAGCACACTCACCTTAGTACTGTGCACGTTACACACAGCACACACACCTCTGGACTGTGCACCTTACACACAGCACACACACCTCAGGACTGTGCACGTTACACACAGCACACACACCTCAGGACTGTGCACGTTACACACAGCACACTCACCTCAGGACTGTGCACGTTACACACAGCACACTCACCTCAGCACTGTGCACGTTACACACAGCACACTCACCTCAGGACTGTGCACGTTACACACAGCACACACACCTCAGGACTGTGTACCTTAGACACAGCAAACACACCTCAGGACTGTGCACATTACACACAGCACACACACCTCAGGACTGTGCACGATACACACAGCACACTCACCTTAGTACTGTGAACGTTACACACAGCACACTCACCTCAGGACTGTGCACGTTACACACAGCACACTCACCTCAGGACTGTGCACCTTACACACAGCACACACACCTCAGGACAGTGAACGTTACACACAGCACACACACCTCAGGACTGTGCACGTTACACATAGCACACACACCTCAGAACTGTGCACGTTACACACAGCACACACACCACAAGACTGTGCACCTTACACACAGCACACACACCTCAGGACTGTGCACGTTACACACAGCACACACACCTCAAGACTGTGCACCTTACACACAGCACACACACCTCAGGACTGTGCACCTTACACACAGCACACACACCACAGGACTGTGCACGTTACACACAGCACACACACCTCAAGACTGTGCACCTTACACACAGCACACACACCTCAGGACTGTGCACCTTACACACAGCACACACACCTCAGGACTGTGCACCGTACACACAGCACACACACCTCAGGACTGTGAACGTTACACACTGCACACTCACCTCAGGACTGTGCACGTTACACACAGCACACTCACCTCAGGACTGTGCACGTTACACAAAGCACACACACCTCAGGACTGTGCACCTTACACACAGCACACACACCTCAGGACTGTGCACGTTACACACAGCACACACACCTCAGGACTGTACACCTTACACACAGCACACACACCTCAGGACTGTGCACCTTACACACAGCACACACACCTCAGGACTGTGCAAGTTACACACAGCACACTCACCTCAGGACTGTGCACGTTACACACAGCACACTCACCTCAGGACTGTGCACGTTACACACAGCACACTCACCTCAGGATTGTGCACGTTACACACAGCACACTCACCTCAGGACTGTGCACGTTACACACAGCACACTCACCTCAGGACTGTGCACCTTACACACAGCAGACTCACCTCAGGACTGTGCACGTTACACACAGCAGACTAACCTCAGGACTGTGCACGTTACACACAGCAGACTCACCTCAGGACTGTGCACCTTACACACAGCACACTCACCTCAGGACTGTGCACGTTACACACAGCACTCTCACCTCAGGACTGTGCACGTTACACACAGCACACTCACCTTAGTACTGTGCACGTTACACACAGCACACACACCTCTGGACTGTGCACCTTACACACAGCACACACACCTCAGGAATGTGCACGTTACACACAGCACACTCACCTCAGGACTGTGCACGTTACACACAGCACACTCAGCTACGGACTGTGCACCTTACACACAGCACACACACCTCAGGACTGTGCACGTTACACACAGCACACACACCTCAGGACTGTGCATGTTACACACAGCACACACACCTCAGGACTGTGCACGTTACACACAGCACACTCACCTCAGGACTGTGCACCTTACACACAGCACACACACCTCAGGACTGTGCACGTTACACACAGCACACTCACCTCAGGACTGTGCACGTTACACACAGCACACTCACCTCAGGACTGTGCACGTTACACACAGCACACTCACCTACGGATTGTGCACCTTACACACAGCACACACACCTCAGGACTGTGCACCTTACACACAGCACACACACCTCAGGACTGTGCATGTTACACACAGCACACACACCTCAGGACTGTGCACGTTACACACAGCACACACACCTCAGGACTGTGCACCTTACACACAGCACACACACCTCAGGACTGTGCACCTTACACACAGCACACACACCTCAGGACTGTGCACCTTACACACAGCACACACACCTCAGGACTGTGCACCGTAGACACAGCACACACACCTCAGGACTGTGAACGTTACACACTGCACACTCACCTCAGGACTGTGCACGTTACACACAGCACACTCACCTCAGGACTGTGCACGTTACACACAGCACACACACCTCAGGACTGTGCACCTTACACACAGCACACACACCTCAGGACTGTGCACATTACACACAGCACACACACCTCAGGACTGTACACCTTACACACAGCACACACACCTCAGGACTGTGCACCTTACACACAGCACACACACCTCAGGACTGTGCAAGTTACACACAGCACACTCACCTCAGGACTGTGCACGTTACACACAGCACACTCACCTCAGGACTGTGCACGTTACACACAGCACACTCACCTCAGGACTGTGCACGTTACACACAGCACACTCACCTCAGGACTGTGCACGTTACACACAGCACACTCACCTCAGGACTGTGCACCTTACACACAGCAGACTCACCTCAGGACTGTGCACGTTACACACAGCAGACTAACCTCAGGACTGTGCACGTTACACACAGCAGACTCACCTCAGGACTGTGCACCTTACACACAGCACACTCACCTCAGGACTGTGCAAGTTACACACAGCACACTCACCTCAGGACTGTGCACGTTACACACAGCACACTCACCTTAGTACTGTGCACGTTACACACAGCACACACACCTCTGGACTGTGCACCTTACACACAGCACACACACCTCAGGACTGTGCACGTTACACACAGCACACACACCTCAGGACTGTGCACGTTACACACAGCACACTCACCTCAGGACTGTGCACGTTACACACAGCACACTCACCTACGGACTGTGCACCTTACACACAGCACACACACCTCAGGACTGTGCACGTTACACACAGCACACACACCTCAGGACTGTGCATGTTACACACAGCACACACACCTCAGGACTGTGCACGTTACACACAGCACACTCACCTACGGACTGTGCACCTTACACACAGCACACACACCTCAGGACTGTGCACGTTACACACAGCACACTCACCTCAGGACTGTGCACGTTACACACAGCACACTCACCTCAGGACTGTGCACGTTACACACAGCACACTCACCTACGGACTGTGCACCTTACACACAGCACACACACCTCAGGACTGTGCACCTTACACACAGCACACACACCTCAGGACTGTGCATGTTACACACAGCACACTCACCTCAGGACTGTGCACGTTACACACAGCACACTCACCTACGGACTGTGCACCTTACACACAGCACACACACCTCAGGACTGTGCACCTTACACACAGCACACACACCTCAGGACTGTGCACCTTACACACAGCACACACACCTCAGGACTGTGCACCTTACACACAGCACACACACCTCAGGACTGTGCACCTTACACACAGCACACACACCTCAGGACTGTGCACCGTACACACAGCACACACACCTCAGGACTGTGAACGGTACACACTGCACACTCACCTCAGGACTGTGCACGTTACACACAGCACACTCACCTCAGGACTGTGCACGTTACACACAGCACACACACCTCAGGACTGTGCACCTTACACACAGCACACACACCTCAGGACTGTGCACGTTACACACAGCACACACACCTCAGGACTGTACACCTTACACACAGCACACACACCTCAGGACTGTGCACCTTACACACAGCACACACACCTCAGGACTGTGCAAGTTACACACAGCACACTCACCTCAGGACTGTGCACGTTACACACAGCACACTCACCTCAGGACTGTGCACGTTACACACAGCACACTCACCTCAGGACTGTGCACGTTACACACAGCACACTCACCTCAGGACTGTGCACGTTACACACAGCACACTCACCTCAGGACTGTGCACCTTACACACAGCAGACTCACCTCAGGACTGTGCACGTTACACACAGCAGACTAACCTCAGGACTGTGCACGTTACACACAGCAGACTCACCTCAGGACTGTGCACCTTACACACAGCACACACACCTCAGGACTGTGCACGTTACACACAGCACACTCACCTACGGACTGTGCACCTTACACACAGCACACACACCTCAGGACTGTGCACGTTACACACAGCACACACACCTCAGGACTGTGCACCTTACACACAGCACACACACCTCAGGACTGTGCACCGTACACACAGCACACACACCTCAGGACTGTGAACGGTACACACTGCACACTCACCTCAGGACTGTGCACGTTACACACAGCACACTCACCTCAGGACTGTGCACGTTAGACACAGCACACACACCTCAGGACTGTGCACCTTACACACAGCACACACACCTCAGGACTGTGCACGTTACACACAGCACACACACCTCAGGACTGTACACCTTACACACAGCACACACACCTCAGGACTGTGCACCTTACACACAGCACACACACCTCAGGACTGTGCAAGTTACACACAGCACACTCACCTCAGGACTGTGCACGTTACACACAGCACACTCACCTCAGGACTGTGCACGTTACACACAGCACACTCACCTCAGGACTGTGCACGTTACACACAGCACACTCACCTCAGGACTGTGCACGTTACACACAGCACACTCACCTCAGGACTGTGCACCTTACACACAGCAGACTCACCTCAGGACTGTGCACGTTACACACAGCAGACTAACCTCAGGACTGTGCACGTTACACACAGCAGACTCACCTCAGGACTGTGCACCTTACACACAGCACACACACCTCAGGACTGTGCACGTTACACACAGCACACTCACCTACGGACTGTGCACCTTACACACAGCACACACACCTCAGGACTGTGCACCTTACACACAGCACACACACCTCAGGACTGTGCATGTTACACACAGCACACACACCTCAGGACTGTGCACGTTACACACAGCACACACACCTCAGGACTGTGCTCCTTACACACAGCACACACACCTCAGGACTGTGCACGTTACACACAGCACACACACCTCAGGACTGTGCACGTTACACATAGCACACTCACCTCAGGACTGTGCACGTTACACACAGCACACTCACCTCAGGACTGTGCACGTAACACACAGCACACTCACCTCAGGACTGTGCACCCTACACACAGCACACTCACCTCAGGACTGTGCACGTTACACACAGCACACTCACCTCAGGACTGTGCACGTTACACATAGCACACTCACCTCAGGACTGTGCACGTTACACACAGCACACTCACCTCAGGACTGTGCACGTTACACACAGCACACTCACCTCAGGACTGTGCACCCTACACACAGCACACTCACCTCAGGACTGTGCATGTTACACACAACACACTCACCTCAGGACTGTGCGCGTTACACACAACACACTCACCTGAGGACTGTGCGCCTTACACACAGCACACTCAACTCAGGACTGTGCACGTTACACACAGCACACTCACCTCAGGACTGTGCACGTTACACACAGCACACTCACCTCAGGACTGTGCACGTTATACAGAGCACACTCACCTCAGGACTGTGCACGTTACACACAGCACACTCACCTCAGGACTGTGCACGTTACACACAGCACACTCACCTCAGGACTGTGCACGTTACACACAGCACACTCACCTCAGGACTGTGCACCTTACACACAGCACACTCACCTCAGGACTGTGCACGCTACACACAGCACACTCACCTCAGGACTGTGCGCCTTACACACAACACACTCACCTCAGGACTGTGCGCCTTACACCACAGCACACTCACCTCAGGACTGTGCACGTTACACACAGCACACTCACCTAAGGACTGTGCACGTTACACACAGCACACTCACCTCAGGACTGTGCACCTTACACACAGCACACTCACCTCAGGACTGTGCACGTTACACACAGCACACTCACCTCAGGACTCTGCGCCTTACACACAACACACTCACCTCAGGACTGTGCGCCTTACACCACAGCACACTCACCTCAGGACTGTGCACGTTACACACAGCACACTCACCTCAGGACTGTGCACGTTACACACAGCACACTCACCTCAGGACTGTGCACGTTACACACAGCACACACACCTCAGGACAGTGCACGTTACACAAAGCACACTCACCTCAGGACTGTGCACGTTACACACAGCACACACACCTCAGGACTGTGCTCCTTACACACAGCACACACACCTCAGGACTGTGCACGTTACACACAGCACACACACCTCAGGACTGTGCACGTTACACACAGCACACATCTCAGGACTGTGCACGTTACACATAGCACACTCACCTCAGGACTGTGCACGTTACACACAGCACACTCACCTCAGGACTGTGCACGTTACACACAGCACACTCACCTCAGGACTGTGCACCCTACACACAGCACACTCACCTCAGGACTGTGCACGTTACACACAGCACACTCACCTCAGGACTGTGCACGTTACACATAGCACACTCACCTCAGGACTGTGCACGTTACACACAGCACACTCACCTCAGGACTGTGCACGTTACACACAGCACACTCACCTCAGGAATGTGCACCCTACACACAGCACACTCACCTCAGGACTGTGCACGTTACACACAACACACTCACCTCAGGACTGTGCGCGTTACACACAACACACTCACCTGAGGACTGTGCGCCTTACACACAGCACACTCAACTCAGGACTGTGCACGTTACACACAGCACACTCACCTCAGGACTGTGCATGTTACACACAGCACACTCCCCTCAGGACTGTGCACGTTATACAGAGCACACTCACCTCAGGACTGTGCACGTTACACACAGCACACTCACCTCAGGACTGTGCACGTTACACACAGCACACTCACCTCAGGACTGTGCACGTTACACACAGCACACTCACCTCAGGACTGTGCACCTTACACACAGCACACTCACCTCAGGACTGTGCACGCTACACACAGCACACTCACCTCAGGACTGTGCGCCTTACACACAACACACTCACCTCAGGACTGTGCGCCTTACACCACAGCACACACACCTCAGGACTGTGCACGTTACACACAGCACACTCACCTCAGGACTGTGCACGTTACACACAGCACACTCACCTCAGGACTGTGCACCTTACACACAGCACACTCACCTCAGGACTGTGCACGTTACACACAGCACACTCACCTCAGGACTCTGCGCCTTACACACAACACACTCACCTCAGGACTGTGCGCCTTACACCACAGCACACTCACCTCAGGACTGTGCACGTTACACACAGCACACTCACCTCAGGACTGTGCACGTTACACACAGCACACTCACCTCAGGACTGTGCACGTTACACACAGCACACTCACCTCAGGACTGTGCACCTTACACACAGCACACTCACCTCAGGACTGTGCACGTTACACACAGCACACTCACCTCAGGACTGTGCACGTTACACACAGCACACACACCTCAGGACTGTGCACCCTACACACAGCACACACACCTCAGGACTGTGCACCCTACACACAGCAAACACACCTCAGGACTGTGCACCTTACACACAGCACACTCACCTCAGGACTGTGCACGTTACACACAGCACACTCACCTCAGGACTGTGCACGTTACACACAGCACACTCACCTCAGGACTGTGCACGTTACACACAGCACACTCACCTCCGGACTGTGCACGTTACACACAGCACACTCACCTCAGGACTGTGCACGATACACACAGCACACACACCTCAGGACTGTGCACCTTACACACAGCACACTCACCTCAGGACTGTGCACGTTACACACAGCACACTCACCTCAGGACTGTGCACGTTACACACAGCACACTCACCTCAGGACTGTGCACCTTACACACAGCACACTCATCTCAGGACTGTGCACGTTACACACAGCACACTCACCTCAGGACTGTGCACGTTACACACAGCACACACACCTCAGGACTGTGCACCTTACACACAGCACACACACCTCTGGACTGTGCACCTTACACACAACACACACACCTCAGGACTGTGCACCTTACACACAGCACACACACCTCGGGACTGTGCACCTTACACACAGCACACACACCTCGGGACTGTGCACATTAAACACAGCACACACACCTCGGGACTGTGCACCTTACACACAGCACACTCACCTCGGGACTGTGCACGTTACACACTGCACACTCACCTCAGGACTGTGCACGTTACACACAGCACACTCACCTCAGGACTGTGCACGTTACACACAGCACACTCACCTCAGGACTGTGCACGTTACACACAGCACACTCACCTCAGGACTGTGCACTTTACACACAGCACACACACCTCAGGACTGTGCACGTTACACACAGCACACTCACCTCAGGACTGTGCACGTTACACAAAGCACACACACCTCAGGACTGTGCACGTTACACACTGCACACTCACCTCAGGACTGTGCACGTTAAACTGCACACTCACCTCAGGACTGTGCACGTTAAACACAGCACACTCACCTCAGGACTGTGCACGTTACACACTGCACACTCACCTCAGGACTGTGCACGTTACACACAGCACACTCACCTCAGGACTGTGCACGTTACACACAGCACACTCACCTCAGGAATGTTCACGTTACACACAGCACACTCACCTCAGGACTGTGCACGTTACACACAGCACACTCACCTCAGGACTGTGCACCTTACACACAGCACACACACCTCAGGACTGTGCACGTTACACACATCACACACACCTCAGGACTGTGCACCTTACACACAGCACACACACCTCAGCACTGTGCACCTTACACACAGCAAACACACCTCAGGACTGTGCACCTTACACACAGCACACACACCCCAGGACTGTGCACCTTACACACAGCACACTCACCTCAGGACTGTGCACGTTACACACAGCACACTCACCTCAGGACTGTGCGCCTTACACACAACACACTCACCTCAGGACTGTGCGCCTTACACCACAGCACACTCACCTCAGGACTGTACACGTTACACAAAGCACACACACCTCAGGACTGTGCACGTTACACACAGCACACTCACCTCCGGACTGTGCACGTTACACACAGCACACTCACCTCAGGACTGTGCACCTTACACACAGCACACTCACCTCAGGACTGTGCACGTTACACACAGCACACTCACCTTAGGACTGTGCACGTTACACACAGCACACACACCTCAGGACTGTGCACCTTACACACAGCACACACACCTCAGGACTGTGCACCTTACACACAGCACACACACCTCAGGACTGTGCACCTTACACACAGCACACACACCTCAGGACTGTGCACCTTACACACAGCACACACACCTCAGGACTGTGCACCCTACACACCACACACACACCTCAGGACTGTGCACCTTACACACAGCACACTCACCTCAGGACTGTGCACCTTACACACAGCACACTCACCTCAGGACTGTGCACGTTACACACAGCACACTCACCTCAGGACTGTGCACGTTACACACAGCACACTCACCTCAGGACTGTGCACGTTACACACAGCACACTCACCTAAGGACTGTGCACGTTACACACAGCACACTCACCTCAGGACTGTGCACCTTACACACAGCACACTCACCTCAGGACTGTGCACGTTACACACAGCACAGTCACCTCAGGACTGTGCACCTTACACACAACACACTCACCTCAGGACTGTGCGCCTTACACCACAGCACACTCACCTCAGGACTGTGCACGTTACACACAGCACACTCACCTCAGGACTGTGCACGTTACACACAGCACACTCACCTCAGGACTGTGCACGTTACTCACAGCACACTCACCTCAGGACTGTGCACCTTACACACAGCACACTCACCTCAGGACTGTGCACGTTACACACAGCACACTCACCTCAGGACTGTGCACGTTACACACAGCACACACACCTCAGGACTGTGCACCTTACACACAGCACAAACACCTCAGGACTGTGCACCTGACACACAGCACACACACCTCAGGACTGTGCACCTTACACATAGCACACACACCTCAGGACTGTGCACCCTACACACAGCACACACACCTCTGGACTGTGCACCCTACACACAGCAAACACACCTCAGGACTGTGCACCTTACACACAGCACACTCACCTCAGGACTGTGAACGTTACACACAGCACACTCACCTCAGGACTGTGCATGTTACACACAGCACACTCACCTCCGGACTGTGCACGTTACACACAGCACACTCACCTCAGGACTGTGCACGTTACACACAGCACACACACCTCAGGACTGTGCAACTTACACACAGCACACTCACCTCAGGACTGTGCACGTTACACACAGCACACTCACCTCAGGACTGTGCACGTAACACAGCACACTCACCTCAGGACTGTGCACCTTACACACAGCACACTCATCTCAGGACTGTGCACGTTACACACAGCACACTCACCTCAGGACTGTGCACGTTACACACAGCACACTCACCTCAGGACTGTGCACGTTACACACAGCACACTCACCTCAGGACTGTGCACCTTACACACAGCACACTCACCTCAGGACTGTGCACGCTACACACAGTACACTCACCTCAGGACTGTGGCCTTACACACAACACACTCACCTCAGGACTGTGCGCCTTACACCACAGCACACTCACCTCAGGACTGTGCACGTTACACACAGCACACTCACCTAAGGACTGTGCACGTTACACACAGCACACTCACCTCAGGACTGTGCACCTTACACACAGCACACTCACCTCAGGACTGTGCACGTTACACACAGCACACTCACCTCAGGACTCTGCGCCTTACACACAACACACTCACCTCCGGACTGTGTGCCTTACACCACAGCACACTCACCTCAGGACTGTGTACGTTACACACAGCACACTCACCTCAGGACTGTGCACGTTACACACAGCACACTCACCTCAGGACTGTGCACCTTACACACAGCACACTGACCTCAGGACTGTGCACGTTACACACAGCACACTCATCTCAGGACTGTGCACGTTACACACAGCACACACACCTCAGGACTGTGCACCCTACACACAGCACACACACCTCAGGACTGTGCACCCTACACACAGCAAACACACCTCAGGACTGTGCACCTTACACACAGCACACTCACCTCAGGACGGTGCACGTTACACACAGCACACTACCTCAGGACTGTGCACGTTACACACAGCACACTCACCTCAGGACTGTGCACGTTACACACAGCACACTCACCTCCGGACTGTGCACGTTACACACAGAACACTCACATCAGGACTGTGCACGATACACACAGCACACACACCTCAGGACTGTGCACCTTACACACAGCACACTCACCTCAAGACTGTGCACGTTACACACAGCACACTCACCTCAGGACTGTGCACGTTACACACAGCACACACACCTGAGGACTGTGCACCTTACACACAGCACACACACCTCAGGACTGTGCACCTGACACACAGCACACACACCTCAGGACAGTGCACCTTACACACAGCACACACACCTCAGGACTGTGCACCCTACACACAGCACACACACCTCAGGACTGTGCACCCTACACACAGCAAACACACCTCAGGACTGTGCACCTTACACACAGCACACTCACCTCAGGACTGTGCACGTTACACACAGCACACTCACCTCAGGACTGTGCACGTTACACACAGCACACTCACCTCAGGACTGTGCACGTTACACACAGCACACTCACCTCCGGACTGTGCACGTTACACACAGCACACTCACCTCAGGACTGTGCACGATACACACAGCACACACACCTCAGGACTGTGCACCTTACACACAGCACACTCACCTCAGGACTGTGCACGTTACACACAGCACACTCACCTCAGGACTGTGCACGTTACACACAGCACACTCACCTCAGGACTGTGCACCTTACACACAGCACACTCATCTCAGGACTGTGCACGTTACACACAGCACACTCACCTCAGGACTGTGCACGTTACACACAGCACACTCATCTCAGGACTGTGCACGTTACACACAGCACACTCACCTCAGGACTGTGCACGTTACACACAGCACACACACCTCAGGACTGTGCACCTTACACACAGCACACACACCTCTGGACTGTGCACCTTACACACAACACACACACCTCAGGACTGTGCACCTTACACACAACACACACACCTCGGGACTGTGCACCTTACACACAGCACACACACCTCGGGACTGTGCACATTACACACAGCACACACACCTCGGGACTGTGCACCTTACACACAGCACACTCACCTCAGGACTGTGCACGTTACACACTGCACACTCACCTCAGGACTGTGCACGCTACACACAGCACACTCACCTCAGGACTGTGCACGTTACACACAGCACACTCACCTCAGGACTGTGCACGTTACACACAGCACACTCACCTCAGGACTGTGCACTTTACACACAGCACACTCACCTCAGGACTGTGCACGTTACACACAGCACACACACCTCAGGACTGTGCACGTTACACACTGCACACTCACCTCAGGACTGTGCACGTTACACACTGCACACTCACCTCAGGACTGTGCACGTTACACACAGCACACTCACCTCAGGACTGTGCACGTTACACACAGCACACTCACCTCAGGACTGTGCACGTTACACACAGCACACTCACCTCAGGACTGTGCACGTTACACACAGCACATTCACCCCAGGACTGTGCACCTTACACACAGCACACTCACCTCAGGACTGTGCATGTTACACAGCACACTCACCTCAGGACTGTGCGCCTTACACACAACAAACTCACCTCAGGACTGTGCGCCTTACACCACAGCACACTCACCTCAGGACTGTGCACGTTACACAAAGCACACTCACCTCAGGACTGTGCACGTTACACACAGCACACTCACCTCAGGACTGTGCACGTTACACACAGCACACTCACCTCAGGACTGTGCACCTTACACACAGCACACTCACCTCAGGACTGTGCACGTTACACACAGCACACTCACCTTCGGACTGTGCACGTTACACACAGCACACACACCTCAGGACTGTGCACCTTACACACAGCACACACACCTCAGGACTGTGCACCTTACACACAGCACACACACCTCAGGACTGTGCACCTTACACACAGCACACACACCTCAGGACTGTGCACCTTACACACAGCACACACATCTCAGGACTGTGCACCCTACACACCGCACACACACCTCAGGACTGTGCACCTTACACACAGCACACTCTCCTCAGGACTGTGCACGTTACACACAGCACACTCACCTCAGGACTGTGCACGTTACACACAGCACACTCACCTCAGGACTGTGCACCTTACACACAGCACACTCATCTCAGGACTGTGCACGTTACACACAGCACACTCACCTCAGGACTGTGCACGTTACACACCGCACACTCATCTCAGGACTGTGCACGTTACACACAGCACACTCACCTCAGGACTGTGCACGTTACACACAGCACACACACCTCAGGACTGTGCACCTTACACACAGCACACACACCTCTGGACTGTGCACCTTACACACAACACACACACCTCAGGACTGTGCACCTTACACACAACACACACACCTCGGGACTGTGCACCTTGCACACAGCACACACACCTCGGGACTGTGCACATTACACACAGCACACACACCTCGGGACTGTGCACCTTACACACAGCACACTCACCTCGGGACTGTGCACGTTACACACTGCACACTCACCTCAGGACTGTGCACGTTACACACAGCACACTCACCTCAGGACTGTGCACGTTACACACAGCACACTCACCTCAGGACTGTGCACGTTACACACAGCACACTCACCTCAGGACTGTGCACGTTACACACAGCACACTCACCTTAGGACTGTGCACCTTACACACAGCACACACACCTCAGGACTGTGCACGTTACACACATCACACACACCTCAGGACTGTGCACCTTACACACAGCACACACACCTCAGCACTGTGCACCTTACACACAGCAAACACACCTCAGGACTGTGCACCTTACACACAGCACACACACCCCAGGACTGTGCACCTTACACACAGCACACTCACCTCAGGACTGTGCACGTTACACACAGCACACTCACCTCAGGACTGTGCACGTTACACACAGCACACTCACCGCAGGACTGTGCACGTTACACACAGCACACTCACCTCAGGACTGTGCACGTTACACACAGCACACTCACCTCAGGACTGTGCACGTTACACACAGCACACTCACCTCAGGACTGTGCACGTTACACACAGCACACTCACCTCAGGACTGTGCACGTTACACACAGCACACTCACCTCAGGACTGTGCACGTTACACACAGCACACTCACCTCAGGACTGTGCACGTTACACACAGCACACTCACCTCAGGACTGTGCACCTTACACACAGCACACTCACCTCAGGACTGTGCACGTTACACACAGCACACTCACCTCAGGACTGTGCGCCTTACACACAACACACTCACCTCAGGACTGTGCGCCTTACACCAAAGCACACTCACCTCAGGACTGTGCACGTTACACAAAGCACACTCACCTCAGGACTGTGCACGTTACACACAGCACACTCAACTCAGGACTGTGCACCTTACACACAGCACACTCATCTCAGGACTGTGCACGTTACACACAGCACACTCACCTCAGGACTGTGCACCTTACACACAGCACACTCATCTCAGGACAGTGCACGTTACACCACAGCACACTCACCTCAGGACAGTGCACGTTACACAAAGCACACTCACCTCAGGACTGTGCACGTTACACACAGCACACTCACCTCAGGACTGTGCACGTTACACACAGCACACTCACCTCAGGACTGTGCACCTTACACACAGCACACTCACCTCAGGACTGTGCACGTTACACACAGCACACTCACCTTAGGACTGTGCACGTTACACACAGCACACACACCTCAGGACTGTGCACCTTACACACAGCACACACACCTCAGGACTGTGCACCTTACACACAGCACACACACCTCAGGACTGTGCACCTTACACACAGCACACACACCTCAGGACTGTGCACCTTACACACAGCACACACACCTCAGGACTGTGCACCCTACACACCGCACACACACCTCAGGACTGTGCACCTTACACACAGCACACTCACCTCAGGACTGTGCACGTTACACACAGCACACTCACCTCAGGACTGTGCACGTTACACACAGCACACTCACCTCAGGACTGTGCACGTTACACACAGCACACTCACCTCAGGACTGTGCACGATACACACAGCACACACACCTCAGGACTGTGCACGTTACACACAGCACACTCACCTCAGGACTGTGCACGATACACACAGCACACACACCTCAGGACTGTGCACCTTACACACAGCACACTCACCTCAAGACTGTGCACGTTACACACAGCACACTCACCTCAGGACTGTGCACGTTACACATAGCACACACACCTCAGGACTGTGCACCTTACACACAGCACACACACCTCAGGACTGTGCACCTGACACACAGCACACACACCTCAGGACTGTGCACCTTACACACAGCACACACACCTCAGGACTGTGCACCCTACACACAGCACACACACCTCAGGACTGTGGACCCTACACACAGCAAACACACCTCAGGACTGTGCACCTTACACACAGCACACTCACCTCAGGACTGTGCACGTTACACACAGCACACTCACCTCAGGACTGTGCACCTTACACACAGCACACACACCTCAGGACTGTGCACCTTACACACAGCACACACACCTCAGGACTGTGCACCTTACACACAGCACACACACCTCAGGACTGTGCACCTTACACACAGCACACACACCTCAGGACTGTGCACCTTACACACAGCACACACACCTCATGACTGTGCACCCTACACACCGCACACACACCTCAGGACTGTGCACCTTACACACAGCACACTCACCTCAGGACTGTGCACGTTACACACAGCACACTCACCTCAGGACTGTGCACGTTACACACAGCACACTCACCTCAGGACTGTGCACGTTACACACAGCACACTCACCTCAGGACTGTGCACGATACACACAGCACACACACCTCAGGACTGTGCACGTTACACACAGCACACTCACCTCAGGACTGTGCACGATACACACAGCACACACACCTCAGGACTGTGCACCTTACACACAGCACACTCACCTCAAGACTGTGCACGTTACACACAGCACACTCACCTCAGGACTGTGCACGTTACACACAGCACACACACCTCAGGACTGTGCACCTTACACACAGCACACACACCTCAGGACTGTGCACCTGACACACAGCACACACACCTCAGGACTGTGCACCTTACACACAGCACACACACCTCAGGACTGTGCACCCTACACACAGCACACACACCTCAGGACTGTGCACCCTACACACAGCAAACACACCTCAGGACTGTGCACCTTACACACAGCACACTCACCTCAGGACTGTGCACGTTACACACAGCACACTCACCTCAGGACTGTGCACGTTACACACAGCACACTCACCTCAGGACTGTGCACGTTACACACAGCACACTCACCTCCGGACTGTGCACGTTACACACAGCACACTCACCTCAGGACTGTGCACGATACACACAGCACACACACCTCAGGACTGTGCACCTTACACACAGCACACTCACCTCAGGACTGTGCACGTTACACACAGCACACTCACCTCAGGACTGTGCACGTTACACACAGCACACTCACCTCAGGACTGTGCACGTTACACACAGCACACTCACCTCAGGACTGTGCACGATACACACAGCACACACACCTCAGGACTGTGCACGTTACACACAGCACACTCACCTCAGGACTCTGCACGATGCACACAGCACACACACCTCAGGACTGTGCACCTTACACACAGCACACTCACCTCAAGACTGTGCACGTTACACACAGCACACTCACCTCAGGACTGTGCACGTTACACACAGCACACACACCTCAGGACTGTGCACCTTACACACAGCACACACACCTCAGGACTGTGCACCTGACACACAGCACACACACCTCAGGACTGTGCACCTTACACACAGCACACACACCTCAGGACTGTGCACCCTACACACAGCACACACACCTCAGGACTGTGCACCCTACACACAGCAAACACACCTCAGGACTGTGCACCTTACACACAGCACACTCACCTCAGGACTGTGCACGTTACACACAGCACACTCACCTCAGGACTGTGCACGTTACACACAGCACACTCACCTCAGGACTGTGCACGTTACACACAGCACACTCACCTCCGGACTGTGCACGTTACACACAGCACACTCACCTCAGGACTGTGCACGATACACACAGCACACACACCTCAGGACTGTGCACCTTACACACAGCACACTCACCTCAGGACTGTGCACGTTACACACAGCACACTCACCTCAGGACTGTGCACGTTACACACAGCACACTCACCTCAGGACTGTGCACCTTACACACAGCACACTCATCTCAGGACTGTGCACGTTACACACAGCACACTCACCTCAGGACTGTGCACGTTACACACAGCACACTCATCTCAGGACTGTGCACGTTACACACAGCACACTCACCTCAGGACTGTGCACGTTACACACAGCACACACACCTCAGGACTGTGCACCTTACACACAGCACACACACCTCTGGACTGTGCACCTTACACACAACACACACACCTCAGGACTGTGCACCTTACACACAACACACACACCTCGGGACTGTGCACATTACACACAGCACACACACCTCGGGACTGTGCACATTACACACAGCACACACACCTCGGGACTGTGCACCTTACACACAGCACACTCACCTCAGGACTGTGCACGTTACACACTGCACACTCACCTCAGGACTGTGCACGCTACACACAGCACACTCACCTCAGGACTGTGCACGTTACACACAGCACACTCACCTCAGGACTGTGCACGTTACACACAGCACACTCACCTCAGGACTGTGCACTTTACACACAGCACACACACCTCAGGACTGTGCACGTTACACACAGCACACTCACCTCAGGACTGTGCACGTTACACACAGCACACACACCTCAGGACTGTGCACGTTACACACTGCACACTCACCTCAGGACTGTGCACGTTACACACTGCACACTCACCTCAGGACTGTGCACGTTACACACTGCACACTCACCTCAGGACTGTGCACGTTACACACAGCACACTCACCTCAGGACTGTGCACGTTACACACAGCACACTCACCTCAGGACTGTGCACGTTACACACAGCACACTCACCTCAGGACTGTGCACGTTACACACAGCACATTCACCCCAGGACTGTGCACCTTACACACAGCACACTCACCTCAGGACTGTGCACGTTACACAGCACACTCACCTCAGGACTGTGCGCCTTACACACAACAAACTCACCTCAGGACTGTGCGCCTTACACCACAGCACACTCACCTCAGGACTGTGCACGTTACACAAAGCACACTCACCTCAGGACTGTGCACGTTACACACAGCACACTCACCTCAGGACTGTGCACGTTACACACAGCACACTCACCTCAGGACTGTGCACCTTACACACAGCACACTCACCTCAGGACTGTGCACGTTACACACAGCACACTCACCTTAGGACTGTGCACGTTACACACAGCACACACACCTCAGGACTGTGCACCTTACACACAGCACACACACCTCAGGACTGTGCACCTTACACACAGCACACACACCTCAGGACTGTGCACCTTACACACAGCACACACACCTCAGGACTGTGCACCTTACACACAGCACACACACCTCAGGACTGTGCACCCTACACACCGCACACACACCTCAGGACTGTGCACCTTACACACAGCACACTCTCCTCAGGACTGTGCACGTTACACACAGCACACTCACCTCAGGACTGTGCACGTTACACACAGCACACTCACCTCAGGACTGTGCACGTTACACACAGCACAATCACCTCAGGACTGTGCGCCTTACACACAACACACTCACCTCAGGACTGTGCGCCTTACACCACAGCACACTCACCTCAGGACTGTGCACGTTACACAAAGCACACTCACCTCAGGACTGTGCACGTTACACACAGCACACTCACCTCAGGACTGTGCACGTTACACACAGCACACTCACCTCAGGACTGTGCACGTTACACACAGCACACTCACCTCAGGACTGTGCGCCTTACACCACAGCACACTCACCTCAGGACTGTGCGCCTTACACCACAGCACACTCACCTCAGGACTGTGCACGTTACACACAGCACCCTCACCTCAGGACTGTGCACGTTACACACAGCACACTCACCTCAGGACTGTGCACCTTACACAAAGCACACTCACCTCAGGATTGTGCACGTTACACACAGCACACTCACCTCAGGACTGTGCACGTTACACACAGCACACTCACCTCAGGACTGTGCACGTTACACACAGCACATACTCCTCAGGACTGTGCACCTTACACACAGCACACACACCTCAGGACTGTGCACCTTACACACAGCACACACACCTCAGGACTGTGCACCTTACACACAGCACACTCACCTCAGGACTGTGCACGTTACACACAGCACACTCACCTCAGGACTGTGCACGTTACACACAGCACACTCACCTCAGGACTGTGCACCTTACACACAGCACACTCACCTCAGGACTGTGCACGTTACACACAGCACACTCACCTCAGGACTGTGCACGTTACACACAGCACACACACCTCAGGACTGTGCACCTTACACACAGCACACTCACCTCAGGACTGTGCACCTTACACACAGCACACACACCTCAGGACTGTGCACCTTACACACAGCACACTCACCTCAGGACTGTGCACGTTACACACAGCACACTCACCTCAGGACTGTGCACGTTACACACAGCACACTCACCTCAGGACTGTGCACGTTACACACAGCACACTCACCTCAGGACTGTGCACGTTACACACAGCACACACACCTCAGGACTGTGCACCTTACACACAGCACACACACCTCAGGACTGTGCACCTTACACACAGCACACACACCTCAGGACTGTGCACCTTACACACAGCACACTCACCTCAGGACTGTGCACGTTACACACAGCACACTCACCTCAGGACTGTGCACGTTACACACAGCACACTCACCTCAGGACTGTGCACCTTACACACAGCACACTCACCTCAGGACTGTGCACGTTACACACAGCACACTCACCTCAGGACTGTGCACGTTACACACAGCACACACACCTCAGGACTGTGCACCTTACAAACAGCACACTCACCTCAGGACTGTGCACCTTACACACTGCACACACACCTCAGGACTGTGCACCTTACACACAGCACACTCACCTCAGGACTGTGCACGTTACACACAGCACACTCACCTCAGGACTGTGCATGTTACACACAGCACACACACCTCAGGACTGTGCACCTTACACACAGCACACTCACCTCAGGACTGTGCACCTTACACACAGCACACACACCTCAGGACTGTGCACCTTACACACAACACACACACCTCAGGACTGTGCACCTTACACACAACACACACACCTCAGGACTGTGCACCTTACACACAGCACACTCACCTCAGGACTGTGCACATTACACACAGCACACACACCTCAGGACTGTGCACCTTACACACAGCACACACACGTCAGGACTGTGCACCCTACACACAGCACACACACCTCAGGACTGTGCACCCTACACACAGCACACACACCTCAGGACTGTGCACCATACACACAGCACACACACCTCAGGACTGTGCACCCTACACACAGCACACACACATCAGGACTGTGCACGTTACACACAGCACACTCACCTCAGGACTGTGCACGTTACACACAGCACACTCACCTCAGGACTGTGCACGTTACACACAGCACACTCACCTCAGGACTGTGCACGTTACACACAGCACACTCACCTCAGGACTGTGCACGTTACACACAGCACATTCACCTCAGGACTGTGCACGTTACACACAGCACACTCACCTCAGGACTGTGCACGTTACACACAGCACACTCACCTCAGGACTGTGCACGTTACACACAGCACACTCACCTCAGGACTGTGCACGTTACACACAGCACACTCACCTCAGGACTGTGCACGTTACACACAGCACACTCACCTCAGGACTGTGCACGTTACACACAGCACACTCACCTCAGGACTGTGCACGTTACACACAGCACACTCACCTCAGGACTGTGCACGTTACACACAGCACACTCACCTCAGGACTGTGCACCTTACACACAGCACACACACCTCAGGACTGTGCACCTTACACACAGCACACTCACCTCAGGACTGTGCACGTTACACACAGCACACTCACCTCAGGACTGTGCACGTTACACACAGCACACTCACCTCAGGACTGTGCACGTTACACACAGCACACTCACCTCAGGACTGTGCACGTTACACACAGCACACTCACCTCAGGACTGTGCACGTTACACACAGCACACTCACCTCAGGACTGTGCACGTTACACACAGCACACTCACCTCAGGACTGTGCACCTTACACACAGCACACTCACCTCAGGACTGTGCACGTTACACACAGCACACTCACCTCAGGACTGTGCACGTTACACACAGCACACACACCTCAGGACTGTGCACCTTACACACAGCACACTCACCTCAGGACTGTGCACCTTACACACAGCACACACACCTCAGGACTGTGCACCTTACACACAACACACACACCTCAGGACTGTGCACATTACACACAACACACACACCTCAGGACTGTGCACCTTACACACAGCACACTCACCTCAGGACTGTGCACATTACACACAGCACACACACCTCAGGACTGGGCACCTTACACACAGCACACACACCTCAGGACTGTGCTCCTTACACACAGCACACACACCTCAGGACTGTGCACCTTACACACAGCACACACACGTCAGGACTGTGCACCCTACACACAGCACACACACCTCAGGACTGTGCACCCTACACACAGCACACACACCTCAGGACTGTGCACCATACACACAGCACACAGACCTCAGGACTGTGCACCCTACACACAGCACACACACAACAGGACTGTGCACGTTACACACAGCACACTCACCTCAGGACTGTGCACGTTACACACAGCACACTCACCTCAGGACTGTGCACCTTACACACAACACACACACCTCAGGACTGTGCACATTACACACAACACACACACCTCAGGACTGTGCACCTTACACACAGCACACTCACCTCAGGACTGTGCACATTACACACAGCACACACACCTCAGGACTGGGCACCTTACACACAGCACACACACCTCAGGACTGTGCACCTTACACACAGCACACACACCTCAGGACTGTGCACCTTACACACAGCACACACACGTCAGGACTGTGCACCCTACACACAGCACACACACCTCAGGACTGTGCACCCTACACACAGCACACACACCTCAGGACTGTGCACCATACACACAGCACACAGACCTCAGGACTGTGCACCCTACACACAGCACACACACAACAGGACTGTGCACGTTACACACAGCACACTCACCTCAGGACTGTGCACGTTACACACAGCACACTCACCTCAGGACTGTGCACGTTACACACAGCACACTCACCTAAGGACTGTGCACGTTACACACAGCACACTCACCTCAGGACTGTGCACCTTACACACAGCACACTCACCTCAGGACTGTGCACGTTACACACAGCACACTCACCTCAGGACTGTGCGCCGTACACACAACACACACACCTCAGGACTGTGCGGCTTACACCACAGCACACTCACCTCAGGACTGTGCACGTTACACACAGCACACTCACCTCAGGACTGTGCACGTTACACACAGCACACTCACCTCAGGACTGTGCACCTTACACACTGCACACTCACCTCAGGACTGTGCACGTTACACACAGCACACTCACCTCAGGACTGTGCACGTTACACACAGCACACACACCTCAGGACTGTGCACGTTACACACAGCACACACACCTCAGGACTGTGCACCTTACACACAGCACACACACCTCAGGACTGTGCACCTTACACACAGCACACACACCTCAGGACTGTGCACCTTACATACAGCACACTCACCTCAGGACTGTGCACGTTACACACAGCACACTCACCTCAGGACTGTGCACGTTACACACAGCACACTCACCTCAGGACTGTGCACGTTACACACAGCACACTCACCTCAGGACTGTGCACCTTACACACAGCACACTCACCTCAGGACTGTGCACGTTACACACAGCACACTCACCTCAGGACTGTGCACGTTACACACAGCACACTCACCTCAGGACTGTGCACGTTACACACAGCACACTCACCTCAGGACTGTGCACCTTACACACAGCACACTCACCTCAGGACTGTGCACGTTACACACAGCACACTCACCTCAGGACTGTGCACGTTACACACAGCACACACACCTCAGGACTGTGCACGTTACACACAGCACACTCACCTCAGGACTGTGCACCTTACACACAACACACACACCTCAGGACTGTGCACATTACACACAACACACACACCTCAGGACTGTGCACCTTACACACAGCACACTCACCTCAGGACTGTGCACATTACACACAGCACACACACCTCAGGACTGTGCACCTTACACACAACACACACACCTCAGGACTGTGCACATTACACACAACACACACACCTCAGGACTGTGCACCTTACACACAGCACACTCACCTCAGGACTGTGCACATTACACACAGCACACACACCTCAGGACTGGGCACCTTACACACAGCACACACACCTCAGGACTGTGCACCTTACACACAGCACACACACCTCAGGACTGTGCACCTTACACACAGCACACACACGTCAGGACTGTGCACCCTACACACAGCACACACACCTCAGGACTGTGCACCCTACACACAGCACACACACCTCAGGACTGTGCACCATACACACAGCACACAGACCTCAGGACTGTGCACCCTACACACAGCACACACACAACAGGACTGTGCACGTTACACACAGCACACTCACCTCAGGACTGTGCACGTTACACACAGCACACTCACCTCAGGACTGTGCACGTTACACACAGCACACTCACCTAAGGACTGTGCACGTTACACACAGCACACTCACCTCAGGACTGTGCACCTTACACACAGCACACTCACCTCAGGACTGTGCACGTTACACACAGCACACTCACCTCAGGACTGTGCGCCGTACACACAACACACACACCTCAGGACTGTGCGCCTTACACCACAGCACACTCACCTCAGGACTGTGCACGTTACACACAGCACACTCACCTCAGGACTGTGCACGTTACACACAGCACACTCACCTCAGGATTGTGCACCTTACACACTGCACACTCACCTCAGGACTGTGCACGTTACACACAGCACACTCACCTCAGGACTGTGCACGTTACACACAGCACACTCACCTCAGGACTGTGCACGTTACACACAGCACACACACCTCAGGACTGTGCACCTTACACACAGCACACACACCTCAGGACTGTGCACCTTACACACAGCACACACACCTCAGGACTGTGCACCTTACATACAGCACACTCACCTCAGGACTGTGCACGTTACACACAGCACACTCACCTCAGGACTGTGCACGTTACACACAGCACACTCACCTGAGGACTGTGCACGTTACACACAGCACACTCACCTCAGGACTGTGCACGTTACACACAGCACACTCACCTCAGGACTGTGCACGTTACACACAGCACACTCACCTCAGGACTGTGCACGTTACACACAGCACACTCACCTCAGGACTGTGCACCTTACACACAGCACACTCACCTCAGGACTATGCAAGTTACACACTGCACACTCACCTCAGGACTGTGCACGTTACACACAGGACACTCACCTCAGGACTGTGCACGTTACACACAGCACACTCACCTCAGGACTGTGCACGTTACACACAGCACACTCACCTCAGGACTGTGCACATTACACACAGCACACTCACCTCAGGACTGTGCACCTTACACACAGCACAATCACCTCAGGACTGTGCACGTTACACACAGCACACTCACCTCAGGACTGTGCACGTTACACACAGCACACTCACCTCAGGACTGTGCACGTTACACACAGCACACACACCTCAGGACTGTGCACCTTACACACAGCACACACACCTCAGGACTGTGCACCTTACACACAGCACACTCACCTCAGGACTGTGCACGTTACACACAGCACACTCACCTCAGGACTGTGCACGTTACACACAGCACACTCACCTCAGGACTGTGCACGTTACACACAGCACACTCACCTCAGGACTGTGCACCTTACACACAGCACACTCACCTCAGGACTGTGCACGTTACACACAGCACACTCACCTCAGGACTGTGCACGTTACACACAGCACACTCACCTCAGGACTGTGCACGTTACACACAGCACACTCACCTCAGGACTGTGCACCTTACACACAGCACACTCACCTCAGGACTGTGCACGTTACACACAGCACACTCACCTCAGGACTGTGCACGTTACACACAGCACACACACCTCAGGACTGTGCACGTTACACACAGCACACTCACCTCAGGACTGTGCACCTTACACACAACACACACACCTCAGGACTGTGCACATTACACACAACACACACACCTCAGGACTGTGCACCTTACACACAGCACACTCACCTCAGGACTGTGCACATTACACACAGCACACACACCTCAGGACTGGGCACCTTACACACAGCACACACACCTCAGGACTGTGCACCTTACACACAGCACACACACCTCAGGACTGTGCACCTTACACACAGCACACACACGTCAGGACTGTGCACCCTACACACAGCACACACACCTCAGGACTGTGCACCCTACACACAACACACACACCTCAGGACTGTGCACCATACACACAGCACACAGACCTCAGGACTGTGCACCCTACACACAGCACACACACAACAGGACTGTGCACGTTACACACAGCACACTCACCTCAGGACTGTGCACGTTACACACAGCACACTCACCTCAGGACTGTGCACGTTACACACAGCACACTCACCTAAGGACTGTGCACGTTACACACAGCACACTCACCTCAGGACTGTGCACCTTACACACAGCACACTCACCTCAGGACTGTGCACGTTACACACAGCACACTCACCTCAGGACTGTGCGCCGTACACACAACACACACACCTCAGGACTGTGCGCCTTACACCACAGCACACTCACCTCAGGACTGTGCACGTTACACACAGCACACTCACCTCAGGACTGTGCACGTTACACACAGCACACTCACCTCAGGACTGTGCACCTTACACACAGCACACTCACCTCAGGACTGTGCACGTTACACACAGCACACTCACCTCAGGACTGTGCACGTTACACACAGCACACTCACCTCAGGACTGTGCACGTTACACACAGCACACACACCTCAGGACTGTGCACCTTACACACAGCACACACACCTCAGGACTGTGCACCTTACACACAGCACACACACCTCAGGACTGTGCACCTTACATACAGCACACTCACCTCAGGACTGTGCACGTTACACACAGCACACTCACCTCAGGACTGTGCACGTTACACACAGCACACTCACCTCAGGACTGTGCACGTTACACACAGCACACTCACCTCAGGACTGTGCACGTTACACACAGCACACTCACCTCAGGACTGTGCACGTTACACACAGCACACTCACCTCAGGACTGTGCACGTTACACACAGCACACTCACCTCAGGACTGTGCACCTTACACACAGCACACTCACCTCAGGACTATGCAAGTTACACACTGCACACTCACCTCAGGACTGTGCACGTTACACACAGGACACTCACCTCAGGACTGTGCACGTTACACACAGCACACTCACCTCAGGACTGTGCACGTTACACACAGCACACTCACCTCAGGACTGTGCACATTACACACAGCACACTCACCTCAGGACTGTGCACCTTACACACAGCACAATCACCTCAGGACTGTGCACGTTACACACAGCACACTCACCTCAGGACTGTGCACGTTACACACAGCACACTCACCTCAGGACTGTGCACGTTACACACAGCACACACACCTCAGGACTGTGCACCTTACACACAGCACACACACCTCAGGACTGTGCACCTTACACACAGCACACTCACCTCAGGACTGTGCACGTTACACACAGCACACTCACCTCAGGACTGTGCACGTTACACACAGCACACTCACCTCAGGACTGTGCACGTTACACACAGCACACTCACCTCAGGACTGTGCACCTTACACACAGCACACTCACCTCAGGACTGTGCACGTTACACACAGCACACTCACCTCAGGACTGTGCACGTTACACACAGCACACTCACCTCAGGACTGTGCACGTTACACACAGCACACTCACCTCAGGACTGTGCACGTTACACACAGCACACTCACCTCAGGACTGTGCACGTTACACACAGCACACACACCTCAGGACTGTGCACCTTACACACAGCACACTCACCTCAGGACTGTGCACCTTACACACAGCACACACACCTCAGGACTGTGCACCTTACACACAACACACACACTTCAGGACTGTGCACCTTACACACAACACACACACCTCAGGACTGTGCACCTTACACACAGCACACTCACCTCAGGACTGTGCACATTACACACAGCACACACACCTCAGGACTGGGCACCTTACACACAGCACACACACCTCAGGACTGTGCACCTTACACACAGCACACACACCTCAGGACTGTGCACCTTACACACAGCACACACACGTCAGGACTGTGCACCCTACACACAGCACACACACCTCAGGACTGTGCACCCTACACACAGCACACACACCTCAGGACTGTGCACCATACACACAGCACACACACGTCAGGACTGTGCACCCTACACACAGCACACACACCTCAGGACTGTGCACCCTACACACAGCACACACACCTCAGGACTGTGCACCCTACACACAGCACACACACCTCAGGACTGGGCACCTTACACACAGCACACACACCTCAGGACTGTGCACCTTACACACAGCACACACACCTCAGGACTGTGCACCTTACACACAGCACACACACCTCAGGACTGTGCACCTTACACACAGCACACTCACCTCAGGACTGTGCACGTTACACACAGCACATTCACCTCAGGACTGTGCACGTTACACACAGCACACTCACCTCAGGACTGTGCACGTTACACACTGCACACTCACCTCAGGACTGTGCACGTTACACACAGCACACTCACCTCAGGACTGTGCACGTTACACACAGCACACTCATCTCAGGACTGTGCACGTTACACACAGCACACTCACCTCAGGACTATGCAAGTTACACACTGCACACTCACCTCAGGACTGTGCACGTTACACACAGCACACTCACCTCAGGACTGTGAACGTTACACACAGCACACACACCTCAGCACTGTGCACCTTACACACAGCACACACACCTCAGGACTGTGCACGTTACACACAGCACACACACCTCAGGACTGTGCACCTTACACACAGCACACACACCTCAGGACTGTGCACCTTACACACAGCTCACTCACCTCAGGACTGTGCACGTTACACACAGCACACTCACCTCAGGACTGTGCACGTTACACACAGCACACTCACCTCAGGACTGTGCAAGTTACACACTGCACACTCACCTCAGGACTGTGCACGTTACACACAGCACACTCACCTCAGGACTGTGCACGTTACACACAGCACACTCACCTCAGGACTGTGCACGTTACACACAGCACACTCACCTAAGGACTGTCCACGTTACACACAGCACACTCACCTCAGGACTGTGCACGTTACACACTGCACACTCACCTCAGGACTGTGCGCCGTACACACAACACACTCACCTCAGGACTGTGCGCCTTACACCACAGCACACTCACCTCAGGACTGTGCACGTTACACACAGCACACTCACCTCAGGACTGTGCACGTTACACACAGCACACTCACCTCAGGACTGTGCACCTTACACACAGCACACTCACCTCAGGACTGTGCACGTTACACACAGCACACTCACCTCAGGACTGTGCACGTTACACACAGCACACTCACCTCAGGACTGTGCACGTTACACACAGCACACACACCTCAGGACTGTGCACCTTACACACAGCACACACACCTCAGGACTGTGCACCTTACACACAGCACACACACCTCAGGACTGTGCACCTTACACACAGCACACTCACCTCAGGACTGTGCACGTTACACACAGCACACTCACCTCAGGACTGTGCACGTTACACACAGCACACTCACCTCAGGACTGTGCACGTTACACACAGCACACTCACCTCAGGACTGTGCACGTTACACACAGCACACTCACCTCAGGACTGTGCACATTACACACAGCACACTCACCTCAGGACTGTGCACGTTACACACAGCACACTCACCTCAGGACTGTGCACCTTACACACAGCACACTCACCTCAGGACTATGCAAGTTACACACTGCACACTCACCTCAGGACTGTGCACGTTACACACAGCACACTCACCTCAGGACTGTGAACGTTACACACAGCACACACACCTCAGCACTGTGCACCTTACACACAGCACACACACCTCAGGACTGTGCACGTTACACACAGCACACACACCTCAGGACTGTGCACCTTACACACAGCACACACACCTCAGGACTGTGCACCTTACACACAGCTCACTCACCTCAGGACTGTGCACGTTACACACAGCACACTCACCTCAGGACTGTGCACGTTACACACAGCACACTCACCTCAGGACTGTGCACCTTACACACAGCACACTCACCTCAGGACTGTGCACGTTACACACAGCACACTCACCTCAGGACTGTGCACGTTACACACAGCACATTCACCTCAGGACTGTGCACGTTACACACAGCACACTCACCTCAGGACTGTGCACGTTACACACTGCACACTCACCTCAGGACTGTGCACGTTACACACAGCACACTCACCTCAGGACTGTGCACGTTACACACAGCACACTCACCTCAGGACTGTGCACGTTACACACAGCTCACTCACCTCAGGACTGTGCACGTTACACACAGCACACACACCTCAGGACTGTGCACGTTACACACAGCACACTCACCTCAGGACTGTGCACGTTACACACAGCACACTCACCTCAGGACTGTGCACGTTACACACAGCACACTCACCTCAGGACTGTGCACGTTACACACAGCACACTCACCTCAGGACTGTGCACGTTACACACAGCACACTCACCTCAGGACTGTGCACGTTACACACAGCACACTCACCTCAGGACTGTGCACGTTACACACAGCACACTCACCTCAGGACTGTGCACGTTACACACAGCACACTCACCTCAGGACTGTGCACGTTACACACAGCACACTCACCTCAGGACTGTGCACGTTACACACAGCTCACTCACCTCAGGACTGTGCACGTTACACACAGCACACACACCTCAGGACTGTGCACGTTACACACAGCACACTCACCTCAGGACTGTGCACGTTACACACAGCACACTCACCTCAGGACTGTGCACGTTACACACAGCACACTCACCTCAGGACTGTGCACGTTACACACAGCACACTCACCTCAGGACTGTGCACGTTACACACAGCACACTCACCTCAGGACTGTGCACGTTACACACAGCACACACACCTCAGGACTGTGCACCTTACACACAGCACACTCACCTCAGGACTGTGCACCTTACACACAGCACACACACCTCAGGACTGTGCACCTTACACACAGCACACACACCTCAGGACTGTGCACCTTACACACAGCACACTCACCTCAGGACTGTGCACATTACACACAGCACACACACCTCAGGACTGTGCACCTTACACACAGCACACACACCTCAGGACTGTGCACCTTACACACAGCACACACACCTCAGGACTGTGCACCTTACACACAGCACACACACGTCAGGACTGTGCACCCTACACACAGCACACACACCACAGGACTGTGCACCCTACACACAGCACACACACCTCAGGACTGTGCACCATACACACAGCACACACACCTCAGGACTGTGCACCCTACACACAGCACACACACATCAGGACTGTGCACGTTACACACAGCACACTCACCTCAGGACTGTGCACGTTACACACAGCACACTCACCTCAGGACTGTGCACGTTACACACAGCACACTCACCTAAGGACTGTGCACGTTACACACAGCACACTCACCTCAGGACTGTGCACCTTACACACAGCACACTCACCTCAGGACTGTGCACGTTACACACAGCACACTCACCTCAGGACTGTGCGCCGTACACACAACACACTCACCTCAGGACTGTGCGCCTTACACCACAGCACACTCACCTCAGGACTGTGCACGTTACACACAGCACACTCACCTCAGGACTGTGCACGTTACACACAGCACACTCACCTCAGGACTGTGCACCTTACACACAGCACACTCACCTCAGGACTGTGCACGTTACACACAGCACACTCACCTCAGGACTGTGCACGTTACACACAGCACACTCACCTCAGGACTGTGCACGTTACACACAGCACACTCACCTCAGGACTGTGCACGTTACACACAGCACACTCACCTCAGGACTGTGCACATTACACACAGCACACTCACCTCAGGACTGTGCACCTTACACACAGCACAATCACCTCAGGACTGTGCACGTTACACACAGCACACTCACCTCAGGACTGTGCACGTTACACACAGCACACTCACCTCAGGACTGTGCACATTACACACAGCACACACACCTCAGGACTGTGCACCTTACACACAGCACACACACCTCAGGACTGTGCACCTTACACACAGCACACACACCTCAGGACTGTGCACCTTACACACAGCACACTCACCTCAGGACTGTGCACGTTACACACAGCACACTCACCTCAGGACTGTGCTCGTTACACACAGCACACTCACCTCAGGACTGTGCACGTTACACACAGCACACTCACCTCAGGACTGTGCACCTTACACACAGCACACTCACCTCAGGACTGTGCACGTTACACACAGCACACTCACCTCAGGACTGTGCACGTTACACACAGCACACTCACCTCAGGACTGTGCACGTTACACACAGCACACTCACCTCAGGACTGTGCACGTTACACACAGCACACACACCTCAGGACTGTGCACCTTACACACAGCACACTCACCTCAGGACTGTGCACCTTACACACAGCACACACACCTCAGGACTGTGCACCTTACACACAACACACACACCTCAGGACTGTGCACCTTACACACAACACACACACCTCAGGACTGTGCACCTTACACACAGCACACTCACCTCAGGACTGTGCACATTACACACAGCACACACACCTCAGGACTGGGCACCTTACACACAGCACACACACCTCAGGACTGTGCACCTTACACACAGCACACACACCTCAGGACTGTGCACCTTACACACAGCACACACACGTCAGGACTGTGCACCCTACACACAGCACACACACCTCAGGACTGTGCACCCTACACACAGCACACACACCTCAGGACTGTGCACCATACACACAGCACACAGACCTCAGGACTGTGCACCCTACACACAGCTCACACACATCAGGACTGTGCACGTTACACACAGCACACTCACCTCAGGACTGTGCACGTTACACACAGCACACTCACCTCAGGACTGTGCACGTTACACACAGCACACTCACCTAAGGACTGTGCACGTTACACACAGCACACTCACCTCAGGACTGTGCACCTTACACACAGCACACTCACCTCAGGACTGTGCACGTTACACACAGCACACTCACCTCAGGACTGTGCGCCGTACACACAACACACACACCTCAGGACTGTGCGCCTTACACCACAGCACACTCACCTCAGGACTGTGCACGTTACACACAGCACACTCACCTCAGGACTGTGCACGTTACACACAGCACACTCACCTCAGGACTGTGCACCTTACACACAGCACACTCACCTCAGGACTGTGCACGTTACACACAGCACACTCACCTCAGGACTGTGTACGTTACACACAGCACACTCACCTCAGGACTGTGCACGTTACACACAGCACACACACCTCAGGACTGTGCACCTTACACACAGCACACACACCTCAGGACTGTGCACCTTACACACAGCACACACACCTCAGGACTGTGCACCTTACACACAGCACACTCACCTCAGGACTGTGCACGTTACACACAGCACACTCACCTCAGGACTGTGCACGTTACACACAGCACACTCACCTCAGGACTGTGCACGTTACACACAGCACACTCACCTCAGGACTGTGCACGTTACACACAGCACACTCACCTCAGGACTGTGCACGTTACACACAGCACACTCACCTCAGGACTGTGCACCTTACACACAGCACACTGACCTCAGGACTATGCAAGTTACACACTGCACACTCACCTCAGGACTGTGCACGTTACACACAGCACACTCACCTCAGGACTGTGAACGTTACACACAGCACACACACCTCAGCACTGTGCACCTTACACACAGCACACACACCTCAGGACTGTGCACGTTACACACAGCACACTCACCTCAGGACTGTGCACGTTACACACAGCACACTCACCTCAGGACTGTGCACGTTACACACAGCACACTCACCTCAGGACTGTGAACGTTACACACAGCACACACACCTCAGCAGTGTGCACCTTACACACAGCACACACACCTCAGCACTGTGCACCTTACACACAGCACACACACCTCAGGACTGTGCACGTTACACACAGCACACACACCTCAGGACTGTGCACCTTACACACAGCACACACACCTCAGGACTGTGCACCTTACACACAGCTCACTCACCTCAGGACTGTGCACGTTACAAACAGCACACTCACCTCAGGACTGTGCACGTTACACACAGCACACTCACCTCAGGACTGTGCACCTTACACACAGCACACTCACCTCAGGACTGTGCACGTTACACACAGCACACTCACCTCAGGACTGTGCACGTTACACACAGCACATTCACCTCAGGACTGTGCACGTTACACACAGCACACTCACCTCAGGACTGTGCACGTTACACACTGCACACTCACCTCAGGACTGTGCACGTTACACACAGCACACTCACCTCAGGACTGTGCACGTTACACACAGCACACTCACCTCAGGACTGTGCACGTTACACACAGCTCACTCACCTCAGGACTGTGCACGTTACACACAGCACACACACCTCAGGACTGTGCACGTTACACACAGCACACTCACCTCAGGACTGTGCACGTTACACACAGCACACTCACCTCAGGACTGTGCACGTTACACACAGCACACTCCCCTCAGGACTGTGCACGTTACACACAGCACACTCACCTCAGGACTGTGCACGTTACACACAGCTCACTCACCTCAGGACTGTGCACGTTACACACAGCACACACACCTCAGGACTGTGCACGTTACACACAGCACACTCAGCTCAGGACTGTGCACGTTACACACAGCACACTCACCTCAGGACTGTGCACCTTACACACAGCACACTCACCTCAGGACTGTGCACGTTACACACAGCACACTCACCTCAGGACTGTGCACGTTACACACAGCACACTCACCTCAGGACTGTGCACGTTACACACAGCACACTCACCTCAGGACTGTGCACGTTACACACAGCACACTCACCTCAGGACTGTGCACGTTACACACAGCACACTCACCTCAGGACTGTGCACGTTACACACAGCACACTCACCTCAGGACTGTGCACCTTACACACAGCACACTCACCTCAGGACTGTGCACGTTACACACAGCACACTCACCTCAGGACTGTGCACGTTACACACAGCACACTCACCTCAGGACTGTGCACGTTACACACAGCACACTCACCTCAGGACTGTGCACGTTACACACAGCACACTCACCTCAGGACTGTGCACCTTACACACAGCACACTCACCTCAGGACTGTGCACGTTACACACAGCACACTCACCTCAGGACTGTGCACGTTACACACAGCACACACACCTCAGGACTGTGCACCTTACACACAGCACACTCACCTCAGGACTGTGCACCTTACACACAGCACACACACCTCAGGACTGTGCACCTTACACACAGCACACACACCTCAGGACTGTGCACCTTACACACAGCACACTCACCTCAGGACTGTGCACATTACACACAGCACACACACCTCAGGACTGTGCACCTTACACACAGCACACACACCTCAGGACTGTGCACCTTACACACAGCACACACACCTCAGGACTGTGCACCTTACACACAGCACACACACGTCAGGACTGTGCACCCTACACACAGCACACACACCACAGGACTGTGCACCCTACACACAGCACACACACCTCAGGACTGTGCACCATACACACAGCACACACACCTCAGGACTGTGCACCCTACACACAGCACACACACATCAGGACTGTGCACGTTACACACAGCACACTCACCTCAGGACTGTGCACGTTACACACAGCACACTCACCTCAGGACTGTGCACGTTACACACAGCACACTCACCTAAGGACTGTGCACGTTACACACAGCACACTCACCTCAGGACTGTGCACCTTACACACAGCACACTCACCTCAGGACTGTGCACGTTACACACAGCACACTCACCTCAGGACTGTGCGCCGTACACACAACACACTCACCTCAGGACTGTGCGCCTTACACCACAGCACACTCACCTCAGGACTGTGCACGTTACACACAGCACACTCACCTCAGGACTGTGCACTTTACACACAGCACACTCACCTCAGGACTGTGCACCTTACACACAGCACACTCACCTCAGGACTGTGCACGTTACACACAGCACACTCACCTCAGGACTGTGCACGTTACACACAGCACACTCACCTCAGGACTGTGCACGTTACACACAGCACACACACCTCAGGACTGTGCACCTCACACACAGCACACACACCTCAGGACTGTGCACCTTACACACAGCACACACACCTCAGGACTGTGCACCTTACACACAGCACACTCACCTCAGGACTGTGCACGTTACACACAGCACACTAACCTCAGGACTGTGCACGTTACACACAGCACACTCACCTCAGGACTGTGCACGTTACACACAGCACACTCACCTCAGGACTGTGCACGTTACACACAGCACACTCACCTCAGGACTGTGCACGTTACACACAGCACACTCACCTCAGGACTGTGCACGTTACACACAGCACACTCACCTCAGGACTGTGCACCTTACACACAGCACACTCACCTCAGGACTATGCAAGTTACACACTGCACACTCACCTCAGGACTGTGCACGTTACACACAGCACACTCACCTCAGGACTGTGAACGTTACACACAGCACACACACCTCAGCACTGTGCACCTTACACACAGCACACACACCTCAGGACTGTGCACGTTACACACAGCACACACACCTCAGGACTGTGCACCTTACACACAGCACACACACCTCAGGACTGTGCACCTTACACACAGCTCACTCACCTCAGGACTGTGCACGTTACACACAGCACACTCACCTCAGGACTGTGCACGTTACACACAGCACACTCACCTCAGGACTATGCACCTTACACACAGCACACTCACCTCAAGACTGTGCACGTTACACACAGCACACTCACCTCAGGACTGTGCACGTTACACACAGCACATTCACCTCAGGACTGTGCACGTTACACACAGCACACTCACCTCAGGACTGTGCACGTTACACACTGCACACTCACCTCAGGACTGTGCACGTTACACACAGCACACTCACCTCAGGACTGTGCACGTTACACACAGCACACTCACCTCAGGACTGTGCACGTTACACACAGCACACTCACCTCAGGACTGTGCACGTTAAACACAGCACACTCACCTCAGGACTGTGCACGTTACACACAGCACACTCACCTCAGGACTGTGCACGTTACACACAGCACACTCACCTCAGGACTGTGCACGTTACACACAGCTCACTCACCTCAGGACTGTGCACGTTACACACAGCACACACACCTCAGGACTGTGCACGTTACACACAGCACACTCACCTCAGGACTGTGCACGTTACACACAGCACACTCACCTCAGGACTGTGCACCTTACACACAGCACACTCACCTCAGGACTGTGCACGTTACACACAGCACACTCACCTCAGGACTGTGCACGTTACACACAGCACACTCACCTCAGGACTGTGCACGTTACACACAGCACACTCACCTCAGGACTGTGCACGTTACACACAGCACATTCACCTCAGGACTGTGCACGTTACACACAGCACACTCACCTCAGGACTGTGCACGTTACACACAGCACACTCACCTCAGGACTGTGCACGTTACACACAGCACACTCACCTCAGGACTGTGCACCTTACACACAGCACACTCACCTCAGGACTATGCAAGTTACACACTGCACACTCACCTCAGGACTGTGCACGTTACACACAGCACACTCACCTCAGGACTGTGCACGTTACACACAGCACACTCACCTCAGGACTGTGCACGTTACACACAGCACACTCACCTAAGGACTGTGCACGTTACACACAGCACACTCACCTCTGGACTGTGCACCTTACACACAGCACACTCACCTCAGGACTGTGCACGTTACACACAGCACACTCACCTCAGGACTGTGCGCCGTACACACAACACACTCACCTCAGGACTGTGCGCCTTACACCACAGCACACTCACCTCAGGACTGTGCACGTTACACACAGCACACTCACCTCAGGACTGTGCACGTTACACACAGCACACTCACCTCAGGACTGTGCACCTTACACACAGCACACTCACCTCAGGACTGTGCACGTTACACACAGCACACTCACCTCAGGACTGTGCACGTTACACACAGCACACTCACCTCAGGACTGTGCACGTTACACACAGCACACACACCTCAGGACTGTGCACCTTACACACAGCACACACACCTCAGGACTGTGCACCTTACACACAGCACACACACCTCAGGACTGTGCACCTTACACACAGCACACTCACCTCAGGACTGTGCACGTTACACACAGCACACTCACCTCAGGACTGTGCACGTTACACACAGCACACTCACCTCAGGACTGTGCACGTTACACACAGCACACTCACCTCAGGACTGTGCACGTTACACACTGCACACTCACCTCAGGACTGTGCACGTTACACACAGCACACTCACCTCAGGACTGTGCACCTTACACACAGCACACTCACCTCAGGACTGTGCACCTTACACACAGCACACTCACCTCAGGACTCTGCACGTTACACACAGCACACTCACCTCAGGACTGTGCACGTTACACACAGCACATTCACCTCAGGACTGTGCACGTTACACACAGCACACTCACCTCAGGACTGTGCACGTTACACACTGCACACTCACCTCAGGACTGTGCACGTTACACACAGCACACTCACCTCAGGACTGTGCACGTTACACACAGCACACTCACCTCAGGACTGTGCACGTTACACACAGCACACTCACCTCAGGACTGTGCACGTTAAACACAGCACACTCACCTCAGGACTGTGCACGTTACACACAGCACACTCACCTCAGGACTGTGCACGTTACACACAGCACACTCACCTCAGGACTGTGCACGTTACACACAGCTCACTCACCTCAGGACTGTGCACGTTACACACAGCACACACACCTCAGGACTGTGCACGTTACACACAGCACACTCACCTCAGGACTGTGCACGTTACACACAGCACACTCACCTCAGGACTGTGCACCTTACACACAGCACACTCACCTCAGGACTGTGCACGTTACACACAGCACACTCACCTCAGGACTGTGCACGTTACACACAGCACACTCACCTCAGGACTGTGCACGTTACACACAGCACACTCACCTCAGGACTGTGCACGTTACACACAGCACATTCACCTCAGGACTGTGCACGTTACACACAGCACACTCACCTCAGGACTGTGCACGTTACACACAGCACACTCACCTCAGGACTGTGCACGTTACACACAGCACACTCACCTCAGGACTGTGCACCTTACACACAGCACACTCACCTCAGGACTATGCAAGTTACACACTGCACACTCACCTCAGGACTGTGCACGTTACACACAGCACACTCACCTCAGGACTGTGCACGTTACACACAGCACACTCACCTCAGGACTGTGCACGTTACACACAGCACACTCACCTAAGGACTGTGCACGTTACACACAGCACACTCACCTCTGGACTGTGCACCTTACACACAGCACACTCACCTCAGGACTGTGCACGTTACACACAGCACACTCACCTCAGGACTGTGCGCCGTACACACAACACACTCACCTCAGGACTGTGCGCCTTACACCACAGCACACTCACCTCAGGACTGTGCACGTTACACACAGCACACTCACCTCAGGACTGTGCACGTTACACACAGCACACTCACCTCAGGACTGTGCACCTTACACACAGCACACTCACCTCAGGACTGTGCACGTTACACACAGCACACTCACCTCAGGACTGTGCACGTTACACACAGCACACTCACCTCAGGACTGTGCACGTTACACACAGCACACACACCTCAGGACTGTGCACCTTACACACAGCACACACACCTCAGGACTGTGCACCTTACACACAGCACACACACCTCAGGACTGTGCACCTTACACACAGCACACTCACCTCAGGACTGTGCACGTTACACACAGCACACTCACCTCAGGACTGTGCACGTTACACACAGCACACTCACCTCAGGACTGTGCACGTTACACACAGCACACTCACCTCAGGACTGTGCACGTTACACACAGCACACTCACCTCAGGACTGTGCACGTTACACACAGCACACTCACCTCAGGACTGTGCACGTTACACACAGCACACTCACCTCAGGACTGTGCACCTTACACACAGCACACTCACCTCAGGACTCTGCAAGTTACACACTGCACACTCACCTCAGGACTGTGCACGTTACACACAGCACACTCACCTCAGGACTGTGCACCTTACACACAGCACACTCACCTCAGGACTATGCAAGTTACACACTGCACACTCACCTCAGGACTGTGCACGTTACACACAGCACACTCACCTCAGGACTGTGCACGTTACACACAGCACACTCACCTCAGGACTGTGCACGTTACACACAGCACACTCACCTAAGGACTGTGCACGTTACACACAGCACACTCACCTCTGGACTGTGCACCTTACACACAGCACACTCACCTCAGGACTGTGCACGTTACACACAGCACACTCACCTCAGGACTGTGCGCCGTACACACAACACACTCACCTCAGGACTGTGCGCCTTACACCACAGCACACTCACCTCAGGACTGTGCACGTTACACACAGCACACTCACCTCAGGACTGTGCACGTTACACACAGCACACTCACCTCAGGACTGTGCACCTTACACACAGCACACTCACCTCAGGACTGTGCACGTTACACACAGCACACTCACCTCAGGACTGTGCACGTTACACACAGCACACTCACCTCAGGACTGTGCACGTTACACACAGCACACACACCTCAGGACTGTGCACGTTACACACAGCACACACACCTCAGGACTGTGCACCTTACACACAGCACACACACCTCAGGACTGTGCACCTTACACACAGCACACTCACCTCAGGACTGTGCACGTTACACACAGCACACTCACCTCAGGACTGTGCACGTTACACACAGCACACTCACCTCAGGACTGTGCACGTTACACACAGCACACTCACCTCAGGACTGTGCACGTTACACACAGCACACTCACCTCAGGACTGTGCACGTTACACACAGCACACTCACCTCAGGACTGTGCACCTTACACACAGCACACTCACCTCAGGACTCTGCAAGTTACACACTGCACACTCACCTCAGGACTGTGCACGTTACACACAGCACACTCACCTCAGGACTGTGAACGTTACACACAGCACACACACCTCAGCACTGTGCACCTTACACACAGCACACTCACCTCAGGACTGTGCACGTTACACACAGCACACTCACCTCAGGACTGTGCACGTTACACACAGCACATTCACCTCAGGACTGTGCACGTTACACACAGCACACACACCTCAGGACTGTGCACGTTACACACAGCACACACACCTCAGGACTGTGCACCTTACACACAGCACACTCACCTCAGGACTGTGCACGTTACACACAGCACACTCACCTCAGGACTGTGCACGTTACACACAGCACATTCACCTCAGGACTGTGCACGTTACACACAGCACACTCACCTCAGGACTGTGCACGTTACACACTGCACACTCACCTCAGGACTGTGCACGTTACACACAGCACACTCACCTCAGGACTGTGCATGTTACACACAGCACACTCACCTCAGGACTGTGCACGTTACACACAGCTCACTCACCTCAGGACTGTGCACGTTACACACAGCACACACACCTCAGGACTGTGCACGTTACACACAGCACACTCACCTCAGGACTGTGCACGTTACACACAGCACACTCACCTCAGGACTGTGCACGTTACACACAGCACACTCACCTCAGGACTGTGCACGTTACACACAGCACACTCACCTCAGGACTGTGCACGTTATACACAGCTCACTCACCTCAGGACTGTGCACGTTACACACAGCACACACACCTCAGGACTGTGCACGTTACACACAGCACACTCACCTCAGGACTGTGCACGTTACACACAGCACACTCACCTCAGGACTGTGCACGTTACACACAGCACACTCACCTCAGGACTGTGCACCTTACACACAGCACACTCACCTCAGGACTATGCAAGTTACACACAGCACACTCACCTCAGGACTGTGCACGTTACACACAGCACACTCACCTCAGGACTGTGCACGTTACACACAGCTCACTCACCTCAGGACTGTGCACGTTACACACAGCACACTCACCTCAGGACTGTGCACGTTACACACAGCACACTCACCTCAGGACTGTGCACGTTACACACAGCACACTCACCTCAGGACTGTGCACGTTACACACAGCACACTCACCTCAGGACTGTGCACGTTACACACAGCACACTCACCTCAGGACTGTGCACGTTACACACAGCACACTCACCTCAGGACTGTGCACGTTACACACAGCACACTCACCTCAGGACTGTGCACGTTACACACAGCACACTCACCTCAGGACTGTGCACGTTACACACAGCACACTCACCTCAGGACTGTGCACGTTACACACAGCACACTCACCTCAGGACTGTGCACGTTACACACAGCACACTCACCTCAGGACTGTGCACGTTACACACAGCACACTCACCTCAGGACTGTGCACGTTACACACAGCACACTCACCTCAGGACTGTGCACGTTACACACAGCACACTCACCTCAGGACTGTGCACCTTACACACAGCACACTCACCTCAGGACTATGCAAGTTACACACTGCACACTCACCTCAGGACTGTGCACGTTACACACAGCACACTCACCTCAGGACTGTGAATGTTACACACAGCACACACACCTCAGCACTGTGCACCTTACACACAGCACACACACCTCAGGACTGTGCACGTTACACACAGCACACTCACCTCAGGACTGTGCACGTTACACACAGCACACTCACCTCAGGACTGTGCACGTTACACACAGCACACTCACCTCAGGACTGTGCACGTTACACACAGCACACTCACCTCAGGACTGTGCACGTTACACACAGCACACTCACCTCAGGACTGTGCACGTTACACACAGCACACTCACCTCAGGACTGTGCACCTTACACACAGCACACTCACCTCAGGACTATGCAAGTTACACACTGCACACTCACCTCAGGACTGTGCACGTTACACACAGCACACTCACCTTAGGACTGTGAATGTTACACACAGCACACACACCTCAGCACTGTGCACCTTACACACAGCACACACACCTCAGCACTGTGCACCTTACACACAGCACACACACCTCAGGACTGTGCACGTTACACACAGCACACACACCTCAGGACTGTGCACCTTACACACAGCACACACACCTCAGGACTGTGCACCTTACACACAGCAAACACACCTCAGGACTGTGCACCTTACACACAGCACACACACCTCAGGACTGTGCACCTTACACACAGCACACTCACCTCAGGACTGTGCACGTTACACACAGCACACTCACCTCAGGACTGTGCACGTTACACACAGCACATTCACCGCAGGACTGTGCACGTTACACACAGCACACTCACCGCAGGACTGTGCACGTTACACACAGCACACTCACCTCAGGACTGTGCACGTTACACACAACACACTCACCTCAGGACTGTGCACGTTACACACAGCACACTCACCTCAGGACTGTGCACGTTACACACAGCACACTCACCTCAGGACTGTGCACGTTACACACAGTACACTCACCTCAGGACTGTGCACGTTACACACAGCACACTCACCTCAGGACTGTGCACATTACACACAGCACACTCACCTCAGGACTGTGCACGTTACACACAGCACACTCACCTCAGGACTGTGCACCTTACACACAGCACACTCACCTCAGGACTGTGCACGTTACACACAGCACACTCACCTCAGGACTGTGCGCCTTACACACAACACACTCACCTCAGGACTGTGCGCCTTACACCACAGCACACTCACCTCAGGACTGTGCACGTTACACACAGCACACTCACCTCAGGACTGTGCACGTTACACACAGCACACTCACCTCAGGACTGTGCACGTTACACACAGCACACTCACCTCAGGACTGTGCACCTTACACACAGCACACTCACCTCAGGACTGTGCACCTTACACACAGCACACACACCTCAGGACTGTGCACCTTACACACAACACACACACCTCAGGACTGTGCACGTTACACACAGCACACACACCTCAGGACTGTGCACCTTACACACAGCACACACACCTCAGGACTGTGCACCTTACACACAGCACACTCACCTAAGGACTGTGCACGTTACACACAGCACACTCACCTCAGGACTGTGCACCTTACATACAACACACACACCTCAGGACTGTGCACGTTACACACAGCACACACACCTCAGGACTGTGCACCTTACACACAGCACACTCACCTAAGGACTGTGCACGTTACACACAGCACACACACCTCAGGACTGTGCACCTTACACACAACACACTCACCTCAGGACTGTGCACGTTACACACAGCACACTCACCGCAGGACTGTGCACGTTACACACAGCACACTCACCTCAGGACTGTGCACGTTACACACAGCACACTCACCTCAGGACTGTGCACGTTACACACAGCACACTCACCTCAGGACTGTGCACGTTACACACAGCACACTCACCTCAGGACTGTGCACCTTACACACAGCACACTCACCTCAGGACTATGCAAGTTACACACAGCACACTCACCTCAGGACTGTGCACGTTACACACAGCACACTCACCTCAGGACTGTGCACGTTACACACAGCTCACTCACCTCAGGACTGTGCACGTTACACACAGCACACTCACCTCAGGACTGTGCACGTTACACACAGCACACTCACCTCAGGACTGTGCACATTACACACAGCACACTCACCTCAGGACTGTGCACGTTACACACAGCACACTCACCTCAGGACTGTGCACCTTACACACAGCACACTCACCTCAGGACTGTGCACGTTACACACAGCACACTCACCTCAGGACTGTGCGCCTTACACACAACACACTCACCTCAGGACTGTGCGCCTTACACCACAGCACACTCACCTCAGGACTGTGCACGTTACACACAGCACACTCACCTCAGGACTGTGCACGTTACACACAGCACACTCACCTCAGGACTGTGCACGTTACACACAGCACACTCACCTCAGGACTGTGCACCTTACACACAGCACACTCACCTCAGGACTGTGCACCTTACACACAGCACACACACCTCAGGACTGTGCACCTTACACACAACACACACACCTCAGGACTGTGCACGTTACACACAGCACACACACCTCAGGACTGTGCACCTTACACACAGCACACACACCTCAGGACTGTGCACCTTACACACAGCACACTCACCTAAGGACTGTGCACGTTACACACAGCACACTCACCTCAGGACTGTGCACCTTACATACAACACACACACCTCAGGACTGTGCACGTTACACACAGCACACACACCTCAGGACTGTGCACCTTACACACAGCACACTCACCTAAGGACTGTGCACGTTACACACAGCACACACACCTCAGGACTGTGCACCTTACACACAACACACTCACCTCAGGACTGTGCACGTTACACACAGCACACTCACCGCAGGACTGTGCACGTTACACACAGCACACTCACCTCAGGACTGTGCACGTTACACACAGCACACTCACCTCAGGACTGTGCACGTTACACACAGCACACTCACCTCAGGACTGTGCACGTTACACACAGCACACTCACCTCAGGACTGTGCACCTTACACACAGCACACTCACCTCAGGACTATGCAAGTTACACACAGCACACTCACCTCAGGACTGTGCACGTTACACACAGCACACTCACCTCAGGACTGTGCACGTTACACACAGCTCACTCACCTCAGGACTGTGCACGTTACACACAGCACACTCACCTCAGGACTGTGCACGTTAAACACAGCACACTCACCTCAGGACTGTGCACGTTACACACAGCACACTCACCTCAGGACTGTGCACGTTACACACAGCACACTCACCTCAGGACTGTGCACGTTACACACAGCACACTCACCTCAGGACTGTGCACGTTACACACAGCACACTCACCTCAGGACTGTGCACGTTACACACAGCACACTCACCTCAGGACTGTGCACGTTACACACAGCACACTCACCTCAGGACTGTGCACGTTACACACAGCACACTCACCTCATGACTGTGCACGTTACACACAGCACACTCACCTCAGGACTGTGCACCTTACACACAGCACACTCACCTCAGGACTATGCAAGTTACACACTGCACACTCACCTCAGGACTGTGCACGTTACACACAGCACACTCACCTCAGGACTGTGAATGTTACACACAGCACACACACCTCAGCACTGTGCACCTTACACACAGCACACACACCTCAGGACTGTGCACGTTACACACAGCACACTCACCTCAGGACTGTGCACGTTACACACAGCACACTCACCTCAGGACTGTGCACGTTACACACAGCACACTCACCTCAGGACTGTGCACGTTACACACAGCACACTCACCTCAGGACTGTGCACGTTACACACAGCACACTCACCTCAGGACTGTGCACGTTACACACAGCACACTCACCTCAGGACTGTGCACCTTACACACAGCACACTCACCTCAGGACTATGCAAGTTACACACTGCACACTCACCTCAGGACTGTGCACGTTACACACAGCACACTCACCTCAGGACTGTGAACGTTACACACAGCACACACACCTCAGCACTGTGCACCTTACACACAGCACACACACCTCAGGACTGTGCACGTTACACACAGCACACACACCTCAGGACTGTGCACCTTACACACAGCACACACACCTCAGGACTGTGCACCTTACACACAGCTCACTCACCTCAGGACTGTGCACGTTACACACAGCACACTCACCTCAGGACTGTGCACGTTACACACAGCACACTCACCTCAGGACTATGCACCTTACACACAGCACACTCACCTCAGGACTGTGCACGTTACACACAGCACACTCACCTCAGGACTGTGCACGTTACACACAGCACATTCACCTCAGGACTGTGCACGTTACACACAGCACACTCACCTCAGGACTGTGCACGTTACACACTGCACACTCACCTCAGGACTGTGCACGTTACACACAGCACACTCACCTCAGGACTGTGCACGTTACACACAGCTCACTCACCTCAGGACTGTGCACGTTACACACAGCACACTCACCTCAGGACTGTGCACGTTACACACAGCACACTCACCTCAGGACTGTGCACGTTACACATAGCACACTCACCTCAGGACTGTGCACGTTACACACAGCACACTCACCTCAGGACTGTGCACGTTACACACAGCACACTCACCTCAGGACTGTGCACGTTACACACAGCACACTCACCTCAGGACTGTGCACGTTACACACAGCACACTCACCTCAGGACTGTGCACGTTACACACAGCACACTCACCTCAGGACTGTGCACGTTACACATAGCACACTCACCTCAGGACTGTGCACGTTACACACAGCACACACACCTCAGGACTGTGCACGTTACACACAGCACACTCACCTCAGGACTGTGCACGTTACACACAGCACACTCACCTCAGGACTGTGCACGTTACACACAGCACACTCACCTCAGGACTGTACACGTTACACACAGCACACTCACCTCAGGACTGTGCACGTTACACACAGCACACTCACCTCAGGACTGTGCATGTTACACACAGCACACACACCTCAGGACTGTGCACCTTACACACAGCACACTCACCTCAGGACTGTGCACCTTACACACAGCACACACACCTCAGGACTGTGCACCTTACACACAACACACACACCTCAGGACTGTGCACCTTACACACAACACACACACCTCAGGACTGTGCACCTTACACACAACACACACACCTCAGGACTGTGCACCTTACACACAGCACATTCACCTCAGGACTGTGCGCTTTATACACAGCACACACACCGCAATAATTTATAATGTGACTGTCACTGTGCAATACTTTATATGTGCAATACCTCACTCCATAATATGTAACACAACACATACACCTGACTGTGCACCTTACACCCCCCCCTTTTATGTTATTTATTTATTTTTATTTATTTATTTATTTTTTCTGTTTCCCCCCTTCCCCTCTCTCTACACGCTGTTTGCACTGTTATTGGAGATGCTTTAAGCTCATTGTGCATGTGTATAGTGACAATAAAGGCATTCTATCTATCTTCTCTTCCATATTGGGGTGTCGGTGGGTGGGTGAGTGTGTGTGTGTGTGTGTGTGAGAGAGAGAGTGTGTGTGTTTGTGTGTGTGCGAGAGAGAGGGGGGGTAGAGAAAGAGAGAGGTATGAGTTTTTAAAGGTTGCAGCCAGTACATTACTGAAAAGTCCTTAATCTCCAAATGTCCATTGTTCATCATAATCATATGAGAAAGAAAGTCCTACTTGAAAGTTTGCCTCCTCCACACGAACACATTCCTCAACAGAGTCAACAGCGGAGGTTGCAGACTCAGGCGATTTGAAAAAGGTAGTTAGTTTCAGAAGTGCAGCTGCATTCTTTTTGCCCCTTTTTTTTTCGTTTAGTGCGACCACTCTCATAACTGCGCTTCATCTTGTTTACAGTTCCCTCTGCTTTGGTTTGAATTTCCGTCGCGCACCTGTCTACGTCTTCAGATCATGGACTAGTCCAATGTAAAACAATCAGGGTGTGTGTGTGTGTGTGTGCTGGGACAAATACTATATACACATGAATTCGATATTCTGATGCTATTTTGATGTGTTTTTCCATTTATATCGTTGACTACTTAATATCAGAGACAAATTAAGATTACATATATATTGTTTGGTGTTTACCGTGACGGGGCTGACCGTTAGGGGCCCCCAAATTTTGGGGGCCCGAGGCAACCGCCTTGGTTTGCCTAATGGTAAGTCTGCCCCTGCAGGGCCCTACGCAACGTGCATAATGTGCGTGGGTGAACTGGTACTACACACACACACACCAAGACGATGTCTCTCTTCAAAAGGATCCAGCTGTTGGGGGCGGAGTCTAGCTGTGTTTACCTTTCTGGAGTTTAATATTTGGAAGTGGTTTATTTAAAGCTATTGACTGCAGCAAGTTATCACTTCTTGGCCTTTTGCCTAAGATCAAGTGTAGTATCTGTTCTTATCAGTTTAATATCTGATATGTTCTTTAAATGAGGACGATATATTAAACAGATTTTTAGAACAAGGAGCTGGAATAAGGGCTTGTTCTTTCTGCTCCACACATCAATCTGGTATTGCAGTATCTCCAGGAATGGTGCCCTTGTTTAAAAACTAAAAAAAAGGCAAACTTTTCTTTAATATGTCAGTTTAATGTTTGTGTTTTCTATATAAGAGTAGATGTTTGATAGTTGAGAGCTAGAAGTGGGGTTTGCTTTTTCTGTTCCATGTATCTGTGTGACATTATAGTAGTCCTAGAAAGAGTTATTTTGCTCAAAAAATAAAGAAAATTCTTTTTTTTTTTGTCTGGTCTGATTCTTCCCTGTTTTCTGGTTTTCTCCATGTTTATAACAAGCAACTGGACTGTTAGTCTGCAGTAATTCTTTTTCTTACTTTTTCATGAGACAATATTTCCTACCTTCTACTTTCTTTTTATTTACTTACTGGCTTATTTTTTTTTCTCTGCCTGTTTGCAATGGCTAAGAAAGCTGTAAAGATGCAAGAGACTGGCCCAGGCCACCTTACCCTATATAGACAGGGCTGAGCCAGGTAAAAACTGCCCTTTTTTCCTGTCAAGGTTTTCTCAACAGATTCTGGTACTTCAGACCATACTGATCAAATTAAGATTTTTGCGCCATCTTGAAATTTGTTCAGAATCCAAGATGCCACCAAAATTCCTAGATGGCCGCCAGGATACCTAAAATCGGTTCTGTGTGGGAGGAAATTGTCCAAAGATCTGTTTTTTTGGCCTAAATTGATGATTTATGGTGAGAGAAATAAGATTCCATGGTTTTCAAATCCTTACCCAGTGTTTTCATCATGCAAATCCAAGATGGCCGCCATATGCGGCCCCCTAAACTACAAAGTATCATATCTCCTGTTCTAGAAGGACTACAGCCGTAATTCTGGTGTCTATTCATAGGTTTTCATGGTCAGGGAATCCATTTCTGCAGGTATTTTGCAAATCTGACCATTTGGTCAATCAGAAAATCCAAAATGGCGCCCCACCATGGAGAAATGGTCTTGTGTGATTTGTGATCAAGGGACATAGTTGGTTGAATTCAAATTAATTGTATGATATTCTCATGTTCATGTAAGGTTTCATGTCCTGTTTCTGTGTATTAGATAACTGCGGGATAACTGGTTATCTCTAATTGACATCTAATCTATCTCTAATCCCAGTTTTTAGAAAACTAAAATCATAGAAATATCACCCAGTTCACAAATTTTAATGGGGATAAATAACTGTGATTTCTTTTCCAGCATCACCAGAGTCTCTGTGATGCTGTTGGCAGGCAAGCAATAGACTTTTGTGTAAACCACACTAATGGCAGCAAAACCGCTTTTGAGCCAGGGAGCCAATGACGGAGAATTGTGTGTTCTTTGCAATAGTTGCATTAAAGCGAAAGAAGATTTTTCCAAAGTGGCAAAAGATGGGCTGAAACGGTATTGGGAGTTAGCAGACAGGTGGTCAAGAATAGATAGCAGTTTGGATTAGGAATAATTTCTGCAGACCAGAATACGGATGTACAGCAAGCAGAAGGTTAAATCGAGTTCAGGGATCTTGCCAGATGAGAGCAGCGCTGATGAGCACATAAAGAGGAGTAACTTCCAGGCACAGATATGGTACCAGTGTCTGCAGCCAAATATAGAGTACCCATCCATCGACAGTGGCAGCGGTTGGGAAAGAACAGACGAGGGTATCCGGCCAATTTGGTTTACATGTCCACAACTGCCACCAAGTCTCTCCAAGAAAAAGACCAAGAGAAAGGATCAACAGAAGGGTAAGCAGTGTTTCTCTAATTTGATCTAATTCTTTTCAAATTCAAGAACAAAGTGCATTTACATTGAATCCAATGTTCTGTCTTGCAGGCTCAGCTGAATATGATGCAGATCTTGAGACAGTAGATGAGAGTGGCCCAGCTCGACCAAAGAACAGGAAATCCTCCAGAAAACGACAAGTTTATGGTAGATAAATTTCTTTATCCAGGTCCAAGTCAGTTCTTTTCATTTTTCTTCTATTAAATTTTCACCTTGCTCAAAATGTTAACATCACTTTCAGGTTCAACTGATTGTACAGATGAGACCCTGGAAGAGAGTGAACCACTTCATGAGGAACAAAGCGAAGGAGAACATGCTTCAAGAACTGGTGACGAGTGCTTTGGTGACGATGAAACGTCTGAAACAGAGGATACAGATACGGAGAATATTTCTGATAGTGACATTTCTGAATTTTTAACATCTGAGAGTGATGACTTTACTGATCTTGACATTAGTGATTAAGGAGACAGTGCATATTCATAGTTAACAGATGGAATATCCCAAACGAATGGTGTACTGAATACTCAAGGGCCTTTGGACTTTTTTTTTTTTTTTTGGACAGCAATGTTAGGGCTATTTTGTGCATAAGGTGTCCTATGATTACAAGAGCACTGAATAGACATTACCCACTTTTTGTTTTTTGTATCAGTTGAATCAACAGGTCTTGAGTATGGTTGAATCAACAGACTGCGGCAATAGCCCCAATCAGGGGCATATCAAGCTTTCCAAAAGTGGCGGTGTTCTGGAATGGGGAAGCCATATCATTAGAAATTGGTTTATGGCTATATACCGTACACGCCTGGCGTGTACACTGTGATGTACTGTCAATGACCGATATGGAACTTTTTCATACCCATGGTCCATGGATGCAAATGAAAGGGAGGACAGCAGAAAGCCTATAAATCCAGTTGACTCCAGCCAAGTTCTGCATTTCATGCAGAGATCTATCATGTTGGGTTTTGGTGTTGTTACTGCCAGGGCTATGTAATTATTCAGTAAGTGAAGGCAAAAAGTATTGAGTGATAATTCTAGGTAACAGGATACTGTTCTATAACAGAGATGTCAGTATTGCTGCCTACACTGGTATACACTGATATAAACAAAACCAAAATTTTCACATACCCCAAGAAGTCATACACAGTGTATAGATCATACACCATCATGCATAACAGTTTGGACTGGGATCGCTTTGTGTGAGCAGGAGGCATGGCTAATCAGTTCATGTTGGAGAAGCGCAGCATCCTGGAAGGACCTCTTTAGTATAGCATTCAAATAAGACGGGGCAGTTCCTGCTTTTAATGTCTTTAATTATTCAAACTCGTGTACAAAACTTGTTTGCATCATGCATTACATCAGGTTTAATGCATAAAATTTGAAAATGATGCAATAGACTACACATACAACAAACACTTAATGGCCAAATAACATTACTGTACAACAATTATTGAACATTCATTCGATTTGAAATGCCTTTAAATCTCAATTGAAAAACTCTTCTAAAAAGTGATAAACAGTAATAATGCATGAAAAGTAGACTTGGTACAAACACACACACTCGTAATAAAAAACTTGCCTCAACTGACTTTACAACTAGTAACTACTACTATTTAACATCACTGTCAACAAATCCTGACAACCTTACTTTACCCTGACACACTATTTCTGTTTGAAACAACCAAATGTGTTTTTTCTTTGCTCCTTATAAGAAACAAATTGTTGAGCAATCATTTGTCTGTCCAACAGGTCAAGGTTGTTCTTCTGAACATGACACACAGCTACACTATTAAGACGTGTTTGTGTCACGCTACTTCGCAGCCATGTTTTCAGCCTTCTTAGAACAGATCATTCATACATTACTCACTTTTTAATATTATACAGACATTTAAGTGCACATGTCAAGCAAACCTATCCAAGTTGCTTTGGATAAAAGTGTCTGCTGCTACTAAGTATAATGTTATGGATCTTAACATTTTTGGATGACATAATCAAGAGCAGTAATATAATCAATGTAGGTTCATATAATCAATCAAGGTTTTGGAGGTTTTTGATATAGACATGCATCATTAAAATGGTGTACCCCTACTTCAAAAACAAAAAGTTAGCCACTCACAGGAGATTGAGGAGGACTCAATTTGGTTCTCCAAAATAGCTTAATTATCCCCAACGTGATCACACAAAAGCCTAAAAACATGTTCTACTTCTCCATGTACTCAGGGACCTTGTGGTGCAACGGTAGCGCGTCTGACTCCAGATCAGAAGGCTGCGTGTTCAAATCACGTCGAGGTCAAGCTTGTTTGGACCTTCCAGCAAGATGGCGTGCTGAGTAGTCAAGCCTTTGGTATGCTCTGCAAGCCTAGTCCCAAATTGCAACAAAATTAAAATAGTTTTAGTCAGCCGAAGCCAGAAAAATGATGTTCGAGGAAGTTAAAGCCTCGGGAAGTGAAATAAAGTCGACGCTGGAAATAGGGGCCGAGGTGAGCCTAGCATTGGCTAACGAAGCTAACGTTAATGTTCGCCAAGAAGAAACAGAGGATATGGAGGCAACTTGCTCTGTGGTAAGAAGAAGACAACACAGCCCTCCATCCAATGTCACTGTCTCTGCTAAGAAACAGAAGGGAATGCCGAAACTACAGCTGGAATTCATGTCTAATGTGGACGTCCTAGCTACTATCCAGAACTTAACGGCATTAGTAGAGGACTTCGGTGCACAGCTAAAACAGAACAACATCATGATAGCTAACGTCGCAAAGGCAGCGGAGTTTAACGCTGCGAACATCAAAGAGGGACAAGAAAAGACTAAAGTGCTTGAAAATGCGGTGCGGGAGCTTCAGAAGGAGAATTTGGAGCTGAAAGAAAAAACTGAGGAATTGGAGCGATATCAAAGAAGATGGAACCTCCGTCTAAATGGGCTCCTCGAAACTGAGGGCGAGAATACCCGACAGGAGGTAGCAGAGCTAACAACAAGGATGATACCAGAATGGTCACACAAAATGGACATAATTCTGGACACTGTTCACAGACTGGGGAAACCAAAACCAGGAAAGACTCGTCAGATCATCTTACAATTCACCTCAAGAACCCACCGCGACGCACTTTGGAAACAAGCGAAGGATGACAGGGTGTGTGCCGAGAGGAAGGTACGCTTCAAAGAGGACCTCACCACAGCGGAACGAGATGCTCGCAACGCGCTCTGGCCAAAGATTGAAAGAGCGAGACAGCAGGGAATGAAGGCATTCTTCAGAGGACCCTTCGGATTGATCAACGGACAACGCATTCAGGAATAGGAAAGGTGATCGGGTATACCAGCTGACTACGATAAAATGTAAAGGGAGGAAAATGTTTATTAGGGGCGTTGCTGAAGTTAAAAACTTACCATTACTTTTGACGGCAGGTGCTTAATTTAAAGCCACTAGAGTAGCCTGTTTGGCTCTTTTCTTTTATTTTTTTGTCCATCGTTCTTTTATTTATGTCATTGTTTACCACAGAAGTTTCAGTTACATCTCTAAATGTAAGGGGTCTTAAAGACAACACGGAAAGGAAAGCTTTGTTTTTGTTTTGCAAAGGGCAGAAAAATACTTTCACGTTTATGCAGGAGACACATTCTATGAGGGAGGATGAAACGTTTTGGACACAACAATGGGGAGAAAAGATTTTTTTCAGTCATGGCACAGAACGGTCAGGAGGAGTGGCAATTTTGCTAAATAACTGTTCTGGGAAACACTTGTATGTGAAGGCAGACGAACATGGACATTGGTTGATTGCAGTGATGGACTTAGTAAGTAAGTAAGTAAGTAAGTAAGCTTAATTTGTATCGCACATTTAAACACAGCATGCACTGACCAAAGTGCTGTACAGAGTCAGTATTAAAAGACAAATGATCAAAAATAAAAAGAAATAAATAAAATAAAACTATAATGATAACAACAATAACAATAAGCTGATGGTTAGGGAAAGGCCAAGGAATAGAGATGGGTTTTTAGCCTAGATTTAAAGGCAGAGATGGAGGGAGCAGATCTAATGTCCGGTGGGAGCTGATTCCAGAGACGTGGAGCAGCAACAGAAAAAGCTCTGTCACTTCTCTGCTTCAGCCGCGAGCGAGGTACATGAAGAAGCCCTGTGTTAGAGGATCTTAGAGACCTTTGGACTGAGTGGGGCTGTAAAAGGTCATTGATGTAGGCTGGGGCCAGCCCACTGAGTGCTTTAAAAACAAATAATAAGACTTTAAATTGTATTCTGAAAAAGACTGGGAGCCAGTGCAAGGAGGCCAGAATGGGAGTGATGTGCTCACGTCTCCTGGTGCCAGTTAACAGACGTGTAGCTGCGTTTTGGACCAGCTGTAAACGTCTAAGTGAGGTTTGAGGGAGGCCAAGATAAAGGGAATTGCAGTAATCCAGTCGTGATGTGATAAAAGCATGGATGACTATTTCAAGATCATTATGAGATAGGAAGGCTTTGAGGCGGGAAATCACTCTGAGTTGGTAAAAACTATTTTTGAGTCACTTAAATGACTCAAGGCTCATTTTGCTGAATGTGTATGGGTACAACAACAGACAGAAGAATTTGGACTTGTTAAAAGACATGACAAATGAAATAGAGAGATGCAAACTATCTTACCAATGTGAAAATGTATTAATAGGAGGGGATCTTAATTTGGTAAATGATGAATGGTTGGATAGGTCTCCCCCAAGAGGCCATACTTATTCACCGAATAAGACATTTCAAGAATTCTGCCATTCAAATGCGCTACAAGACGCCTGGAGGCACTACAATGGTAACAAAGTACAATTTTCTTGGTTTCAACCAAATGGGAGTCATCTGTCTAGGTTGGATTACTGGTTGCTATCAGACCTTCTTTTAGGACTGGTGTCTGATGTAAGAATGTCAGCAGCTCCGTTAACAGATCATTCAGTTATCTCTCTGGTACTAAAACCCCCTGAACCACAATTTCATTCTAAGGGTTATTGGAAATTCAACTCAGAGTTACTTTCACATGATTGTTACTGTACGGGTGTCAAGCAACTTATAAAAGAGGTTATGGATATGGAGGATTTTTCCTCATACATACTGAAATGGGAATTCTGTAAGTATAAAATAAGACAATATTCAATCGCTTACAGTAAAAATCTTAAAAAGTCTCAAAGACAAGAGGAACTGCAGCTCATTAAGGAGCTGAATGCCACATGCAACAAGCCCACACTTACAGATAATGACAAACAAACTCTATTGACTCTGCAGACAAAGTTGGATGATATGTATGCAAGAAAAGCCAAGGGTGCTTGTGTTAGATCTCGGGCGAGGTGGATAGAAGAGGGGGAAAGAAACTCAGCATATTTTTGTCGCCTTGAAAAAAACAGACAGCAAAGGAATGAAATACGATCTTTACTGATTGATAATAACCTATGCAAGGATCAAAGGGTTATTTCTAAAGAGATTCTAACCTTCTATAGCCAACTGTATACTTCCAAGTTCTCAGAGAACGAGACACTCACTTTCTTTGAAGGTATTAAACACCACATTCCACAAATTACAGAAGTATTCAGGGACACTTGTGATGGAGAGTTACAGATTCAAGCAATGGATGCAGTTATCAGTAAAATTAAAATTAACAAATCCCCGGGGGTTGATGGCTTAACTGCCAATTTCTACAAACATTTTTGGCCAGATGTGCACCATTTTCTTTTCCATACATTCCTTGAAATATTAAACAGCCACACACTTTCCCCATCCATGAAACAAGGTATTATAATACTAATTCCCAAACCATAGAAGACCTATTACACTTCTCACAACAGACTACAAGATTTTAACTTATGTTTTTGCAAACCGTCTTAAAACAGGTATTGAACAATGTGTTAGTGAGTCTCAGTCAGGCTTTATGAAGAATAGATCTATTCATAATAACATCAGGTTAATTCTGGACATTATAGATTACAGTGATATGATAGAAAATGAAGGTTTTATACTGTTTCTAGATTTTTTCAAAGCATTTGATACTTTAGAACATAACTTCCTCTTTCAGTCTCTTGAATACTTTGGTTTTGGGAATGGATAATGTAATTTTGTCAAGACATGTTACAAGGACATAAATAGTGTGGTTGCTCTACCCAGCGGAACAACCACACATTTTCCAATTCAAGTAGGGGTAAGACAAGGCTGTCTTATTAGCCCATACCTATTTATCTTGGCAGTAGAAATGTTGGCTATTCATATTAAAAATTACACAGAACTAACAGCACTCCGTGTGCTTGATACAGATATAAGTCATAAGTCAATTAGCGGATGACACAACAATTTTTCTGAAGGATAAACATCAAATCCCAGTGGCGATTAAAGGGATTGAAATGTTCTCCAAAGCCTCAGGTTTATGCCTTAAAGGAACAGTCCACTGTACTTCCATAATGAAATATGCTCTTATCTGAATTGAGACGAGCTGCTCCGTACCTCTCCAAGCTTTGCGCGACCTCCCAGTCAGTCAGATGCAGTCAGACACGCTGTCACTCCTGTTAGCAATGTAGCTAGGCTCAGTATGGCCAATGGTATTTTTTGGGGCTGTAGTTAGATGCGACCAAACTCTTCCATGTTTTTCCTGTTTACATAGGTTTATATGACCAGTGACATGAAACAAGTTCAGTTACACAAATTGAAACGTAGCGATTTTCTATGCTATGGAAAGTCCGCACTATAATGACAGGCGTACTAACACCTTTTGCGCGCTTCGGCAGCGCATTGATACGGAGCTCAGATATCAATGCACTGCCGAAGCGCATAGAAGGTGTTATAAACCTATGTAAACAGGAAAAACGCGGAAGAGTTTGGTCGCATCTAACTACAGCCCCAAAAAATACCATTGGCCATACTGAGCCTAGCTACATTGCTAACAGGAGTGACAGCGCATCTGACTGCGTCTGACTGACTGAGAGGTCACGCAAAGCTCGGAGAGGTACGGAGCAGCTCGTCTCAATTCAGTTAAGAGCATATTTCATTATGGAAGTACGGTGGACTGTTCCTTTAATATCACCAAATGTGAGCTCATGCCTATCAAACAATGTGAAGAGTTGGTCATTAATAGTATACCAGTTAAAAGGGAAATAAAATACTTGACAAACAGAGAAGAATCAAGCTTAATATAACAGACACCATTCAGAAAGGGAAAACGAGGCTGGATATATGGCAGCAAAGAGATTTGTCTGTTTTTGGCAGGGTGTACCTAACAAAAATGGAATTTTTATCTAGGTGCATCTATCCTTCACACTCCTTAGCCATCCCAAAAGATGAAATTAAAGCTGTTAATCAAGCTAATTTCAGCTTTATATGGAGGAATAAAACTCACTATTTACAGAAAGCATACATTGTCAAGGACTTTAAAGAGGGGGGGTTAAAAGTTATTGACTTTAACTGTTTAAATGGCATGATTAAACTTAACTGGATTAAGGAGTACTTGAAGAAGAGTGAAGCCTTTTGGTACTGTATACCCAGACTGATCTTTAGTAGAGTTGGTGGCTTGCCTTATCTCCTGTCATGTGACTTTGCCATTTCAAAATTACCAATCAAATTGTCAGACTTTCACCAGCAAGTTCTAATGTACTGGAAACTTATCTACAAGCACAATTTCACACCCCATTCTTCCTCTATTTTGAACAATAGATATGTTACATTGAGTCATAAATCCTTGTATATAAAAGAATGGAAAGAGAAGAATATTTGTTCCATATTGGATATTTTGGATGATGAAGGGAACATTTTTTCTTATAATACATTTTGTGTTAAGTATGGTTCCCCCCCGAAACAACAATTTCATAATGTCATTAAAGCTATCCCTGAAGGTTTGATTAAAACTATCAAAAACTATTTGAAATATGACAGTTTACAACCCAAGTTGCCTGATTTAATTGTGAAAGGTGTGCATCTACTAGATATTAAAAGTACAAACAAGTTTATAAGAGAACGCTTCCGAGAAGAGTTTCACCTGGTGAGACCAATAAGAAATACAACTTCTTTTACTGAAAGCCAGTTAGTCTCACTCAGAACTAAATATTTGAAGTTCCCAATTCCACCAAAAGCAAAAGAGGTGCATTTTAAAACCATTAATAACATATATCCATCAAAAGAATTGCTACACCACAGATTTAATATTGATTTAGAGCTATGTGTGTTCTGTAAGAAATAAATAGATGCAACTGTACACATTTTCAGTGATTGTTTGGGAACACAAAGTTTTTGGGTTGCTGTGAAGAACTGGTTGGCAATATCTGGACCTAGACTTACAGCTGAAGAAATTCTTTTTGGCACCACAAGGGGAAACTCAGAAGAGAATTACATGGTGAATGTTGTTATAATTTTAGGTAAATTCTTTATTCATAAAACCAGATATCTAAAAACGTTCCCTCACTTTATAGTATTTAAAACAGAATTTAATACATACTGGAATTCACTTAATAAAATGACAAGTAAGAAAGCAATTGTCCTTAAAAATATTATCTGCAATTTTATCTAACAGCCCTTGTACATGTAGAAATGAAATTACTGTCCTATTTTTTATTGTCTGTGGTAGTTGTGTTAGTACAAAGAGACTTGGCTATGTAGATGGCAGTGTTTTTTTTTCTTTCTTTGTTCTTTTCTTTCTCTTTTTCTTTCTTTCTTTGTTTTGTGTTTGTCTTGTTTGTTTTATGTTTTTTGACTACATGTGAGATGTAATGTTAAGTTCTTTAAAATACTCTTATATGAGCATGTAACATGTACTGTGTTATAATCTTAAGTGTACACATGCTTTGTATTGAGATTGAATTTCAATTAAAAAAAAACTTCTCCACGTACTCGATTGGAATACTAAATACTGGCCTCCAGTGGTGACACAAACAAGACAGTTTTGGTGACTGAGCGAGTCCGCCAAGTTCGGGTGAGAAAAACTGTTTTGAGTCCGTTGCGTGGCTGTTTTTTGTCTAACGTTATGGCAATAGTTTACTTCCTTGTTACACATTTTATAGTAGCTGTATAATTTTCATAATGATGTCATTTTAATCTGACAAAAGTGCGGGGGATGAAATTGTGTTTCAACAAAAGTGGGGGGGATGAAACGTACGCATCCCCCGCGGGTGATTCGCCCCTGATCACAGGTGTTCAGCTGAGGCTTGTGCACTGAAACTCCTCCATATTCCTTGAATAAGTTAATGATATAATGCAATGTAGAGGGTGAAATATCCAAATCCCTTCCTTTATTTCTTTGAGGAACATTTGTTTTTCAACATTTCAATAATTTTCTCACGCATTTGTTGACAAACTGGAAATCCTCGGCCCATCTTTGCTCCTCAAAGACTAGGCCTTTCCTGGATATCGATTTTGTACCAAATCATGAATACAATCACCCAGGGGCGCAGATAGGATTTTTGAACTGGGGGGGACTGAGCTGTCAGCAAATGATTCCATTTTGTGTATATGTGTGTGTGTATATATATATATATATATATATATATATATATATATATATATATATACATACACACACACACACTACTGTTCAAAAGTTTGGGGTCACTTTGAAATGTCCTTATTTTTGAAAGAAAAGCACTGTTCTTTTCAATGAAGATCACTTTAAACTAATCAGAAATCCACTCTATACATTGCTAATGTGGTAAATGACTATTCTAGCTGCAAATGTCTGGTTTTTGGTGCAATATCTCCATAGGTGTATAGAGGCCCATTTCCAGCAACTATCACTCCAGTGTTCTAATGGTACAATGTGTTTGCTCATTGCCTCAGAAGGCTAATGGATGATTAGAAAACCCTTGTACAATCATGTTAGCACAGCTGAAAACAGTTGAGCTCTTTAGAGAAGCTATAAAACTGACCTTCCTTTGAGCAGATTGAGTTTCTGGAGCATCACATTTGTGGGGTCGATTAAATGCTCAAAATGGCCAGAAAAATGTCTTGACTATATTTTCTATTCATTTTACAACTTATGGTGGTAAATAAAAGTGTGACTTTTCATGGAAAACACAAAATTGTCTGGGTGACCCCAAACTTTTGAACGGTAGTGTGTATACCGGTACATGTTATTTCACCTCCCTCACTGCCATCACCAGGAACTACCTGCAGGCCAGGGCAATGATAACATTTTAACATAGCCTATGGAAATCCAAAGTTTACACATTATCATCACGCACAGAAATTGCAAAACTAGTTTTAAAACCGCTAAATTCCAACTGTTAAACATAGCGAGAGGCTGGGCTACGTGTGTGTGTGTAAAGTGTAAACCAGTGCATCCTGACTTTCTAACTATGCCTGTGTGTTGCGTGAGCGGCAGTCAGTCAACAACTCTTCACAAAGTTTCCTTATGAAACAATAAGCTCGCTGAAATTATGGCAGGGAACGCCAGATTAAACATTAAAACTGCCTTCTGAGCACTGTATCTACAGGCTACCACCGAAAGAAGGAGGCTACCAGAAAGGCTTCTCTACTCCGTACGATTTTACTTTCACTCCGACATTACTTTGAACAGACTATCAAAAAATTGCAAGGTGATATGATAAAGTAAGGCACAGTGTACTTACAGTCATTGTTTTTTGTTGAAAAAACGATGCAATAGTTTTCTGCCTTTTGGCACCCTTCATCATGCCGTGTTGGGGTCCTGAACTAGGAGGAGCTGTCCCCAATATGCCTGTCAAACTTGTAACCATAGCAACCAAGCTCGAGCTCGCAACCTGTGCAGTCTGCGCAGTTGCAACTATGTCTGTACTGCTGTGCACCTCAATAAACCGAATGGTAATTAGTCTTTTGATTTTTCCGTGAGGTTTCCCTTATGCAAAGAAATAAGACAGCATAGACGTTTTTTCCTCCCTATAAGTGGGGGGGACCGAACGAGGTGAATTTAAATCTGGGTGGGATGAATCCCCCCCGTCCCCCCCTCTATCTGCGCCCGTGCAATCACCTGTTGGCATCATCTGTTTCAAATTACATCATTGTTTAATTGTTTTACCCCATCACTAGCCCTAAATTTCCCTGTCCCAACTTTTTTTTGGAATGTGTTGCAGACGTGAAATGCAGGAATTGATGTATATTAGTAAATGAAATGAAGTTGACCAGGCACATGCTCTCTCTCACAGCTTGTGGTTCCTTGGCTCTGTGGGTGGCTCCAGACCAGTTTGTCTAGCTGAAGGCTGAACACCACTGCTGCCTGAAACATCATGAAAATGAGGAAATAAGAAACTCCACAACTGTATAATTTTTGTGGCTTGTTTGAGATCTGACAATTATTTCTTCACCCACATCTAAAGATTTGCGATATAAGCTAGTATATCCTTATTATTATGGACAGAATATAGGCTATATATCTCATGGATATATAAATTAAATAATCAAACAGCTGGATTTCAGTTGTTGATGGCAAAATGCTGTTGACCGCAGCAGTGATTTCAATACTGCGTTTTTCTGACTTTCTATGATGCTACTTTTCTGGCTGCCATATATAAATAATCTGTTCAATTGGACATTTGAGCTTCTATTTGGAGGGTGGAGAAATGTTTCTTCTTGAACGTATCATGCCTATCCATGTTGGAAAGTCTTAGGCACAGGCTCTAAACCGAGAATATTTAGGGGTGTGATATTTAAATGGCGATGATTTACAGATGCTACATTTATCAATGACCGATCAGTCTTATGCCGTGATTTCCTCCGGGTGCTCCGGTTTCCCCCACAGTCCAAACACATGCAGGTTAGGTTAACTGGTGACTCTAAATTGACCGTAGGTGTGAATGGTTGTCTGTGTCTATGTGTCAGCCCTGTGATGACCTGGCGACTTGTCCAGGGTGTACCCTGCCTTTCGCCCGTAGTCAGCTGGGATAGGCTCCAGCTTGCCCGCGACCCTGTAGAACAGGATAAAGCGGCTAGAGATAATGAGATGAGTATTTGTTTTACTGGCAGCACTGTGACGCGTGCAGTTTTATATGTTCACCCCACATGGGTTCTTCAGTTTCTTCCCACCTCCAAAATAAACAAGACTGTAGGAAATTTGCTGGGATAAAATGTCCCTGTGTGTGAATGAGCATGTAAAATGGTCTGTACATGGTGCTCTGTCAAGTTATAGTTATGGTAGTTAAGTTATAGGGCCAGTGGTGCAACGGATAACGTGTCTGACTACGGATCAGAAGATTCTAGGTTTGACTCCTTGCTGGCTTGAAAACTTTAAAGGGTGGCATAGTGGTTAGCACTTTTGCCTTACAGCAAGAAGGTTCTGGGTTCGAGCTCAGTGGCTGGTGTGGGCCTTTCTGTATGGAGTTTATATGTTCTCCCTGTGTCTGCGTGGGTTTCCTCCGGGTGTTCCGGTTTCCCCCACAGTTCAAAGACATGCAGTTAGGTTAACATGGGGTGGCCTTGGGTTGAAGTGCCCTTGAGCAAGGTACCTAACCCCTGACTGCTCCCTGGGCGCTGTCGTGTGGCTGCCCACTGCTCTAGGTGTGTGTGCATGCGTTCACTGCTTCAGATGGGTTAAATGCAGAGGATAAATTTCGCTGTGCTTGAAGTGTGCATGTGACAAATAAAGGTTTCTTCTTCTAAGTTAGCATATAAATAAAAAATTGGTTTGAAAAATAAATATTTGCATATGAATTCTGCTCCAAAAATCACTAAACTTTTCCACCATTATTAGATCGCAGCGATTTACAGGTTAGCGGTGCTGCATGCATGACGTCATGTGCACCAATGCCTTTTTTGTGTCCACATGGACTCTATACTATTCTCTGCAGTGGTGTCCGTTCTTGAAATCAATTCTGTTGAAAGAGACAAAAAGGCTCTTCAAATTTGTCCCCAATCTTTGGTTGGCTGTTTGAGGATGATTTAGAACCTATAGCCATGGAGAAAGAGGAGGACAAATATACAAGCCAAGTTGCTCGTGAAGAAGAAGAGCAACAGGGGGGCAGCCAACATGGCGTCAGTGTAATATGTGATTTGTGGAGCTCCGCAACATGATAAACGAAACCTAATGTGCTGAATTGCTAAATATGCTTAAGGGCTGATTAGAATGAACCTAACTGATAAACTAAATAGCTACTACAAGGACCTCACTCAGAAACAATTTTTTAATCCTTGTTTTCTTTCATTTTATTCACGGTTATCCAACTAGTGCCTCAAGTTAACCATTCAGTGAACCTGCTAACTAAAGGAGAAGTGAACATATCACTATATGAACTAAACCGACAGGAGTTGGTAAGCATACTTGCTACTTTTTTCAGGTTATCCGTCAATATGGAAACAGAGGAAGGTAGCTGCGCTGTAATGCATTTCTATGCCAGAAAGTCTCTGAGTGAAAAGTTTGAACCAGATGCTTTACAAGACAAAATGGAACAGTGTTTGGTGCCACTACCAGAAACTCCGAAACCATGACCAGCCAAAAGGTCGAAGACATGTGCCAGTGACGAGGATTATAAAGAGGCTGTGCCCATCTCGCTTTTGCTAATAATAATGGAAAGAATTGAAAAGATGCAAGAAGAATCTCTCAAACGGCTGCAGTCACTTGAGGCAAAGGTTAAAGATAAGACAAATTCCATTAAAAGTGTCACTGACATCCCTGATTCTATGGGGAAACAGGTAGAAGATGTGACAAATCAAGTCATCGCCTTACAAAGTAAAGTCCACATCTTAGAAACAATGCAGTGACCTGGATGCCTATAAAAGAAGATGGAATCTATGAGTGTCTGGCATTCCGGAGCAAGCAGGTGAGAAAGTGAAGAATATCATTGTTGACATTTTCAAACACGTCTCCCAGGACATTGTGAACCAGCTGGCTTACTCAGTGGACACTGCTCACAGATTAGGTCCCTGCTCTGCAGAGGTGCGCTCCAGCCGTTGCATCATAGTTCAATTCCTGTCACGAGCACACAGGGACATTGGCAGTGGCATTTCCAAAACCCAAGGGCTGTCTTGAGATCACTGAAATATGCACAACTCACAGCAAACCCAAGGAAGTGTGCAATTTGGTGGGTGGAAGTACAGTATCTGGGCTTTCACTTGGGTCATGGGCAGGTGCGTCCCTAAATTGATAAGAATGCAGTGGTTGTGGCCTGCTCAAGACCAAAAAGGGGGTGAGGCAGTTCCTGGGGCTGGCTGGCTATTACAGGAGGTTTTTCTTAATTTTTTGGACTTTACCAGCCTGCTGACTGAGCTCACTAAAAAGGGAGGACTAGAGCTTATCTAGTGAACAGAGCAACTATGCAACGGAGGACGGATCAATGCAAACAGGCTTTTTCACAGATTGAAATATTGTTTCTCCAAGACCCTCGGTGTAAACATAAATACACAAACAAAACAAGCATTGATCTTAAAAAAAAGCATACACATACAATACCACACAAGCAGAAGTAGTGCAAATTATATTAGTGCAAATGGTAATAGTAACAGTGCAAAATGGCTAAGGATATGGGAGTATCTGCAATATGCAAATCATGATCCATTTACAGGATGAGTAGTGAGCAGATGTTGAGGTGAGGAAGTGTCATAAAGTGACAAGTGCTTTATTACTTGACAATACTACAGATGAATTGGAGTAACAGACTGAGTTATTTGGAGATAGGGGAGAGAGAGAGAATTCAGCATCCCAACAGCATGGTATATAAAGCTGCTCGCCAGTCTGGTGGAGCTAGCTTGGAGGCTCTGGTACCTTTTTCCAGAAGGCAGAGGACTGAAGAAGGTGTGTGAAGGGTTAGTAGGTCGATGTTTTGGTTGTACATGGCTGCCTGCATCACTGTCCCAGTCTGTAATGTCAAAACAGTTCTGAAGTGCAGAAGTAGCACCTCTGGCTGCACACGTATCTCTTTCAGAACTGATTTGGTTACTTTCACCCTTGGCCTGTATGCTGGCTTTAGCATAACTGTGATGTGGTCAGAGAGTCCGAGGTGGGGGACGGGGGCAGCCTTGTATGCTCCTTTGTTGTTAGTGAAAACAAGGTCCAGTGTATTATTTCCTCTTGTCGGGAAATCAACATGTTTGTGTAGCTTGGGTAAAACAGACTTTGGATTGGCAGAGTTAAAATCCCCAGCAAGACTAAGAAATCTATCTGGGCAGGCTGGCTCTTGCTCACTGATAGCTTGGTACAGTTCACTTAGTGCTGCCTCTCTGTTGATGTTATTAGTGCTGGGTGGAATGTATACAGTTACTAACAAAATAGCTGTAAATTCCATCAGCAGGTAAAAAGTTCAGCACTTCATGATCATAAACTCCACCAGAGCTGAACAGTGTTTAGAAACCACTATCATATCCCGACACTGAGCATTGCTTGGTCTTACCTCCCACTTCCCAGGCTCCGTCAGCTATGTGGCACATTAGCCAGTCTAGCTGTATGGCGGAGTCTGGGATGGTGTTATTTAGCCATGTTTCTGTGAAAATACAAACACATTTTCTTGTGTTGCACTGGGTGGCTCTCAGAAGGTGTGCATGGTCCATCTTATTGTCTATGGAACGAACATTGGCGAATATGATGGATGGTACTGCCAGTCTATTTGGATGAGCCGCTAGCCTAGCCCATGTCCCTCTGCACTTTCCCCTTTCCTGCTTCCTCTCACAATGCCTGCAGTGCCCCCTCTCCTGATAGGAAACAGTACTTGAAGTCAGTGATGTTGTGTTCTGGCAGAGTCGGCTGAGGCTCTAGAGTTTTTGTTCTTGTGCTGTTTGTCAAGCTGTGTTCACTTGTTCTGCCAATATTCACCAGAAACTGGTGACTGTACTTGTGTCTTAACGTATACAGACATGTAGACATTGATGAAGAAACATTTCAAAACACCATGTTATTGGGTTTGCGAGGGGCTGCTGCATCCATACATGCCGCCATCTTGAAACCATCTAATAACCATTAGATAAACCAACTTTTTTTTTTTGAGTGTGTTGCAGGCATCAAATTCTGAGTTTGTTTATATTTACAAAATACAATTAAGTTGGTCAGTAAAATTATTGAAAATCTCTTCTTTGTCCTTTTGTCAGTTAAATAAAGGTTCACGTGAATTAACACATCACAGATATTTGTTTTAATTGCTTTTTGGAAAATATCTAAACTTTTCTGGAAATGGGGTTAGTATTAGTCCATATGGAGATTATAACTAGGGGGCGGGTCACTCTGTGTAATCATCTGACAAGGCTGTTCCTGATTCGCTGAGTGAATCTACAGCGCTGGGCTCATTCAGTTTGCCCAAAGCCTCATTTTATATCATTGTTTATTTTTCTTTTCTTCTTCTTTATGATGGTGCTCTTGTACTTGGCTTCACAAAAGTCCAAAATAGTAATCTTTAAAACATGTGTTAACCAAAATAAGACAATGTAGAAGCCAAAAAATGAAATATTATACTGATTTTTTTTCTTTGAAAGACAGGAGGGCTTAGTCCTGCTAGCCCACAAGCTGCCGCTGGTGATTATACAGTTGAAGATTACTGGGGAAAAAAATCTCGTCTGTCTCTAAATCTTCAACTGTCCAGTTTCAGTGAGTCTATTGCCATTGTATCCTCAGATTCCGGTTCTTGGCTGACAGGACTGGAACTTGATGTGGTCTTCTGCTGTTGTAGCTCATCCAACTTAATGTTCGATGTGTTGTGCATTTTGAGATGGTTTTCTGCTCACCATGATTGTAAAATTTGGTTATTTGAATTGTCAGAGTGTAACACTTTGGCAGCTTGTGTAATTTCTAACAGCTGGAATACAGATATCACATTTCTGTATATTATATATATCAGATACTCACTGTGAATGTCTGAAATTCCTCGTGATGTTTGCTATTCAGTGGGGCATAGTGGTGTTTTCTCTGTTTCAGACTAGAAAACTGACATCAGGATGGATGCCTTAGGCCAAGTGGTCTAAGGTGCTGTTACAGCCTCCTCTGGAGGTGTGGGTTCAAATCCCACTTCTGATATTTGCTGCAGGGGGTTGTTGATGGGCCTTGTGGCCTGTGCTTGGCGTGAAAACGGAGGCTTTGGCTGGTGTGCCTTTGCAAAAGAAAAAAAGTGCTCAAAGCAATTTTTTGTCGCACTTGAATTTCAGTGCCTCCAGTAGTCGTGCCCGAGTGGCGAAGGCGACGGACTTGAAATCCGTTGGGGTTTCCTGGCCATGTTCGAATCCTGCTGGGGATGTGCGGTGTGAAATTTGGGGCCCTGTCGAGTGCTGCCCGTGTCGGTCCGACTGGCAGTGGATGGGTTTTGCCAGGGCCCCTGTGCTCACGGCCTGAAGCGGGACGGCAGTCTTCTTTTGACTGTAATGGAAATTTCTAATAAACACTTCAGAATGCTTAACAGTTGTCTTTTCAGTCATTTATTATAGTAGATCATATAAAAGATATATAAAATAGGAAAGGAAAGAGAAGAATAGAAGAAGACATCACTTCTGATGATGCAGAGAGTACGCGCACTCTGAGTTGTGTTTTAGGAATGTTATCTATTATACTCTGAAAGCATTCGCTCACTGCTTGTGTCTTCACGTGATTGGCTCAAGATTTTCTATGAAACTTTGTTAAAGTGTGCACCTGGCGTGCAGGCGGATGCGTAGTTATGAGAACTCAGGCACCCTGCTTATCACCACCGAGGTCAGGAAAGGTGGTTACATCATGAGAAGATGCAAGCTAGGATGAACTTCAAGCACCCTGCTCATTACCACCAAGGCCACAGAAAAGCGATTACAACATTGGAAAAAAACATTCAGTATATTAGGCCACTTGAGCTCAACACACAGAAACACAGAGAATAGAAATGTTCATCCATTAAAATTCCCTCACATGACCAACGAATATAGGCATTTGAGCAGTGACCCAAGTGCATTGCCAACTCACGTGGCCGGCTCAAGACCTGGGCGTGGTCAACGATGCGTCTCACTTTGGTGTCTGGCCGAGCGGACTAGGAGCAGCGTCCGGCTAGCGGTGTCCAGTGAAGAAGCGTTCTTCTATCTTGATCCTGAGGTCTGTTAAGTCCTGCTTACTAATGTTCAGGATGGTGTACTGATAGCACGCTGAAATCCAGTTTTGCATCTTAAGGTACTGAAACGGATGCCTTGAGGTTTCCCTACGCAATATAGCATGCTTACGAGTAAGTTTGAGATTCCGTTTGCCGTACGATGGGTGAAAACTGGTCATTGCAGTCCATTCAGGGGTTTCATTTTACAACCCTGGCTTTATTTAGCAGCGCTGCCCACAGATGGTTGTACGTTCAGTGAATCAACGAGGCTAGGCCATAGACTTGTTCACGTCCAACCTGAGGATTCTGCCTCCCTGAAGCGTATGCGTTTTGAAACGAAGTGCACCGAAGCGTCTCCTGATCATTCGTCCACGCTGTCCCGAGGCCCCGTGTGCAGTCGTGGCCACCTGCTTAAAGCGATGTCCTCGACGTCCGCTCGACGTCTCCCACGCTGCTTTGAGTGTGCTGCCGACGCCATCTGAAATCGGGTTTGTTGAAAGGCGGCCGGAGCCTTGTTCTGTGGCGGCTTTTACCCGAGCTTGTCTGGCAAAAGACGGAGCGGGTCCAAGTCCAGGAACCTGCCCGAAACGGAAAGGGCTCCTCTCCCGGACAGGTCGAGTCAAAGCACGGCCGTAAAACGTTTGCCGGAAAGTCCGTGTTTTCTGCAAACTTGTAAAAGCACTGCCCAGAGTATTGCAATAGTGAGCCAAGCGCATGGCCCACGTGTGAGAGCAGCATGAGACCTCAGCATGTTCCACGCCGGATTGCGCGCTAGGTGTGGCGAGTCAGGGTGGCTGAGCGGTCTAAGGCGCTGCGTTCAAGTTGCAGCCTCCTCTGGAGGTGTGGGTTCGAATCCCACTTCTGACATTTGCTGCAGTGGGTTGTTGATGGGCCTCGTGGCCCATGTGTGGCGTGAAAACGGAGGCTTTGGCTGGTGTGCCTTTGCAAAAGAAAAAAAAAGTTGCTCAAAGCAATTTTTTGTCGCACTTGAATTTCGGCGCCTCCAGTAGTCATGGCCGAGTGGTGAAGGTGACGGACTAAGGCGCGGTGTTCAAATTGCAGTTTCCTCTGGAGGCGTGAGTTCGAATCCCACTTCTGACATTTGCTGCAGCGGTCTGCTGATGGGCCCCGTGGTGTGTGCCAGAGCAGAAAGAAAGACTACCTGGCTGCACTTTGCCTGTCCCGCTCACGTTCGCTTGCCTGTAAAACAGAAATGCCTACCCCAAATTTTGAATTTCAGTATTCTTGAAAACATATTTCAGTATTTTGGAGTGACTTTCAGTCACATTAATTTATGCGCATTTCCATTATCTCATCTCATTATCTCTAGCCGCTTTATCCTTCTACAGGGTCGCAGGCAAGCTGGAGCCTATCCCAGCTGCCTACGGGCGAAAGGCGGGGTACACCCTGGCCAAGTCATCACAGGGCTGACACATAGACACAGACAACCATTCACACTCACATTCACACCTACGGTCAATTTAGAGTCACCAGTTAACCTAACCTGCATGTCTTTGGGGGAAACCGGAACACCCGGAGGAAACCCATGCGGACACGGGGAGAACATGCAAACTCCACACAGAAAGGCCCTCGCCGGCCCCGGGGCTCGAACCCAGGACCTTCTTGCTGTGAGGCGACAGCGCTAACCACTACACCACCATGCCACCCCATTTCCATTATAAAGAGGTATATGTACACACCAATATGTTTAACATTTATATTATTAAAAAGAACTGTTTTGTGTGACTTGAATAAACAAAACGTGAGCAGCCATCTCAACTGAATTTCCACTCAACAAATTTCTCAAGCATACAATATCACATTTTTATAAATACAATTGTGTTCCCTGTTTGCAGACATTACGGTTGACTACCAATCATTGGTATTGAATGTAACTCATCAAAAGTATTATATATTATATTGCCTGGCAAAATGTTGTACCTGTTAACGGATTCTAATAAAATAAATAAAAAAAACCTCATTTCATGCCAAAGAGAGTCCGACATTGTTACCTTAATGTCCCAATATATAAATACTTCAGCATAATGCTTCAGAAGAGACATTGAATAAAATGACATTTATAATTGTATTTAAAACAGCGGAATGATCAATTTTTTGCCACAATCCCAACAGCACTAATCATAAAATTCTGTTTTTGATCATACTACATGTACATTTGCACTTGCAACACTGAAAAGACTTTGAACTAAAGAAGTACAGCCAGTGTTTGATATTTCAGTGAATATAAATCATACAGTGGTGCTTGAAAGTTTGTGAACCCTTTAGAATTTTCTATATTTCTGCATAAATATGACCTAAAACATCAGATTTTCACACAAGTCCTAAAAGTAGATAAAGAGAACCCAGTTAAACAAATGAGACAAAAATATTATACTTGGTCATTTATTCATTGAGGAAAATGATCCAATATTATATATCTGTGAGTGGCAAAAGTATGTGAACCTCTAGTGTACTGGCTTAAAAACGGGTTTGGCTTTTCCTATAGCCCCAGTTCCTATCCATTTCGTAAACCAGTGAAGAAAGCAGACTTCCGGGTCTTTGACTCACGCCCTTGGCCTAATAAATCCAGTGAGATGAAGTAAAGGGAAATGTTGCCGGTTTTATTACAAAAGAAAATAAATACAAACAAAATGATGCACTGGTATGCAAAAATGAGTACAATGTCGGTAAATTGCATGACTGTCAAACAATAGTTGATGTGATCAGCGTGCGTCTGGCTGGCGGGCGAGGTCAAAAGATTGTGTCGCTGCAGCCTGCCTTCTTCCTGACATGCGCACTGGAGCATCCTTTTATCCATATTGGTGGCGCCATTTCACCACCTATAGAGGGCGCATACTCAAGAGGTGCAGAACACAACGAACATAAGTCAAAACGAAATAAACTTTAATGTGGCTCCTACACACCGGCCCCTTAATTGTTTCCCAAGAATCAATTATTACAAAATATACAAAAAAGGAGCCAAGTTATAAAGGGTCTATTAACTATGAATAGCAAAAGAGTCCAAATATGGCAGTTAAAAAAAAAAAAAAAAAAAAAAAGTATGCAATTCAAATGAATTAAATAAATAACACTACTTTCCTGTATAGTGTTTTCATTAGGCATCGTCATCGGCCTCAAGGATGCGGCACAGCTTGGTAATAGGCCTCTCAAGAACTGACGTCTTGGTCTTAAGCTTCACGGATCTGACCAGGCCTCTTGCATCTGCTATGGTCTCCAGCACTCTTCCAAGCGGCCAGGACCCTCGCGGAGCATTGGGATCGACCACCAGGACAACGTCTCCGATGCGGAAGTTTTTCTTTGTGCCTGTCCATTTCTGCCTTTCCTGTAGCAGTAGAAGATACTCCTTCGTCCATCTTTGCCAGAAGACGTCAGCCATGTACTGGACTTGTTTCCAGCGGCGTTTGGCGTAAATGTCGGTCTTCTGGAAGACTCCAGGGGGCAGAGTGGGTGTAGTCTTAATCAAAAGGAGATGATTAGGAGTCAGTGGTTCCACGTCGTGGGGGTCTGAGGAGGCTGTGGAGAGGGGGCAGCTATTCAGGACTGCCTCCACCTCACAGAAGAGGGTATGAAGGCCTTCGTCATCGGTTGTTTGCTGGTGCAGAATGGAGTTGAATACCTGCTGGACGGATCTTATGAGTCTTTCCCAGACTCCGCCATGGTGTGATGCAGCAGGTGGGTTGAAGCTCCATTCGATGCGATCAGGAAGTAGGGAGTCTTGAATTTTCTTCTGATTGATGGACATCAGGGCCCTCTTCAGCTCTGCATGCGCACCCACCAGGTTCGTCCCATTGTCAGACCTGATGCGCCTGACTTGGCCTCTCCTGCACACAAATCTCCTCAGAGCATGAATGCATGAGTCGGTGTCCATGGTATATGCAATTTCTAAATGTACAGCTCTGCTAGACATGCAAGTGAAGATAACTCCGTACCTTTTGATGGTGCCTCTCCCTCGCCTCACCTCAATTGGCCCGAAGTAGTCCAGTCCAACGTTGGTGAAGGGTGGGAGGTCAGGTAGAATTCTTTCCAGCGGCAGGTCTGCCATTTTCTGCTGTCCTACTTTGCCTCTCACACGGCGGCACGTGACACATTTGGAGAGCACCTTTCTTGCCACTGAGTTGCCCTTTACGATCCAGTATCTCTTACGGAGCTCTGAAAGCATGTGGTTTCTGCCACTGTGTCCACTGCGCTTATGAATGTGTCTTAACAACAATACTGATATGTGTGAACCTGTGGGCAAGATGCAGGGGTGTTTAGTCTCCTCCGGCATTGCAGATCGGTGTAGCCTGCCACCTACCCTTAAGAGGCCATCCTCCAATACAGGATCGAGTCTGCGCAGCCTGCTGTTGTGGGGTACTCTGGGAGGAGTCATCTGCAATGTTGACAGTTCGTTAGGAAAAGCTTGTCTCTGAACATACATGACAACAGCTCTCTCTGCGTCTGCTAGATCAGTCACTGTTAAGGGCTTTATAGCTTCCAGCTTGGGGCTCAACTTTGACATGTCAGAGTGGACAAGTGGGGTGAGCTTTCCACTTTTCACTTTCAGCACCAAAGCTTTCTTTAGCTTGAGGTACCAAGCTACAGCCTTTAAGAGGCTGGTCCAGTCTGAGAAATACATGATAAGCTGGTCAGTAGGGGTTTCAGGTTTTACCATGGCTGTGAACACTGTAGTGGTTTTCCTTACCTCTGGATCACCCTGAAGCAAAGGGCTCTGTGCCTGCACTACTGGCCAACATTCCTGTGTTTTCCATAGAAAATCTGGGGCATGCATCCATCGTTTTTGCTCCATAAATTTTCTGGCATTCAACCCTCTGGATGCGTCGTCCGCAGGGTTGTCTTTGCTGCCTACATATCTCCACTGAGACAGCTCTGTATTGTCTCGTATAAATGAGACCCTATTTGCCACATAGGTCTTAAACCTGGCTTGGTCGTTAGCGATGTATTTCAGCACCGTTTGGCTGTCCGTCCAGAATACTGAGGGCTCTAAATCCAAGTGTAGCTCTCTTCTCAGCATTCGGTCCACTTTGACTGACAGAGCAGCGGCTGCTAGCTCCAGTCTTGGCACCGTGATTTTCTTTAGGGGTAGTACTCTAGATTTGCCCAGTACAAAGGTGACATGTACTACATGCTTCCTGTTCACCTGTCTGATATAGCTGACAGAGCCATACCCACTCTCACTGGCGTCGGCAAAGTGATGCAGTTCGACACATCTGGTCACTCCAAAGCCCTCTGGTTTCAAACAGCGCAGCACGGTGAAGCCTTTGACCAACTCCAAGCTGCTGGTCCACTCCATCCATCGCTTGGATATGCCCTGTGGTAGTGGTTCGTCCCATCCGTAGCCCGCCTGGCAGAGCTCCTGTAGCAACTGCTTAGCAGGGAGAATGAGAGGGGCAAGAAAACCAAGTGGGTCAAAAACAGAGCTTACAACAGACAGTATGCCTCGGCGTGTATGTGGCTTTTGGTTGAGGTTGGTGTTGAACTGAAAGCTATCTGAGTCTACCGACCATTGCAGTCCCAATGCTCGCTCAACTGGCAGGCTGTCTTTGTCAAGATCAAGAGACTTAATGTCTTTGGCTCTGTGCTCTTGGGGAATGGATGCCAGCACTGCACGGCTATTGCTCACCCACTGAGTTAGCAGGAACCCACCTTTGCTGCACAATGCGGTGAGGTCTCTTACCAGCTGGATGGCATCAGACTCTTTGGCCACTGACCTGGCGCAGTCGTCAACATAAAAGTTGTGTCTAATGGTTTCTGCTACCTGAGGGGAAAAACAACTTTCATAGTCAGTGGCAGTTCTTTGGAGAGCATAGGTTGCAATACTGGGGGAAGATACAGCACCAAAGATGTGCACAAGCATGCGGTGTTCTTTTGGAGTCTGTCTGGTGTCACCTTGTGGCCACCAGAGGAATCGTAAGTAGTCCACATCAGACTTTGCCACTCTGACCTGATGGAACATTGATTTGATGTCAGCCATGACTGCAATGGGCTCTTTGCGAAACCTCATGATAACACCAAGGAGAGAGTTGGTGAGGTCTGGGCCCGGTAGCAGTTCCGAGTTGAGTGATACACCTTGGAATGATGCAGCACAGTCAAACACCACTCTGAGCTTTTTCTTCTTTGGGTGGTAGACCCCATGGTGTGGCAAAAACCATGTGGCTCCTGCTGGCTGTTGGAGCTCCCCCTGTGGGACTTCCTCAGCGTAGTTGTTGTCAAAGAAGTCTGTGATGAATGCTGTGTACTCCTGTTTGAACTGATCATTCCTGGCCATTTTCCTTTTCAGGCTGTTCAGGCGCTGTTCTGCCATTTTCCTGTTGCTTGGCATATGCACGCTCGCCTTCCTGAAGGGCAGTTTTAAACTGTAGTGTCCATTCTCCAGTACTGCCTCATTTGCCATCTGCAAGAATCTTTTATCCTCGACAGACATTTCCGTCTTTTCCTCAGATGCATTCTCCTGGAAATCCTGGTTGTACTGTGAGATTATCAGCTTTTCTAGACCCTCAACCGATATCCTATTAACTGTCACACTTGTCCTAATACCAGCAGTGCTTCTGAATGGCCCATTTACCACCCACCCTAACAGCGTTCTAACTGCATAGGGACCCCCATTTTGGCTGTTTATAACCTCCCATGGCTCAAGTAAGTGTGGAGCATTTGTGCCAATCAACAGTTCCACTTTTGAACAAATGGAGGGAATGGTGACCTTACCCAAGTACGCCCAATGCGCTAGATCACTTTGCTTGGGGATGCTGCTACTGGTTACTGGCATGTTCTTTTGGGTCAATGTGCCAGGAAGACTGAAGAATGTGTCGCTGTTCAATGCTGAAATCTCCAATCCTGACACAACATATGTTGGGACTGACGTTTCCTGACTCATGGTACGCAGAAGTATGTTTGTCCTCTTTCCAGTCAAGTTCAAACGTGTCATGAGCTCCTCTGAGCAGAAGGTGGCAGAAGATCCAGGATCCAGCAGAGCGTATGTTTCAATGACATGGCTGCCCTTTGCTGCCCTGACTTTAACTGCAACAATGGAAAGCACGCCCTCATTGTCTCCGGCCCCTATATGAGCACATGACTCTGCTGCACTTTCAGGTGGATTAGCCGTTTCCTTGGTTGCAATGTGGAGGCTGCTGGGATGGTTTCGCCTGCACACGTTACAGATAAGACGCCTACTGCAGTCTTTACTAATGTGCCCTGAGGTGAGACATCCATAGCAGATTCCCTTGGACCTTAGAAAGCTCAGCTTGTCTCTATGAGCCTTTCTTGTGAACTTCTGGCAAGAGTCCAGTGCATGCTTGGAGCTGCAGAAGTCACATGACTGGTCTGATGGGACAGAGCTTGTTCCTTTAACAGGTGCTATACTAGTGGCAAAGCTACTGCTGGAGGGCTTGGAGGGCCGTGTTTTAACATTAGCGTTTGCCTTTCCTTTTCCTACTGGCTGATCTCGGAGATCGCCAAACATTGGGTCTCCAGCTACGTGAGCCTGTGTTTCCATAAAAGAGACAAGATCTAAAATTCTCACCCGGCTCTGGCGTTGTTGTTGCAGCTCAAATGCTTTGTTGCACCATTTCTCCCGTAGCTTGTATGGCAACTTCACAGCAATGCTTCTCATGGTTGATATGGTGTCCAACTCCTCCATATAGGTCATCTCCTCCATTGCATTGCAACAACTCCGCAAGAATATGGCAAACTCCTGCAGGGACTTGGCATCCTGTGGTTTGATTTGAGGCCATGAGAGGGCCTTTTCTAAGTAGGCACAAGAGATCTTATACTCATTGCCAAAGTTTTCTTTCAGTAATTTCAGAGCCTTTTCATAGCCTCTGTCAGGTTCCATGTATTCACAGCTTTTGACAAGCCGTTGAGCTTGGCCCTTTGTGTACTGAATTAGATATTGCAGTCTGTCTCTACAGTTGTCAGTTTTACGTTCAATTGTGTTTTTGAAGTTGTGAATGAATGATTTGTATTCCAATACCTCACCATCAAAGACTGAAATGCTGCCCTGTGGCAAGGTGGATGATAGCTGTTGCCTCATGAGCAGTTTGGTCAATTCGTTTTGGTTTTCCAGTACCGTTACCAAATGACTGTCATGTGGTGAACTAGCCATAGAGGGTGTTTGAGCCTGAGGCTGAAACTGTACCTGAGGTGGCAGTTGAGGCTGTAGTTGAGGCTGAGGCTGAGACTGTTGTTGTTGAAGCTGTGGCTGGGACCACGGTAGGAGTTGAGGTTGTAGCAGCTGTAGAGGAGGCTGAGGCTGGAGTGGCAGTGGATGAGGCTGCAGAGGCTGAGGGTGCAGTGTCACAGGCAGAGACTGGGTCTGCTGCGGCTGAAGCTGAGGCTGCTGTGGGAGTTGCACAGGTTGTGGCTGCAGAGGAGGCCTTGGCATTGGCGGCTGTCTAGAAGCCTGTAGTGGCAGAGACTGTAGCTGCAGTTGAGACCGAGGCTGAGGTGCCATAGGCAGAGGCTGAGTCAGATGCTGCAGTGGCAGTTGCAGAGGCTGTGTGAGAGGGGGTTGCACAGGTTGAAGTTGAGTAACTGGAAGTGGTGCTAAAGGCTGTACTAGAGGCTGAGACTGAAGTTCCGGTTGAAGAAGCTGAGTAACATATGAGTTCTGTGTTGCAGTAGGCAAAGTGTCTTGAGATGAACTACTAGCTGCACTGACAGCCAACTGAGGGAGGACAGGGGAAATGTTTGCTTCACCTCCATAGGGAAGGCTAAGAGGCAAAGAGGTATACTGCACCTGGCTACTGCTAGTGGGCCTAAGTTGAGCTGCACTGTGATCTTGGTTTAGCAAGGGAAAATTAACATGGGCACCACTTGCCCTGGGCCTGACAGAGGGGGTGCCATGGAACGAAATTAGACTTTCCTCATCGAACTCAACATCCTGTGGTGCACGTTCCTCCATCACAGACACATTTGTCGTTTCCAAACTAAACGGAATGGGAGCTAAAGTCTTTTCGGCAGCTTTTAACCCTTTAATGCGCAAGCTATTGTAACCCCCCTAACGCACAACATGGGTCACAAGTGACCCGCATTCATTTCTAATGTAATTTCCAGCAAGGACATGGTTTTCTCTCTTACAACTTCTTGAAACAATACATTTAACCCTATAATATTTTATAAATTGACAGATTAGGTAGGTTTTGATGCACAAAAACTATTTTTTTATCATTTTTACTTTTGTATCTCATAAATAAACATGTATTTGTAATTTCTCCATTAATTCGCAGACATGGGTCACAAGTGACCCGCATTCATTTCTAATGTAATTCCAAGCATGGATATGGTTTTCTCACTTACACCTTAAAAAATCAATACTTTCACCTACAATATTTAAAAAGTTTATAAAGTAGGTAATGTTTGAAGCATAAAAAAAATTTTTTACTTAAGTTTATTTTAATTTAACCTAGATTTGGTGTTCTGAGGAACTATGATATTTGCAAGTGTTTCCTGTCAGGAAAACATTGAAAGTCAGACCACTGTTGATCGCTGACTGTTGACACTCATTTTAGAAGTTTACAAAGCTGCTTCTGCAAAACTACGTGTAAGTATTTATTTTCAGTTGCAATATTACATATTTATTACACAACTGTTACAGAGTTATTATTGAAGATAATTGTACAGTGCTCTGACAAAACATGCTTGATGTTGGTGCTCTGAACGCCTTCACCATCTTTACTGCACAACACCCTGACTATATGAATGGTGTGCCAAATGCACGGCGGCTTTTCATCAAGGAGTTGGCCAAAGAGCTCATCATGCCTCACATGAACAGGCGCATGGAGACCTCTGTTCATCTCCGAATGTTACTGAGGCCATAGCAACATGTGGTGTGAAAAGGGGGAGTGCTGAGACCACCCATCCACAAGAGGACTTAAGACAGGGAGGAAAATCCAAGAGGAAGAGATGCAGCCTTTGTCCAACTGCCAGAGATAGGAAAGTCACCCTCTCCTGCTCCAAATGCACACGGCCTATATGCAAGGACCATTCAGTTACTGTGGTCATTTGTGATACATGTAAGAACTGAGACTGCTGTCTCGGCGTGTTCTCAATGTATACAAGCCTGTGCCCATGCCAATATAATATTATCTTACCCAATCAGTTTTATTCAGTTACATTTACCACTTCCCCACAGTTTGAAAGTTAATATTCCAGTTGTCCATGGCTCACTATAGCTACTAATGCAGTGAAGTTCAGTATTGGTGTTTACAGTGTTAGTTGCTGTACATAATGTACAATGTTTAATGTTTTAAATATACCAACAAGGGCAGCATGGTGGTGTAGTGGTTAGCGCTGTCGCCTCACAGCAAGAAGGTCCGGGTTCGAGCCCCGTGGCCGGCAAGGGCCTTTCTGTGTGGAGTTTGCATGTTCTCCCCGTGTCCGCGTGGGTTTCCTCCGGGTGCTCCGGTTTCCCCCACAGTCCAAAGACATGCAGGTTAGGTTAACTGGTGACTCTAAATTGACCGTAGGTGTGAGTGTGAATGGTTGTCTGTGTCTATGTGTCAGCCCTGTGATGACCTGGCGACTTGTCCAGGGTGTACCCCGCCTTTCACCCGTAGTCAGCTGGGATAGGCTCCAGCTTGCCTGCGACCCTGTAGAACAGGATAAAGCGGCTACAGATAATGAGATGAGATGAGATATACCAACAACCTTTTTAATCAGATTACTATTAGAAATGATTTAGATTTTTAGAATATTATTTTTTTGTTATTTGTAGTGAAATGGTTCGCATAATATTTTTTGTCTTAATCACAATCACTTAGCCAACACAGGTCATTTCTGACCCATGTGTTCAACCGCTGTACTGCTTCACAAAATGTATTCCAATTCATGGAGTAGCCATAGTGGAATGAACATAATTATTGCTGGTTTTTAAAAGCTGAATATGTAATGATAAATTTTGATATTAAATGATGAAATAAACTAATTTCAAATATTACTGCAAATAAATTTTGATTCTTATTCTTGTTCTGATTCTTATTCTATTACTGCAAATAAATTCTGATTCTTTTACATAGGAAATTAATGCGGGTCATTTGTGACCCATGTGTGCAAATATAATATAGCTACATAAAAAGTGTTATAATTCAATGGGTAACCATAAATTAATGAAAAGAATAATTAATGTTTGAAAAAAACTGAATAAGTGATGGAAACTTGGTAAATTAAATGAAAAATTAATTAATTAAAAAAAAACTAGCTAAGAAACACTAAACCTTCAACAAAACTCCATAGAAAATGAATGCGGGTCACTTGTGACCCATGTTGTGCATTAGAGGGGTAGTGACAAAAAAAATATTTTTATTTAAAATTGTTTAGAGATATAAATTTAAAAAAGTTTTGAAATGAACAAAAACAAGTTAATTGAGGAATTCATGGAGTGTGGGGTCATGAAAATAATTTATTGCAGAGATAAAAAGCAAATTAAATGCAGCCGGGTCACTTGTGACCCATGTTGCGCATTAAAGGGTTAAATAATTAATTTTGGCATTGGTTGCATCTAATTCAGTGCTTATCTCCAGCGCTTCCTTGTACTTACGCAATATTTCCTCCTGGTCCTGAACGGCGTGTTTTTGCTGAAGCTTAGACGCTTTGACCAGTAAAGCTTCTCTTTCTGCCTCCGCGTTGATGCGTAATGATCTCGTTGAGGAGTGGGATCTGCCTGATGAAGCGCTAGACCTATGTGATCGCGTGTCAGGAAAGTCCAGATCCGTTTGAGCATGGCTGTGTTCTGGAGGGGCAGGTTCATGCGCTGGTACCGTGTCATGCACTAAGTTTGCGGATGAAGTTACTTCAGATGTGCTAGGGGAGCTAGGCCTTTCGGTAGAAACTATCCACTGCGAGACTTTCCCAATAAAAGAATCGATGTCTTCAAGTTTCGGCCAATACCAGATTCTCATGTCTTCCTCTCGCGCTGTTTCATCGAGCAAACTCGCGTAAGATGCATGAAACGCCTTGAACTCCTCCAAAAACTCATTAAACTTTGTCATGTTCTCCTTTACTTCCTCAAGAAAGTCCTTCTTTGTCATCAAGTCGATTACAATGTTCATGCGTCTAGTTATGTGCGACATCTTTCCTGCTCTGGCATATCGCATACGCGTCACTGTTTCATCCTCCATTGTAACAGGTGCCTCTGCTTTCTTTGCGTCAGCCGTTATTCAAAACATAAAAAGTTCCAGAAATCCAAAATCACAAAAATATAAATCTTATTTTCAGTTCTCAAAGTCCAATGAAATTCAAAAACAGTTCCTTTTCCTTTCAAACTCAAAAGTCTTCCAACGAAGCCGCTTCCAGCCTACGGCTTGAATTGTTTGGCCAAGATAATTAACTTTCAAAAATCAAGTTTCTAAAAAGTCTTTTCAAAATCCACGAACAAAAATGGCTTCTAAACAATCAGAGGAATTTTATCTTAACGAAAAAACCTTCACTATATCCGTATTTCGTCTCACTTACCGCCGACGAGGAGATTCCTTTGTCTCCGGTCTCCGCTTTGGCGCGTAATGGCGACAGGTTCCCTTTGAGAGCAGTGAGAAGGTTTCCACGTATTCCAATAAGTCCAACGAAATCCAAAGAAGTTGCAGCAATCTTTTGACTAAAGTGTACTGGCTTAAAAATGGGTTTGGCTTTTCCTATAGCCCCAGTTCCTATCCATTTCGTAAACCAGTGAAGAAAGCAGACTTCCGGGTCTTTGACTCACGCCCTTGGCCTAATAAATCCAGTGAGATGAAGTAAAGGGAAATGTTGCCGGTTTTATTACAAAAGAAAATAAATACAAACAAAATGATGCACTGGTATGCAAAAATGAGTACAATGTCGGTAAATTGCATGACTGTCAAACAATAGTTGATGTGATCAGCGTGCGTCTGGCTGGCGGGCGAGGTCAAAAGATTGTGTCGCTGCGGCCTGCCTTCTTCCTGACATGCGCACTGGAGCATCCTTTTATCCATATTGGTGGCGCCATTTCACCACCTATAGAGGGCGCATACTCAAGAGGTGCAGAACACAACGAACATAAGTCAAAACGAAATAAACTTTAATGTGGCTCCTACATCTAGGATTAGTAGTTAATTTGAAGGTGAAATTAGAGTCAGGTATTTTCAATCAATGGGATGACAGTCAGGTGTGAGTGAGCACCTTGTTTTATTTAAAGAACAGGGATCTATCAAAGTCTGATCTTCATAGCACATGTTTGTGGAAGTGTATCATGGCATGAACAAAGGAGATTTCTGAGGACCTCAGAAAGAGTGTTGCTGATGCTCATCAGGATGGAAAAGGTTACAAAACCATCTCTAAAGAGTTTGGACTCCACTAATCCACAGTCAGACAGATTGTGTACAAATGGAGGAAATTCAAGACCATTGTTACCCTCCCCAGGAGTGGTCGACCAACAAAGATCACTCCAAGAGCAAGGCGTGTAATAGTCGGCGAGGTTACAAAGGACCCCAGGGTAACTTCTAAGCAACTGAAGGCCTCGCTCACATTGGCTAATGTTAATGTTCATGAATCCACCATCAGGAGAACACTGAACAACAATGGTGTGCATGGCAGGGTTGCAAGGAGAAAGCCACTGCTCTCCAAAAAGAACATTGCTGCTCGTCTGCAGTTTGCTAAAGATCATGTGGACAAGCCAGAAGGCTATTGGAAAAATGTTTTGTGGACGGATGAGACCAAAATAGAACTTTTTGGTTTAAATGAAAAGCGTTATGTTTGGAGAAAGGAAAACACTGCATTCCAGCATAAGAACCTTATCCCATCTGTGAAACATGGTGGTGGTAGTATCATGGTTTGGGCCTGTTTTGCTGTATCTGGGCCAGGACGGCTTGCCATCATTGATGGAACAATGAATTCTGAATTATACCAGCGAATTCTAAAGTTCATCTGTCCATGAACTGAATCTCAAGAGGTGGGTCATGCAGCAAGACAATGACCCTAAGCACACAAGTCGTTCTACCAAAGAATGGTTAAAGAAGAATAAAAAGTTAATGTTTTGGAATAGCCAAGTCAAAGTCCTGACCTTAATCCAATCGAGATGTTGTGGAAGGACCTGAAGCGAGCAGTTCATGTGAGGAAACCCACCAACATCCCAGAGTCGAAGCTGTTCTGTATGGGGGAATGGGCCAAAATTCCTCCAAGCCGGTGTGCAGGACTGATCAACAGTTATCGGAAACATTTAGTTGCAGTTATTGCTGCACAAGGGGGTCACACCAGATACTGAAAGCAAAGGTTCACATACTTTTGCCATTCACAGATATGTAATATTGGATCATTTTCCTCAATAAATAAATGACCAAGTATAATATTTTTGTCTCATTTGTTTAACTGGGTTCTCTTTATCTACTTTTAGGACTTGTGTGAAAATCTGATGTTGTTTTAGGTCATATTTATGCAGAAATATAGAAAATTCTAAAGGATTCACAAACTTTCAAGCACCACTGTACATGTAAAAAGAAATTGAATAAGTTTAACTCACATTTCATGGCACTAATTGGCAAGTTCAACTCCAAGCATAGGTCAACCATCACCGCTTCAGCACGTGTCACGTTCCGTGTCTTTTCATCCACAGATTTCGTAAAAAACTGCTGGATACCCCCAGATTTACTTTCCGCCTGACTCGCCATTTCAGCATACTCCATGTTTTTTTTGTAGTTGACATGCCGCGTGCAGTCATCGCAACCACCATGAGTGATGTTAATGTCAGTTCTACACAGTTTGCAGTGCGCGTATCCATTGCCCTTTTTACACCCAGTCATGCACAGCCATTCTACCGCATCGAAAATAGCGCGAACAAATGTGCGGAATCTACACATGTCACACACAGCATGTGCGGTTGTCGGAAAAATAAATAGCCTAGCCGTGAATCGCGCATGGATTGAAAAAGTCGCTTGGACATTTAAAAACAACTCACTGGAATTTAAGACTTTATAATAATTCCATACATAATAACACTGTTTGCCGTAACATCGTATTTACGTAACTTTTCCGTACAAAATACGGCCAATCCGTACTAGTAGGCATCTCTGGTAAAAGAAAGAAAGAGTACCTGGTGGCACTTTGCCTGTCCCACTCAGGTTCGCTTGCCTGTAAAACAAAGAAAGAGTACCTGGCTGCACTTTGCCTGTCCCACTCACATTCGCTTGCCTGTAAAACAAAGAAACAGTACCTGGCTGCACTTTGCCTGTCCCACTCACGTTCGCTTGCCAGTAAAACAAAGAAAGAGTACCTGGCTGCACTTTGCCTGTCCCACTCACATTCGCTTGCCTGTAAAACAAAGAAAGAGTACCTGGCTGCACTTTGCCTGTCCCACTCACATTCGCTTGCCTGTAAAACAAAGAAACAGTACCTGGCTGCACTTTGCCTGTCCCACTCACGTTCGCTTGCCAGTAAAACAAAGAAAGAGTACCTCGCTGCACTTTGCCTGTCCCACTCACGTTCTCTTGCCTGTAAAAGAAAGAAAGAGTACCTGGCTGCAGTTTGCCTGTCCCACTCACGTTCGCTTGCCTGTAAAAGAAAGAAAGAGTACCTCGCTGCACTTTGCCTGTCCCACTCACATTCGCTTGCCTGTAAAACAAAGAAAGAGTACCTGGCTGCAGTTTGCCTGTCCCACTCACGTTCGCTTGCCTGTAAAAGAAAGAAAGAGTAACTGGCGGCACTTTGCCTGTCCCACTCACATTCGCTTGTCTGTAAAAGAAAGAAAGAGTACCTGGCTGCACTTTGCCTGTCCCACTCACATTCGCTTGCCTGTAAAACAAAGAAAGAGTACCTGGCTGCAGTTTGCCTGTCCCACTCACGTTCGCTTGCCTGTAAAAGAAAGAAAGAGTAACTGGCGGCACTTTGCCTGTCCCACTCACATTCGCTTGTCTGTAAAAGAAAGAAAGAGTACCTGGCTGCACTTTGCCTGTCCCACTCACGTTCGCTTGCCTGTAAAAGAAAGAAAGAGTAGCTCGCTGCACTTGGCCTGTCCCAATCAAGTACGCTTGTCTGTAAAATAAAGAAAGAGTACCTGGCTGCACTTTGCCTGTCCCACTCACAAATGAGCGTTAACTCTATTCCTGAGAGCGTTTCTGCCTGTTCACTGCTATTTTTGACCCTTTTTGTAATAATGAGGTGTTTAAAGTGCTTGTTGTTGAAGTGAAAAGGAAAACTGAGAGTTCATTGCTGCCGGTGCGGGAATAAACCCAGTGGTGCTGCAGGAATAACCGCTGTGTCAGACTCGCTGCTGGGATCCTGATCTCGCTGCTTCTACAAATGAGCGTTTTGTGGGGATTTCCAAACATTTAAACTAGTGCTGTCAAAAATGTCGCGTTATTAACGTGTTAACTTGACTCAATTTTAACGGCGATAATTTTTTTATCGCGAGATTAACGCTTTGTGACATGATGTAGGTTTTTCATAAGCTTTTGAAACTGCCAGGAACTTGGAACAGAGACTTTGCTTAGAAAAACGATAGCAGCTAGAATGTAATGCCACGCCCCGCACAGCCAGAGTCCTCTGCCCTCCCCCAAAGAGCCACGGTGCTCGGCTTAGGTTTCGTTTTCCCATTGGCGGCTCCAGCCCCACTTTGCAGTGGCTGTGACGTGTTATGCTCTGCAATTAAAAAAAAAAAAACACATTGGTACAACCAGTGTTCGAACTATGTCGATATTTTCGGGGGGTCCCTTTTTTTCCCTTGGGGGGTGCTTGCGCTTGTCTCAGAGCGCGGCTCTCCATCGCGTGCTCACTTCGGATATGCAAATGCTTCCCGTTACACACGATTGCTATGTCAATAAACATCATTTTGCCAATATTTTAGAGACCCCCCAACATTTCCCAAATCATGTTTTCAAGGGATCTTATGTCTGTTTCAGGGGATCTCGGATCCCCCGAGTACCCCCGTAGTTCGAACGGTGAGCAAGCCCATTCACTTTTTTATGCTGATAAGAGAATTACATGGTTTTTCATGTGACAAAAATGTGCGATTAAATTGCGATTAATCGCGAGTTAACTATGACAGTCGCGACATTAATCGCAATTAAATATTTTAATCGCTTGACAGCACTAATTTAAACACAAACACCTTTCAATTTCAGTGAGGTGGGCGGGGACTTCATGAATATTCATTAGGAAAGTGCCGCCTGATTGGCCGGTGCAGTCTTTCTGTTCCACCGCGTTACTTTATGAGGAAGCGGTTTTGTTTGGTTCCGAACCCATCAGTCCGAGTCCAATAATTAGTCTACCATCAGGAAAAGCAGCACAGAATTTACTGCGATTGGTTTCAAATGCATGTTGTTGTGTTTCGTGGATTATTATCCGTAAATAAAGTTGGACTTTTCTTCAAAAGGAGCGAAATCAGTGGCGGATTTAGCAAATTGGGGGCCCCAGGCGAAGGTATGTATGGGGCCCCCCTCATCCGATCCGAAACAAAAAAAAATGTACCGACTGCATGGTGGATAGGCAGTTAAAGCTAATCTATAGGGAAGTAAAGGTTGGAGAGGAGAAAAAAAACATTCCCCTTTAAACCCTGCATACACTTCTTTACTCCAAAATGAAGATGGAAAGCAGAGAACACAAAAAGTGTAGCACTGCACAAACTAATAGTCATGATGGAACCCAACAGAGAATAAGATTTCAGATAACATCTGTCTTTGCCAAAATGCCAGGAAAACCAGCACTGTTTATTTTTTTTTAAAGATCAGAACATTTCAAACATTCTATAAATAAAACTATGTACATAGTTGTGTGTGTGTGAGTTAGTGTTTGTGTGAATTAGTGTGTGTGTTTGTGAGTGTATGTGTGAGAGTGTGTGAGTGAGTTAGTGTGTGTGTGTGTGTGTGTGAGAGTTAGTGAGAGTGTGCGTGAGTGAGGGGAGATAAGAAGTGTGGACTGAGGAGAGCTGAGGTGGCATTTGGCTCTAAGCAACTCCATATCCATGTGAATGTATGTGTCAGTGAGTGAGAGAGAGAGACAGTGTGAGAGAGAGAGAGAGAGTGTTGTATGTGTGTGAGACAGAGAGGGTGAGTGAATGAATGAGAGTCATTTTCTTCGTGGTGGTCAACAGAAACGGGACACGCGCTCACCACCTCCGCTATGTTTTTTTTCAGAATGATTAGTCTGCTGCTCGTCTGCTGTGTTGGAGCTTGATGCCGCTCGCTCCCCTCCTGAATCAACAGCAGCTCCTCCTGCTCCGCTACAACATCCGAGTCAACCGACGCTGTTGACACATTAAAGAAAGTTGTAAGCTTGGGAAGCGCATCATTCTTTGATTTCGCCTCATCCCGCTTCCTCCTTTTCGTAGCACCACTTGGAAAGTGGCGCTTCATTTCGCTGATCACAAGTTCAAAACAATTCAGCACAGTCGCTATTAGAAGTTCCCTGAATTCACTCACTCAGGTTCAGTTCACATTCGTCTTTCGCGCAATGTTCTCGGACTCGCGCGATCATTGCATGGAATAGTCCATTTCAACACAAACGGGGGGTGTACAAATACTTCATTCCTTTGTATTTTAGTTTTTTGTCTTTGTTTCCGATTTAAACATACAAAATTGCAATTTACAAACACAATGGCTTAGGAATGGATCGCTGTCCAAAGGCCCCCAAATCCCCAGCTGATTCGGGAAGGGGCAGCTGGTCTGGGGCCCCTGCCGAATGGGAAAGTTGGAGGGGCCCAAGGCAATTGAGGTATTTCACCTGACGTCACAGGGTCACGTGATGCCCCGGTGTCCGCCATTTTGAACGTCAAGCTACATACTAACGTTGCAGACAGAGAGGGAGAACCAGCTTGAAAAAAAAACATGTTACAGACACCTAGAATAGATTAATTTGTCAGTAAGCACTCTATAAATAACCATGGTGTTTGCTTGTTGTGCTGTGGGCTGCCACAACAGACAGGGACTGTGTGCAGGACGCTCCTTTTACCGGTTTCTAGTGATGGGAATTTCGGCTCTTTTTCAGGAGCCGGCTCTTTTGGCTCTTCTTACTATAAGGAGCCGGCTCTTTCGGCTCCCAAACGGCTCCTGAGATTTTATTTTTGATTTAATTGCTGCAATTAACTAATTAATTAATTACATTATTTATATTTTATCAATAGGATGTTTTCCATTTTATTTTTTAGTTTTTGTAGCCATTGTAAAGCTTTGTAAAGTATAGCAGTGTAACAATGTTCTAGCTATAGAAATAAAACTTACCAATTAATAAATTATTTTCTCACAAACATAATGCAAAACTGTGTTATATTACCAATATAAAATACACAGCTGATTTTCCCCTCCTCAGGTGCCTCACAGACTCCTCTCCCCTGTGCCCCACAGCTTTAAGCATTACACCAATTTTCGTATTTTCGCAGCTGTGAATGACATCAACCAAAAAAAGTAGGCGTACACCATGCTACTTTTTTTCCTTTGAATGGTAATAGACAACACAAAGACGTAATTGGACAGCAACTTTTTTTGTGAAAGTCTCTCTCTCTGATCCGGCCAAGGCGTTTCTTGTTTTGGTCTTGTTCAAGCCCAGCATGGAAAAAAAACCCTCTCAGCATCTGCATTGGAGTGGGGGAGAATTAAAACTAATTTGGCAATTGCAGACAGCCTGGGAAATCTGCTCATTCCAGTCACCTTTGGGGGAAAAAAAAACAAGGAAGCCTAATTACACCCCTACATATTTTACACTTATTAAATTGGTCATGTCAGTGTGTGTGCGCTGGCTTTTTATTACCCTATTCTTAAGTGAACTCATGCATTCCCAGAAAGCCTCAAGGTCAAATTCTGTTTGGTGTTCGGGCATTGGGACCTCCATTAACTGGTAGTCCTGAAACTCCTCTGCAAGTTGGTCTTGGTCTTGGGGTTCATGATATGGAAGCAGTTTGGTGAATCTAAAGAATACAATGTGTACTTAACCAGGAGAAACAAAGGGCTAGTTTTTCAGCAAATGTGATCAAACTTTGCAATAGATTTGAAATGTTAAACCCTTACTGATCCACAAAGTATGCAGCATCATTGACTTCACAGTCTGCCCTCTGCTGCACATCCACAAACCTGGCGTGTTTCAGGAGACTCTCTTTAAGGGGCAGTTTTGCCATGGCATATTCAACTGCACCTGTCAAAAATGCCAAGACAGCCTGGTGGAATCTTTCCACCTGCTGTGGAGTGACATCTCCAGCGTATAGGAGCCGGTTGAGGGTTGCCCTGGTTGTAAAACCCACATTCAGTTTTTGTCCTATTAGAGTTATGAATAGAATAGAATAGGGTAGAATAGAATAGAATAGAATAGAATAGAATAGAATAGAATAGAAAGCCTTTATTGACATTATACAGAGTATAAAAACATTTAAAGCTGCTCCATAAAGTGCACACATAAATATACTGTTCAATAAAACTATTAACTACTGTACATAGACTGCAAACATACAGTAAACATCAGACACTTAAACACCTCCCACAGTTTTAATAGAATCTTCACAGATAAAGTATCTCTACTTTCACATTGGTGACATCCTCACTGTCAAAACTGAATAAGTCATTTGTGGTCAGTAAACAGAGAGTTTATGTATTTGCATATAGGGAGAAACTTGGGGAGCATTACCAGACAGTTGGTTGGATGGATCTGTGGAATTGATGTCCTCCACCGCTCTGCTCTGCAGTGCCTGAACTTGCAGGAATCTTCCACACAACTTGCGAATGAACTTGGTCATCTACAAAGTTGCAATCCATTACATTACATTGAAGAGACGGTTTTATCCCAAGCGAGTACACAAGCATAACAAGGCTAGTGAAGATGAGTAGGGTTAGTAGTTATGAAGGAAAAATTCACTGAAGATGTTAGTGACAGCAGATGAAAAACCAATGGCATAAACAGAGCTGAACCCTCGTATATTTTACCTCTTCATAGAGAAGGAAGACAGATTATTTCTCTCTCTGAAGGAGGAGATTAAGGGAGGAGAAGGCTGGCAACGTTGCCTGATAGAAAAGCAGGTAGACTTCTGTTATTGGGTTGAAGAATGCATGCGCAAGCCGTGTGAAGTGTGGTTGTTTCTCATCTGAAAAGGAAAGAAAACACAATTATACATAGTATTCATTCACATGGAAATCTCTTAAAGAACCTCAAATTCATGTTAGTAAAATATGCAACTTACTTGCTGACTTGAAATAGCTGGAGAGTGGCTTGTATTGCTGCAGAATCTGATTCAAGCAGCGTTCCAGGCTCAGCCAATGGATGGAGATATGTGAAAGTATCTCCATATACTCTGACTCGTGCAAGTCACAGAATTCTGCAATGTGAATATTACATTTCAGTCTAATGAAAGTTTTTGCATTGCATTCACACACTATAGTACTGCTGAAAATCACAAACCTGTTAGGTAACCTTTACAGTTCGTACTGCCTCTGAACCAGTGCCCAACATCTACTGCCAGATCTTCGGGGTCAAATCCAGTCACCTACAAATTAGATTATGTTACAATTTGGTCACAAATTCATTACACCACAGCACAACAAGCTATCTAAAGGTTACTGAAAGAATACAAACTTACTTCCAAAAAACCCTGCCCAGCATGTTTTGCTGTGTTATGCAGAATATGGCATGGGCACCCATGGATGTACACACTGGGATTCTTTGCCAGTATCCTAGAGGCAATTGAGTTTCTTGCCCCCCTATTAACTGGGGAATTGTCAATAGGCAAAGCAACACAGTTACTCCAAGGTATGTTGTGTTTTTCGAGGACATCATTGATCTTCTGGAAAATGGCTTCGGCAGTGCCACAGCGTTGCCCGCTTGTTGTGCACATGTCCAGAAATCGGTGAACAACCTTGCCGTCAAACACCCTGACAGTGAGGGGGTTCATTTTCTCACGTCCTGCAAGGTAAAGGTTTAAGCATCACATTAGAAACATTACACACATAGCCTAAACCACTGACATGTAAAAAATGTGTACTGGAAAATGAGGATGTCTTAATTGGTTGTCAATACAACACCTGTATCATTTGAGCCATCTGTTATGAGAGAGAGTCTTCATTTTGGTGACCAGCTCCTCTCTGAAATGCGGTGCCACAGCTTCATTTATTATGCAAGTTGTTTTTGTGCTGGCACACTTATATTGCTGTGCTGTGGGGGAGTCACTAAAGCAATTCCTTAACAAAGGACTAAAATGTTCTGCCGTGGCAAATGGCATATTGTGCTGCACCATGGCCACAGCCACTTTCACCTCAGCTCTCCTTGTCTTAAACAGAAAAGAATGATAACCATGTTATCAGCAGAAAGGACATTCAAGACAAATTTATTTGTAGAGGTAATTTATGGTAAACACAGACACAACTCAATCAGCTACTGGGTAATTGTTCATAATTATTTAAAATATATGGTAATATTTTTTTTTATATTCGGAAATGATGAAAAACAAGATTTCATGCAAGAATCTGAGCTTCATGTAGTCCTTTTGACCAGGACAATACCTTGGATTCTTATGCAGTCATGCCACCAACAGTCACTGGGGGATAAAACTGTCCAATCCTATTTGTGGACTGAAGTGCCTGCTCTTTAGACTGGTGTGCTTTACTCTTAATGTGTCGCTGCACATCTGCGACACCTTGATGGCCACAGGAATTTTCCTGCCTACATACTGAGCACCAGTAGTAGGAGTTGGTGGTGCCTACAGTTACAAATAGCCATTTTGCAGTCCATTCACTTTTGAATGTGGATCGGCAGGTGGCAGCTCCAGTTAAGGCCTTTTTTTCACCACTACCCTGACCTCTGCACTGTCTTCCTCGATCACCCTGCCTTCTTCCGTCACCCTGTCCTCTTCTGGCACACCACCTTCTGCATTCACCTCCATTCTTTCTTCGTCTTCCACTGTCTCTTTGTCCACCTCCCCTGTCTCCTCTTCTATCACTTCCTGCACATTCACTATCTCACCTGATGTCACAGTCTCCCTCTCAGTCTCTGGCACATCAACTGACCTCCCTGCCTTTGTTTTCTGAGCCTTGGCTTCCCAGAAGGAAAGGAGGCTCTTCTGTTTCTTCCCTGACATGCTAAAATAAATGACACAAACGATAAAAAAAAGAAAAACACCTCTCTGTTCATGACAGCTCCTAGGTGACTTAACCAAAGTTATTCATTCTATAATCCCCAGAAAAACGGTCTTTGACTAAACGAACATTTAAATCGTCGTCAGCACAGTATGCTATTTTAGCTGGTTTACATCTAGCTTGCTAGTTAGACAGTTATCTACGATAGCTTGAAATGGACAGGTTTTCGATACTGAACAAGGTGTAGACCAGAAATATTGGTCTATAGAGTAAAACTACAAAGTAACTAAGTAAATATTGATATAAATTAAGTTATTACCTGATGGTCCTGAGTCCCAACAGTTCTCCAGGTCTTTCAGTTCTCCCGTTCGCTCCAGGTCGCTCTCTAGTTCACTCACAATTTTGCAGGTGCAGCGCGCGCTTGTAGCTGAAACTCACGTCTCCTTGACAACAGAACAATCTATTTTCTGATTAGCTGATGCTGCTCCGAGCACAGGGGCGGGTTCAAGACACATGAAACGTTTCAACACAGTTGCAGAACGGTGCACATTTCGGCCAATCAATAAGGAACAATTCTGTGGCCCCATGCATGAACCTGATAACTCACATATTTTTATCTGTATTTTTCTTAGCTGTTTAAAATTTTCACCAGTGCAATTTTCAGACTAACTGGAGACATGTTAATGAAACCCTTACAAACCTCAACTCTATGTCTGGTTGACTGATATCAAATTTACGCATTATTATATTCAGATTCAATTTTCTCATTTTTAAAAATATGTGGGTTATCAGGTTCATGCATGGGGCCACAGAATTAGAAAAACGTAGCAAACCATTACAGCGGTTGAACTCGTCCCAGGAGCGCTGTGACGTTTGTAGATAGCTTGATGGAATTTCTGTGTGATTATTGGAGAAGCTCAGAGTGAGAAATGCCATGTGTGGCGTGTGAACTCGTTGAAATGAGTGTGTCTCACTCTCAATGCGTGAGGCTTGAGAGCCCTAGCACTACATCATAACCACCCATTTCATAATTCTTCAATTTTATTTGATAATTCCATGCACTCCCAATTCAGGCTGACTTGGATTCGCCCAATGACTCCATCTCTGCATAGTGTTTCCACCTGTCCCGGTTTTTCCTGATTGTCCCAGATTTTCATGGTCTGTCCCAGAAAAAAAAAATAAAAATCCGGGACACTGAATGTCCCGGTTTTTTGTACATGATGGGCAAAATGTGCATTTCAGTTTAATCAATACTAAATTGAAGCGTGCCTATGTCCATAAACTTATGCACAGCCTTTTTGGCTCTAGAAAAATGACGTAGCATAGTCATGTGTGGTGGCTCATTCGGAATGGTGAGGTGGAGAGTGTGTTGGGACAAGGACAACGAAAGGATCCAGTGACTAAAATCAGAGAAGTTTTAACGTGAAAATGGGTGGAGAGACCGAAGACGAGGGTGCTACAGGAGGTGATGACCGTGATGGGCCAGTAAAGAAAAAATGTAAAAGGTCGACATGCTTTAACAATGAGTGGTTAAAACAGGAGAAATATGCTATGTGGCTAAGACCATGTCCAGGCGATCCATTTTATGCTAGCTGCTCCCTGTGCCCTCCAAACAATTTCCATGTTCTTTTACCTGACCCTTCTGATAGAGAGAGGATAACGAGGAAGAATTTCGCTACCAGGTATGTACAAAAGTTTAAGACCGCAAAGGGTTAGAGATTATTTCAGTCAAAGATCATTTGAGTAAAATCTCCAACGGAGTGGAGATTCTGGTAAACTTAAATCTAAAACTAAACATGGGGGGAAAAAAGGCTAAGGCTTGGGACACCTTGCACAATCTCCAGATGGCTAATGCTAATTGCCTTTGCTGCTACGGTATACGGTACATGTTCGCCTTATGTGGTAACCTCGTATGATTTATTGTACACAGCTAATTACATTTCATACATGCATACGCTGTCTTTTGTTGGCAACGGTCGGGCAGAATAGCAGCGTGAATCCCTTAGTATAAGCTCTAGGTTTTGCCTTTGGTCTGCATGTTAGCAAGTTAGGGACCCATCTGCATGACACCTGACTTCAATCCGCTAGTTCCCCCCCACACACACACACATGGACATCACTCCGCTCAGAGACGGACTCTGCGCTCGGGTTTGCAGATGGTGCTCCACTGGTCAGTTTTATAGTAGGCCTATATATAGTGAGTGTTGTGTTCGTGCCTTATTACAAGTAATTGTTCTTAAGCTAAATGGTAAATTCCTAGACTAATTTTTGTGCTTACATCAGCTACAGCATGCTAAGCGGAGATTTAGCAATCAGCATTGGGCGGTGTAATGTTATATCTGGTGCATTTCTTTCCTCGGTTTGGCGAAATCCAATTGGAATGTTAATATCTTCGAATGTCCCATGATGACAAACCAGAGCCATTCTGTGATTACCTACAATAAATCAAACATGTTAATATCACGTCGAGAGCAAATGAAGCCAGTTCATGGCGAAACTTCTTCAGTGTCCTTGACCACGTTTTGGTCATTTTCGGTCTGAACATACAATTGATTGTTTTGAGTAACTGTACGTATACACCAGAAATGATCAAAGTGACCAAGTAGCTGAGGTTGTTGAAGTTTCGCCATGAATTCGCTCTGGACATGATATTGACATGTTTGATTTAGCTAATCACAGAACGGCTCTGGCTTGTCAGCCTGGGACATTCGAAGATATGAACATTCCAATTGGTTTTCACTGAACTGTGTCATAGTTCATTACATAATATTAACTGACTTTTAACTTCTGAAACTCGCTCTGGTCGCCCATTTCGCTTCGCCCCCGGCGAATTCGCTTTGGTCGCTGAGTTCGCCGGCCCTCCATAGAGAAATAATAACTTCCGTTGCTTTGGTTGTTTCTGGTGTACAGTAATGCGGCTATACTCCGACTTACAGACATGCTGTATGTGTCAAGTGTTAATTGGATACTTTCCCCAAACAATAATTCTGCCTGGTTAAAAATCCGATAGGGTGACTTTGCATTATTCTCCGCCCAATGTATGGCTTGCATGTTTTGAAAAAGATGGTAAATTAGTGTCTAAAATGAGTTGTCAAAAATAAACTGCTTTTCTCACAACAGGAATATGGATGTCATGGAAAAATTAGACAGTGTGGCCATCAACATCTTAAAAGGTAAGAATGATAATGCTTGAATGTAAATTAAGTTAATGTGGTGTAGCTTTACTCATCTGTGTACCTGCTAATTTCATTTAAAATTAATGTTCATTACAATTATAGCTCTGTATGTTAAAACATGAGTTGTGTTTACCCACGTTTTTTGCAATAAAATGCCTAGATTCTTGATGAGCTGCGACGAATAGTTGCGAAGGACAACATGCACTACGTGAAAGAGCTGAGGGAGCGTTGGGCAGACTTCAGAACCAAACTCACCTTTTATGGTGTCTACAAGAAGGCACTGAAGCCCCCACTGGGACTTCCTGCTGGTAAGGGTTTGGAATCCTTCTGAAATGGCCAATTTCATGATAATGGCTTGTCACTGTTTATTGTTGAGTAATTGTGAGTAATTCAAATTACTTCCCCCCCCATAGATGAGCAAGCCATCTAATCATCTCACTGCCAGCTATGTTCCCTTCCGGTTACCCCGCACCAAAGAAGATGGCATCTCTATCAGAGGCACTCATTCATGTTCTACCGGTAAATAAAATTTATTCCATAACCTTCTGCAACTTTTTATTTGTTATTTCTATTTGCAGGTTTGAGTTAATCCAGTATGTGTCTGGAGGAGGTTGGATTTAAGTAATACTGTGTGTTAATGTTCAGCCCACAGAGGACCCAGGCGTATACCTAAGAAGACGGCCACTCGCCACACCGTTTGTCCTAGTGGGAGAGGGAGACTGCTTTTTCTGCGCTGGAAATGCTCCTGTCGCATCATTCCCTAGGACTGGTCTTGGGGAATCCGTCCTATACATCATGGCGTACTACTACGCTTTTCATATGACGTACCCGAAATGTGTGGCATCTGTTCTTTCGATCCTTCAGACTGAGGTCTTGGGTGATAAGATTCATGAGAAAGACCAAACCACGGCCTTTAAATGTGCCAAAGCTGACTGGTAGGCCTTTCTTAGCTAGTGCATGTGAGTGAGGTGTGCGTGCCTGAGACATTCATTGTGTGAAACAGAACAAAGTTTTATTTTTGTGTTCATTGAAGGCCCTCTTCTAATTCCTTGCAGCCCCATAGCCTGCTATGCCTCTCATGCCAACTTGTGTTTTGCAGCATTTTGTTGATATAATAAAAATAAAAATGCAGATCTGAAGTTCTTGTCCAGTCTATTTTTCCCCTACATTCATCACACCTAAACAGGAAATTTATTCTAGATAAGAAAATAAGTATTCTAGCTAAGAAAAACAAACTTCTTTTGAGCCCTTAAATAAGCTGGAATCAAGCACATTTGCCTTGTTTTTAAGCCTATTAAATTCTAATTTTGAGCAATATTTGCTCAGATGAAATTGGTTTCTAAGCAATAACTAGACAGGGACACTCTAATGAGTGCAAACCCCGCCTTTTCCCTATTAAAATACATTGGGCGAAAATTTCGAAGTTCTGCCATGACCTTGACCTTTGACCTCCAATATTTAATGGTTACCTTCCTGGGTGATTGGCAACACATGTACAAAATTTGGTCCAAATCGATCAATTGGTTCTTGAGATATCTTGCAGACACAGACAGACAGACACACACACACAGACTGACGCAGGTGAAAATAATAACCCCTCCGACTACTGTCGGCGGGGTTAATTACTGAAAATCAGAAGAAATGGCTTAGAATAAGAGAGAAAATCTTAACAAGTAAAATAAAAACTAGCTTTTTATGCTTAATTTAAGATTTTTGGTATGCTTACTACTTGCATATTTTTTTCTTGTTTTAAGAAATCTTACCAAGTCCCATTATCTTGCTGCACTGGCAGATTATTTTGCTTAAAATAAGTGATTTTCCCCCTAAAACACTATATATTTTTCTTATTTTTTAGAGGGCATTTTTTGCAGTGCTGGGCCTCAAATACAGAAGCAATGGCACTTAGGCATGTGTCCCCAGGGTAGGCCTGCCGCGTTGGTGGTATAGTGGCTGGCATAGCTGCCTTCCAAGCAGTTGACTCGGGTTCGATTCCGGGCCAACACACACCCTTTCATGCTTTGTTGCTCTGATGAAAGGCAGATAGTGTGGCGAGGCACTTGGGAGGAAACAGCAGGAACGGATTGGGAGGTGACTGAGGGCTGCTCCTTCTTCTTTCCGCTCGCATTGCATGTAGTCAAATAGCATCAGTTTGCACAAACCTGGGCGTGTTTGAAGGACACGGGCACCTGCGTGTTTGTCTTTCGTTGGCGACAAGCTACTTTGCCTGTTTTCCACAAACGGAGAACTGCACAGTCACGGCTTTAGAGTTAATAAGCAAATGTGTCTGAATGTTGGCTGGCAAATACTCATTGATACATGATGAAGCATTCCAGAGTCAGTGCCACTTTGCAGCGTTCTGATGCCGTGTGCAGCCCTGTTGACCTGACCTCACTCCATAAACGAGCAACCAAGTGGTATTTGAGAACACCACCTCCTTGTGACCAATTGCAATGTCCATGCTTCCACAGTCAACAGAAATGTAGATTTAATGCTCGATTTTGTTTTTAAAGCAGCCGTCACGGACCTTGACGGAAAACCAGAGAGGCAGGGAAACCGTTCAAATGAGGTTTTGTCCCGATGGTCGTCTGCACGTAGGAGAACATGACAACCACTAATCCACAGAAAGCAATCCGGTCGCATTCAGGGTCTGTCTTTCTGGCTGTTTCAAGAGTACCTGATTTTAGCAAGGCGATAACTGGACGTTAACGAAAGCAGAGCTCAAAAGGCAAAGCATGGCTCTGCCAGGTTTCTCAGGAGTGTCTATTCGCTTGTCAGGTGAAAGGGGAAACCACTGCACAGCAGAAAACACACAAAGCTTTTTCAGCGTCTCGGTCTGGGATTGTTCCAAAAGGCATGGACGGAGCAGAGATGGCAGCTCAACATTTGTTTGCTGCCAAGTTCAAGAAAACCAGCACCGTTTCAGCCTGGTTTCGAATCGCGGACCGCTCTCGTGTTAAGCAAACGTGGTAACTAATACAATACGGAAACCACGCGTGTGTTAGCTCTTGCCTGGGCCTCAAGAAGAACGCGGGTCACACTTAAACAATTGTCACGAGAATAGGGGCATGGCCTTGGCATCGTAGAGATGAGCTGGTGGTCGAGTGTGACGAGGTTCAGCATCGAAAAGCGCTGCAACAACATCATGGTAAGAAATCGAATGCCTTGTTTGGACGGGCCAAGGAGGTGACTGAGGACTGTTCCTTTCGCTTTCCACAAGCAACGTACCGTAAGTAGTTGTTTGCAGGTTTGAATGACATCAGTTTGCCCCTGCGCATGGTCGACCCATGAAGCCATGAACAACACAGGCTCCTGTGTGTTTTCCTTTCGTTGGCAACAAGCGACAGGTGTATGTTTGTCCACAAACAGAGAACTGGAGAGTCACTGTGTAAGATTTGTTCAGCAAATGTGTCCATACCTTGGCTGGTGAAAAGCAAACACTTGCTTCTGTAGTTGGCATGGTCAGAGCAGAGATCACAGCTCAGCAGTCGCTCAAAAAATGAATAAATAAATAAACCAACCCACCGCTGTTTCTGCCCAGTTTCAAACCAGGGACCGTTCACATGTGAGACGAATTTGATAACCACTACATTACCGAAACCTCAGCTCTTGGGCTGATCAGCTGTTGCCTGGGCCTCAAATACAGAAGCAATGACACTTAGGCATGTGTCCCCAGGGTAGGCCTGCAGCGTTGGTGGTATAGTGGCTGGCATAGCTGCCTTCCCGCCAGGCGAGGGGCATAATGGACTGTAAGAAGGGGGGAAGAAAAGAAAAAAGAAAAATAAGAAAATGGGGGAAAGAAGGGGGAAAAGAAGAGAAAAAAATAGTGTCAAGTGTCTTGTCCCCTTTCTCCACCCCTGACCCAATGTTGGTGTACAGTTGCACTCCTGGTGGATCCTGGATGCAGGCAAGGTGTTTCTGCTGTATCTCCCACACTCGAGGCATGCTCTTGTGATTGATGAGGTGCAGTCCAGTGCTGTCCACCAGCTGCCACATGGAGTCAAGCAGACTTTTGATGAGTGCACGGGTCTCTTCTACCCCTCGGGTTCTCCTGCGGCAGTGCCTCGCTAGCTCACTTGTGCTGATGGTTGCCAACACCTGAGCATCTGTTGGCTCATAGCCAGAATGTTTCTTCTTCAGCTCTGCCTGCTTGGCCTCCTTCAGATGACAGATATCCTGCTTGTCCCACTCAAAAATTGTGCTTGACAATTTAGAACAGAACGTACCATACAGTGCATGGTGTTCTGTGGTGAGACCGTCAACGAACCACCTCATGAAGTGGAACACATCCAAATGCACAGTGGAGGTCCACGGCCGAAACCATCCTTGGCATGCACTTCCTCAAACCACTGGGCCAGGGGCAGGGGATGGAAGGCTGGTGGCGGCGCACAAACATCCTGGGGCTGGCTGAGGCAGGATTTCTTGTGTAGCTGACAATCTGTTAAATAATCAGAACATCTCCTTGCCCACTCCTCGCCTGCAATAGCTGTCTTCTGGAAAACATTGGAGTAAAAAGACCACCAGCTAGCAGAGGATGGCTTCGATCCATCGGCCTCTGGGCCCAGCACGCTCCCGCTGCGCCACTCTGCTGACCTCACACACCAGATGGGACTCAAACCCACCCTCCCTGGCTTAGGAGACCAGTGTCTTATCCATTAGGCTACTGGGGCTCTGCCATAACAGGACGAAAAAGGGCAGCCACTCAAAAATAGCTAGGCTCGTTCCTCGGCCGTCTCTCATCTCCGCGACAGAAACTTCTTTTGTGTTTGCTCAGTTTTAAATAATTTGCTGGGTCTGCACCAAAGTCAAACGCTTGCAACGTCCAGCTTTAATGTCAGCACGTCCTAATTCCAGTCACAAATTGCTCACAAGGCATTTTACCCCGGCTTAAGTAAGTAGACTTTTCTTTGGAAGCATGTACACTGCCAGTCATAGCCAAGCAATTTTACACTGGAAAGCACAGCTTTGTACTGAATTTACATAGGCTGCATAATGTTGCGGTGGTTAGCAGTGTCAACTCACACCGAGCAGGGTCTGGGCTTGAGCCTAGTGGGTGACTGGCAGCCTTTATGCCTGGAGCATGCATGCTCTCTTCGTGCCTGTGAGGATTGGCACCGGGTGCTCCGGGTTCCTGCCCCAGTCCCTAGACCTAGAGAAGGTCAAGCGAAAACTCTGAATAGCCCAGAGGTGCTAATGTGTCTGGGTTACCCCTGAGATAGCTCATGGGTACAGAAAATGAACGACTGTATGTGTACAATTCAGGGCACTTGATTAATTACGTTTTATGTCTTGTGCTTAAGAAGAACATGTGGAAAAAAGTTAGAAAACCATGAAATCACTCTGATTTTTCCTGATTCATTGACAAGGATCTTTGCTGCCCAAAGAGCTCTGATCTGTGAGTCGTACACATGGGTAACATACTGTGACAACAATTGGTAGATGCGGTGGGCCTTATTTCACTCCCATAATGCCTATGTGCCTGTCTGCGTGATACAAAGCACTGACCAATGGCAAACTAGTGACAGAGCACTGAAAATCAGGCCTCCTGATGGACAATTTTCGAGGCCAGCCACCAAATTTCTAGTAAGACAGATAGATGACGTTTATTGCCTCTGCTGGGAATTTTGGGAAGAAAAGTGGCTAGAAAGAGCAGCGGACTGTGTCGGCATCTGGGCTCTGGGCCCAGCGCGCTTCCGGTGCGCCACTCTGCACACCCCACACGGGTCTCGAACCCACAATCACTGGGTCATGGAAAACATTGGAGTAAAATTTGGCAGACTCGACAGAAGATGGTTTCGATCCATCAACCTCCAGGCCCGGCATGCTCCCGCTGCTGACCTCTCACTTTCTGTGGGTCTGGAGCCTGCAATAGCTGTCTTCTGGAAAACGTTGGAGTAAAAAGACCACCAGCTAGCAGAGGATGGCTTCAATCCATCAGCCTCTGGGCCCAGCACACTCCTGCTGTGCCACTCTGCTGACCTCACACCCCAGATGGGACTTGAACCCATAGTCCCTGGCTTAGGAGGCCAGTGCCTTATCCATTAGGCCACTGGGGCTCTGCCACAACAGGATGAAAAAGGGCAGCCACTCAAAAATAGCTAGGTTCGTTCCTTGGCTGTCTCTCATCTCCGCGACAGAAACTTCTTTTGTGTTTGCTCAGTTTGAAATAATTTGCTGGGTCTGCACCAAAGTCAAACGCTTGCAACATAATGACATTTCAGTATTATGGGTAGACCATAATATTGGTCTCACGGTAAAATAGCTCGTGCTATTTTACCGTTAGACCATTCACTATACACTATGTGTATAGTGATTGGTCTAACGGTAAAATAGCATGAGCACTCGAGAACTTTTTTGATACGTTGGAAGGTTATAATTATACTTGGCAACAGAATGTATCTGAATTCTGATTGGTTGTTGTTACGAACAATAGTGACGCGTGCTGTGCACTGCATCACTAATAATAACTAGAGACAACAGTTCCCCTGGGGGAAACTGTGAGAGTGATGCAGCGCGCTTAGCCAGGTTTTGTGAAGGCACGCCAAAGGGTGGGCGAACGGTTCAAAAGCTACAAGCAGAAAGTGTATATTATTGCCCTTCTGTTGTGTCCTTGAGCCCAGAGTGGAGGGGGGAGGGAGGGACAGGGTTCTGCTGAAGCGCACATAGTGTTCTGGTCGAGGGAAATTGTGTAAAATGTGTTTCTTCAATTCAGAACATGCTTAAAAAAGTTTTCAAAAGAGAGGCGGAGGAACCAAACATTTCTGATCAAGATGGCGGAGGCTGTTTTGCTGATTCCATGAAAATGTTTGATTTAATTAAAAGGTGTCTGGGCCGCGAACAATGTCCACATCACCATCGGGTTGTTGTTGTTGTTGTTTACATGTGTCATGTTACAGGAACTTGGTCAGGGCTCTGCAGGTCTTAACTGAAGCACTTCAAATTCAGGGTTAGCGGGCTGCTAAAGTTTGCAGGCACTTCACAAACAAGACTCGGTGCAATATTAGCCAACATTAGCACAATCTGATATGATTTAATAATGTCTTTGTGACGTTAATGAACTCCAGTTTTTGTCGGATTGTTATTTACATGCCACACAAACTTAGAAAACAGTCATATTCCCATGTTGTCATTTTTACACACTGAATCCAAACTGTTGTTAACTGATTCATTTTACAAGCTAATCTAACGCTACATTCCTCAAGGACAGTTTGCTTGCGAGCAGCCGCTCACTGCACTGCAACCGCACTTGCTAATTGACATGGGCTTGCTGTTTTCGTGACCACGCCCCCAGAGTGAATATTCATGAGCGAATTGGGCGTGGTGTTTCGCCCAATGGAAACCTACAGTAACCCTTTGTGTCCCGCGCATGGGGCGGGATTTTTTTCTTCAATCAGAAATATTAGTAGGGACACGCCCATACCACCCACACCCAATTCTACACCTGTGTTGTTGAACATGGAGAAAACCAGAAAATAAGGAAAAAGTTAGGGCAGGTAAAATAAATATTTTTTTCTTTCTTTTCTAAAATAAGGTAACCATTCCTAAATCCACTATAATACCACATGAGCATATAGAATAAAAGAACCAAATTCCTATTTTAACTCACTACTCTAAAAAACCCATTCATCAATTTCATTTAAAAAGAGTGTGTTAAATAAAGAAAAAAATACTTTTTTTTGAACAAAGGTACCATTCCTGGAGGTACTATAACATCATGTTGATGGCTGTAGCCAAAAGAACAAGCCCCTATTCCAACCAACCATTCTAAAAAAAAAATCGCTTGATATAATATCCTTATTTAGAGAACATATCAGATATTAAATTGATAAGAACACCTACTACACTTGATCTTAACAAAAAGGCTGAGAAGTGATAATTTACTGCAGTCAATAGCTTTAAATATACCACTTCCAAATATTAAAATCCAGAAAGGTAAACACAGGTAGACTCCGCCACCAACAGCTGGATCCTTTTGAAGAGAGACATCGGCTTGTGGGGTGTGTGAGAGAGGCGAGTGCTTCAACGCAAAAAGATCAGTAGTTCTAACATTTGTTGACCAAAAATGTTCAGCTCCGTCAGAGCAAAGCCTCCACAGAAATCTTTAGTAAAAGGCAAAAGATTTATGCGTCAATGAAGAGAAACCTGATCTACACTTAACACTGGATTAGGTTAGTGACACTGGATTGGAGGTGCAGAAAGCTGGTAGAGGGTAAGGTGGCCTGGGCCAATCTCTTACACTTTTACAGCTTTGCTAGCGATTGCACACAGGCAGAGAAATGTCTGACCAACGAACTTTTTTGAAAGATAGATAGATAAGCAAGCGGGGGGGGGGGGGGGGTTGAATTTTGAAAAGGAACAGTTGAGTGCTGTGTGATCTGTCCAATATCACAGACGTAGGCCTCATCTCACCTCATTATCTCTAGCCGCTTTATCCTTCTACAGGGTCGCAGGCAAGCTGGAGCCTATCCCAGCTGACTACAGGCGAAAGGCGGGGTACACCCTGGACAAGTCGCCAGGTCATCACAGGGCTGACACATAGACACAGACAACCATTCACACTCACACCTACGGTCAATTTAGAGTCACCAGTTAACCTAACCTGCATGTCTTTGGACCGTGGGGGAAACCAGAGCACCCAGAGGAAACCCTCATGGACACAGGGAGAACATGCAAACTCTACACAGAAAGGCCCTCGCCGGCCCCGGGGCTCGAAGCCAGGACCTTCTTGCTGTGAGGCAACAGCACTAACCACTACACCACCGTGCCGCCCCAGGACGTAGGCCTATAAATTAAATATGAAACCATCAGCTGGAGTTTGATTATTGACAGGAACGCTGTTGACCCCAGCAGTAAGTGCTTTCCATACCACATTTTCCTGCCTTCCTGTGATGCTACTATTCAGGCTGCCAAATAGAAATAATTTATTCCATTGGATTTGTGATGTTAAAGCTTCTATTCTGAGGGCAGATAAGTTTCTCTTCTTGACCATATTACAACTCTCCATGTCGTAAAGTCAAGGAGCAAGGCCTCTAAACCGATAATATTTAGGATTGTGATATTGAAATGACAATGGTTTTCACCCACCACATTTATCAATGCCCAATCATTCTTACACTGTGATTGGCAAGATACAAACGTTTCATGAATCACACGTGAACCCTGTCATACGGTGATTTCTACACTTTGATCTGCGTTGGTTTCTACATTAGATTGATAAATGAGGGTTATTGTGTCATCCTTGTTAGTATAGTGGACAGTATCTCTGCCTGTCATGCAGAAGACAGGGGTTCAATTCCCTGATGGGGAGACTTTAAAAATGTATTAACTTGGGCAGCAGGGGGATGTAGTGGTTTGCACTGCTGCCTCACAGCAAGAAGGTTCTGGGTTTGAGCCCAGCGGCTGGTGGGGGCCTTTCTGTGTGGAGTTTGCATGTTCTCCCTGTGTCAGCTCTGGTTAACCCCATGGTTCAAAGACATGTAGTTGGGTTAACATGGGGTGGTGTTGGGCTGAAGTGCCCTTGAGCATATACATATACAGTATGAATGATTCACCACATTTTGTGTCAATTAAATCTTATTAATAGTAACAGATCTAGATAAATCCAGTGACTATAGACCAAACTTTAATATGCCTAAAGTCAATGTTAATGTCAATTATGACTATTATAAATTGCCAATGGTAGACCCTCTGATGATGTTCTTCTAATAATATTCTATTTCTAAGTTTAAGTTAGTAAAAATCAGACAATAAAGGTCAGACAAGTTCATTAGAATCTGTCTGGTCTGGTGATCTAACCTTGTCAGATATAGGGTCGTCCAAATTCCGCTCCATTCATACACGCCCTTGATCTGCGAGCACATGCTTCCGGCATTCACTCCAATCCCCCCGTTACGCCGATCAGTGTACTGACCGGGGAATTGGCATATACCACGGGGTACACACTTGAGTCCACCCATACAATGTCAGACACACGAAAAGCAGAAAATCAACTATTAATTTTCGTCAACATAAACATATCAAGTTATATATTTTTTTAACTAATCATGTGTAGTAAGGGCGGGCAGGAGATTTTTATGTTGTCAGGGGGAGGTTGGGAGGATTTTCTAAATGTTCCCTAAAGCGGGAGATCTCCCGCTCACGGCGGGAGAGTTGGAGGCTCTGTATATAGAATGAGGCACTGCCTAAAAGCAGAGCTCCCATCTGTTTCTGGGTTGTAGAATGTTCTTATATCATAGCCAGCCTCTTTTGTTTTATTTCTTTACCATTATAGTTACTATACTGTTTCCTTATGTTGTAACAGACACAGAAAGAAAATAGCTCTGGCCTGATGAGTAGAGTCAGGGCAGTGATTTTATTTACAAATTCGATTTCACCATGGGGTGGTGTAGTGGTTAGTGCTGTCGCCTCACAGCAAGAAGGTCCGGGTTCGAGCCCTGTGGCTGGCGAGGGCCTTTCTGTGCGGAGTTTGCATGTTGTCTGCGTGGGTTTCCTCCGGGTGCTCCAGTTTCCCCCACAGTCCAAAGACATGCAGGTTAGGTTAACTGGTGACTCTAAATTGACTGTGAGTGTGAATGGTTGTCTGTGTCTATGTGTCAGCCCTGCAATGACCTGGCGACTTGTCCAGGGTGTACCCCGCCTTTTGCCTGTAGTCAGCTGGGATAGGCTCCAGCTTGCCTGTGACCCTGTAGAACAGGATAAAGTGGCTAGAGATAATGAGATGAGATGAGATTTCACCATTGCTGAGATCTCATCTCATTATCTCTAGCCGCTTTATCCTGTTCTACAGGGTCGCAGGCAAGCTGGAGCCTATCCCAGCTGACTGTGGGTGAGAGGCAGGGTACACCCTGGACAAGTCACCAGGTCATTGCAGGGCTCACACATAGACACAAACAACCATTCACACCTATGGTCAATTTAGAGCCACCAATTAACCTAATCTGCATGCCTTTGGACTGTGGGGGAAACCAGAGCACCCGAAGGAAACCCAGGCAGACACGAGGAGAGCATGCAAACTCCACACAGAAAGGCCCGCGTCAGCCACTGGGCTCAAAGCCAGGACCTTGTTGCTGTGAGGTGACAGTGCTAACCACTACACCACTGTGTCGCCCCCGCCTAGTAGCCAGTGTCAGTAATTACTGGTCATACACACTGCCTAGGCGGCATGGTGGTGTAGTGGTTCGTGCTGTCGCATCACAGCAAGAAGATCCGGGTTCGAGCCCCGTGGCTGGCGAGGGCCTTTCTGTGCGGAGTTTGCATGTTCTCTCTTTGTCCGTGTGGGTTTCTGCCGGGTGCTCCGGTTTTCCCCAAAGACATGCAGGTTAGGTTAAATGGTGACTCTAAATTGACCATGAGTGTGAATGGTTGTCTGTGTCTATGTGTCAACCCTGTGATGACCTGGTGACTTGTCCAGGGTGTACCCCGCCTTTCGCCTGTAGTCAGCTGGGATAGGCTCCAGCTTGCCTGTGACCCTGTAGAACAGGATAAAGTGGCTAGAGATAATGAGATGAGATGAGACACACTGCCTAGTGGCCCGTGTTATAGTATAGTGTAGTCAGACACATCAAGCAACATGTGAACTGGTGCCTTTTGCTATTTTGGATTTTTGAAAAAAGTATTTTTCAAATTTTTACATAAAAAATTGATTTTGACTTAGTTTCTCAGAGCAATGTTCGTTTCTGGACCATATATCTAAAACTATTCATGATCCAGATTTGAAACTTGGTATGCATGTTAACAAGGTGATGTTACATGTTCCTAACATTTTTTTGAACACTTCACCCTTACCCCCAACTGCTCCTTGGGTGCTGTAGCATAGCTGGCCACTGCTGTGGGTATGTTTGTGTTCTCAATGCTCACTTGTGTGTGTTCACTGCTTCAGATGGGTTAAATGCCGAGGAGAAATTTCACTGTGTGCTTGAGTGTACGGGTAACAAATAAAGGCTTCTTCTTCTTCTTAAATCTACTCGGCTCAATAACACATGTTCAGTACTGACACAGATACTAATAAACAATCCTGTTGTCATTGCAGTGTGATTCTTGCCGTCTACAAAGATCTCGTTTCTCCGTGAATAAAAACAAAAGCATGTCACATAAAATGATCAGTGATCAGGTTTATTTTACACCCAAATGCTTGACACTCAGCATCTTTAGCGTTGTTTACAACAATTTAGAAGCAATGTGTCCACGAGCTCCACTAGCCTCGCTAAATCATGTTTAGAGCGCTGTTTGGAGTGAAACCATCTGACTGCCATCTTACCACTCACATTGTGGAGCAGCATGGTTATTCAGACTACTGGAAGCTACACAAAACTTTTTCTGTATTTTTAGGCTCTGAATGAGATTCTCTCACAACATGATCAAAATGTGCACTGTTCAGTTAATACTGTATCTTCAGCTACTATTAACACATCATATCCATCTTCCATCAAATACTGCCTGGAAACACAATAAACTCTCTCAACAACCTCTCTCTTCTCCTTTCGGCATTTCATCCGTGTGTGCTATAGCCAAAACAGCTGGAGCATCTGTATCTAGTGTTGTACAAAAAGCAGCTCCTCCTTCTTCAAATACTGCATCAGGCACAAACACAAACAGCCTTTACACCCTCTCCTTCAACTACAGCATCGGGGTTTTAGTAAAAAAATAACAGTAATTGCTGTAACTGTTTCCGCAGTGCCAAATACATTACTGTTTCTGAAATGTGATCAGGAAATTTTACTGGGGCACAGCAGATATATATTGGGGCACATGTCCCAGTAAAATGGGTCTGGCGATGCTGATGGACAACTCATAAATTCAAGCAACAGGCTAAATGCAAGCTTGACACTTACTGTGTGGTGAGCTCTTTGGGATGGCGCTTCTGACTTTTGTTTCCAGATCGTAGGAACTGCTCCACGTACCAGACATCGCTCAAATCCTTCAATATGAATCTGCATGACAAATTTATCTTTTTCAAAATGTATGGAGCAGACACCAAACCGTCCTGTCGGCTTGAAGTTACCTCTCTTCGTCAGTACAAATCAAACCCATTCGTTTCGCAAGTGTCCTGCCGACTTTGGGCTACAATGGATCAAAATTCTGCTTTTTTAATCGGCTACACTTGAACAGCCCTGAAGGACACAACCCTGAGGAGGCATGCTTTGGTTTTAGTTTTGTTGCAGAATAAAAAAAAAATTGTTAAAAACGTGTTATACTTTGCAAAGCAAATGAAGCCAGAAATGCCACAAACTTTCAAGTGTTTCGCATATGACGTCACTTCATTGAATGAACAGTAACTTACCAGGAATGCGTTCGTGTAATGGCGGATTCAAAGAGCCAAACTTTACCAACTAAACAGAACATGTTCCTGGTCTCGTATTAAAATGCAATTTAGATGGTAAACTATTTAACATGTCTAGTTTTATAAGGTATAATTTATAAGGTATAATAAGAAATGTGAGAAATTTAAATTTTTAGCTCACCTGGACCAACGGTCTGGTGGGCCAATGCCATGGGCTGCTGAGGTCAGTGTAAAGAGGTAGGGTTGGTTTCCTGCAGCAGAACTTGAAAACTGTGACAAATAATATCTTGAAACTTGGTATATAGTTGGTATATAGGGCAGGGGATATAGTTGACTCTGTCTTCTTGTTTGTTTATTGTGGCTGAGATTTAATGTGTTCTTTATGTGTGTCTCTTGCAGGTCTGTTTAATATATTTTTGAGCCCAAATCTGATTGGATGTACTGTATCTATATTACACTAAAATCTGGTAAGGGATGTTCGAAGCACTTTCAGAGAATTGTGTAAAATAAAACCACAGCGGCCTCCACACAAGGAGGTTGGGTTTGATTACACACAGCTGCAAAGGAAACAGAAACAAAGAGACAGGGACAACCAACACTGCATGAAAATCCACAGCAGTGAAGAAACCACATTACCTGACTTAAATGTAAATTATTTAGAGTTATGCAGACATGTTATATCTACCTCCATTCATGCAGTATTTCAGTATCTACAGAGAATTAATGAAGTATCGTGGCCTTGTAAAATGTCTTTAGGAGGCAGTTAGTCACACCACCATATTGGGGCAGGGTTTTTACATTACTCAGAGCATATTTACTGTTGATATCAGGTGACATGTCAAACAACATACATGATTTCAACAATATTTACAGGGTCATAATAGACATTAATTAGAACAAACACCATATATATATATATATATATATATATATATATATATATATATATATATATATATATATATATATTTTTTTTCTGGTTATATATTGGGAAATGAAACAAGCTGCTGATACTAAAAGCTTTCAGGTGAGTAACAGCACAATCATAAACCAAAACATTAAATGAAAAGAGAATGTCTGCACTTTTTCCTGACCTAATCTGAAACAGAGAAAACACCACTATGCCCCATTGAATGACAAACACCACGAGGAATTTCAGAATTCACAGTGAGTATCTGATATATACAACATACAGAAATGTGATATCTGTATTCCAGCTGTTAGAAATTACACTGCCAAAGTGTTACACTCTGACAATTCAAATAACCAAATTTTACAATCATGGTGAACAGAAAACCATCTCAAAATGCACAACACATCGAACATTAAGTTGGATGAGCTACAACAGCAGAAAACCACATCAAGTTCCAGTCCTGTCAGTCAAGAACCGGAATCTGAGGAAACAATGGCAATAGACTCACTGAAACTGGACAGTTGAAGATTTAGAGAAAGACGAGAAGAATTTTTTCCCCACTAATCTTCAACTTTATAATCACCAGCGGCAGCTTGTGGACTAGCAGGACTAAGCCCTCCTGTCTTTCAAAGAAAAAAAAAATCAGTATAATATTTCATTTTTTGGCTTCTACATTGTCTTATTTTGGTTAACAAAATTTTAAAGATTACTATTTTGGACTTTTGTGAAGCCAAGTACAAGAGCACCATAATAAAGAAGAAGAAAAGAAAAATAAAGAATGATATAAAATGAGGCTTTGGGCAAACTGAATGAGCCCAGCGCTGTAGATTCACTCAGCGAATCAGGAACAGCCTTGTCAGATGATTACACAGAGTGACACGCCCCCTAGTTATAATCTCCATATGGACTAATACTAACCCCATTTCCAGAAAAGTTGAGATATTTTCCAAAAAGCAATTAACACAAATATCTGTGATGTGTTAATTCATGTGAACCTTTATTGAACTGACAAAAGGACAAAGAAGAGATTTTCAATAATTTTACTGACCAACTTAATTGTATTTTGTAAATATTAAAAAAAACCTCAGAATTTGATGCCTGCAACACACTAAAAAAAAAGTTGGTTTATCTAATGGTTATTAGATGGTTTCAAGATGGCGGCATGTATGGATGCAGCAGCCCCTCGCAAACCCAATAACATGATGTTTTGAAATGTTTCTTCATCTATGTCTACATGGTTGTATATGTTAAGACACAAGTACAGTTGCCAGTTTTTGGTGAATATTGGCAGAACAAGTGAACACAGTTTGACAAGCAGCACAAGAACAAAATCTCTAGAGCCTCAGCCTACTCTGCCAGATCACAACATCACTGACTTCAAGTACTGTTTCCTATCAGGAGAGGGGGCACTGCAGGCATTGTGAGAGGAAGCAGGAAAGGGGAAAGTGCAGAGGGACATGGGCTAGGCTAGCGGCTCATCCGAATAGACCGGCAGTACCATCCATCATATTCGCCAATGTTCATTCCATAGACAATAAGATGGACCATGTACACCTTCTGAGAGCCACCCAGTGCGACACAAGAAAATGTGTTTGTATTTTCACAGAAACATGGCTAAATAACATCATCCCGGACTCCGCCATACAGCTAGACTGGCTAATGTGCCACATAGCCGATGGAGCCTGGGGAGTGGGAGGTAAGACCAAGCAATGCTCAGTGTCAGGATATGATAGTGGTTTCTAAACACTGTTCAGCTCTGGTGGAGTTTATGATCATGAAGTGCTGAACTTTTTACCTGCTGATGGAATTTACAGCTATTTTGTTAGTAACTGTATACATTCCACCCAGCACTAATAACAGCAACAGAGAGGCAGCACGAAGTGAACTGTACCAAGCTATCAGTGAGCAAGAGCCAGCCCACCCAGATAGATTTCTTATTCTTGCTGGGGATTTTAACTATGCCAATCCAAAGTCTGTTTTACCCAAGCTACACAAACATGTTGATTTCCCAACAAGAGGAAATAATACACTGGACATTGATTTCACTAACACCAAAGGAGCATACAAGGCTGCCCCCGTCCCCCACCTCGGAATCTCTGACCACATCACAGTTATGCTAAAGCCAGCATACAGGCCAAGGGTGAAAGTGACCAAATCAGTTCTGAAAGAGATACGTGTGCAGCCAGAGGTGCTACTTCTGCACTTCAGAACTGTTTCAACATTACAGACTGGGACAGTGATGCAGGCAGCCATGTACAACCAAAACATAGACCTACTAACTGTTCACACACCTTCTTCAGTCCCCTGCCTTCTGGAAAAAGGTACCAGAGCCTCCAAGCTAGCTCCACCAGACTGGCGAGCAGCTTTATATACCATGCTGTCAGGATGCTGAATTCTCTCTCTCTCCCCTATCTCCAAATAACTCAGTCTGTTACTACAATTCATCTGTAGTATTGTCAAGTAATAAAGCACTTGTCACTTTATGACACTTCCTCACCTCAACATCTGCTCACGACTCATCCTGTAAATGGATCATGATTTGCATATTGCAGATACTCCCATATCCTTAGCCATTTTGCACTGTTACTATTACCATTTGCACTCATGCAATTTGCACTATTTCTGTTTGTGTGGTATTGTATGTGTGTGCTTTTTTTTTTAATTAATGCTTGTTTTGTTTGTGTATTTATGTTTACACCGAGGGTCTTGGAGAAACAATATTTCAATCTGTGAAAAAGCCCGTTTGCATGGCTCTGTCCTCCGTTGCATAGTTGCTCTGTTCACTAGATGAGCTCTAGTGCTCCCTTTTTAGTGAGCTCAATCAGCAGGCTGGTAACCTCCAAAAAATTAGGAAAAACCTCCTGTAATAGCCAGCCAGCCCCCTTTTTGGTCTTGAGTCTTGGGCAGGCCACAATCACTGCATTCTTATCAATTTAGGGACGCACCTGCCCATGACCCAAGTGAAAGCCCAGATACTGTACTTCCACCCACCAAATTGTACACTTCCTTGGGTTTGCTGTGAGTTATGCATATTTCAGTGATCTCAGGACAGCCCTGGGGTTTTGGAAATGCCACTACCAATGTCCCTGTGTGCTCGTGACAGGAATTGAACTATGATGCAATGGCTGGAGCGCACCTCTGCAGAGCAGGGACCTAATCTGTGAGCATTGTCCACTGAGTAAGCCACCTGGTCCACGATGTCCAGGGAGACATGTTTGAAAATGTCAACGATGATATTCTTCACGTTCTCACCTGCTTGCTCCGGAATGCCAGACACTCATAGATTCCATCTTCTTTTTTAGGCATCCAGGTTGCTGCTTTGTTTCTGAGGACACTGTTCTCTTTTTCTAAGATGTGGACTTTACTTTGTAAGGCGATGACTTTATTTGTCATGTCCTCTACCTGTTTCCCCATAGAATCAAGGATGTCGGTGACACTTTTAATGGAATTTGTATTATTGTTAACCATTGCCTCAAGTGACTGAAGCCGTTTGAGAGATTCTTCTTGCATCTTTTCAATTATTTCCATTATTATTAGCAAAAGCAAGATGGGCACAGCCTCTTTATAATCCTCGTCACTGGCATGTGTCTTCGACTTTTTGGCTGGTCGTGGTTTTGGAGTTTCTGGTAGTGGCACCAAACACTGTTCCATTCTGTCTTGTAAAGCATCTGGTTCAAAATTTTCCCTCATAGACGTTCTGGCATAGAAATGCATTACAGCGCAGCTATCTTCCTCTGTTTCCATATTGATGGATAACCTGAAAAAATAGCAAGTATGCTTACCAACTCCTGTCGGTTTACTTCGTATAGTGTTATGTTCACTTCTCCTTTAGTTAGCAGGTTCACTGAATGGTTAACTAAAGGCGCTAGCTGGATAACAGTGAATAAAATGAAAGAAAACAAGGATTAAAAAATTGTTTCTGAGCGAGGTCCTTGTAGTCGCTATTTAGTTTATCAATTAGGTTCATTCTAATCAGCCCTTAAGCATATTTAGCAATTCAGCACATTAGGTTTCGTTCATCATGTTGCAGAGCTCCACAAATCACATATTACACTGACGCCATCTTGGCTGCCCCCCTGTTGCTCTTCTTCCTCACAAGCAACTTGGCTTGTATATTTGTCTACCTCTTTCTCCGTGGCTATAGGTTCTAAATCATCCTCAGACAACCAACCAACGATTGAGGATGAATTTGAAGAGCCTTTTTGTCTCTTTCAAAAGAATTAGTTTCAAGAATGGACGCCACTGCAGAGAATAGTATGGAGTCCATGTGGACACAAAAAAAGGCATTGGTGCACATGATGTCACGCATGCAGCACCGCTAACCTGTAAATCACTGCGATCTCATAATGGCGGACAAGCTTTTAGTGATTCTTGGAGCAGAATTCATATGCAAAAATGTATTTTTGAACCAATTTTTTTATTTATATGCTAACTTAGAAGAAGAAGAAACCTTTATTTGTCACATGCACACTTCAAGCACAGTGAAATTCATCCTCCGCATTTAACCCATCTGAAGCAGTGAACACACGCGCACACACACCCAGAGCAGTGGGCAGCCACACTACAGCGCCCAGGGAGCAGTCAGAGGTTAGGTACCTTGCTCAAGGGCACTTCAGCCCAAGGCCACCCCACATTAGTCTAACTGCATGTCTTTGGACTGTGGGGGAAACCAGAGCACCTCAAGGAAACCCACGCAGACATGGGGAGAACATGCTCCACACAGAAAGGCCCCCACCAGCCACTGAACCCAGAACCTTCTTGCTGTGAGGCAACAGTGCGAACCACTACACCACCCTTTAAAATTTTTGAGCCAGCCAGGAGTCGAACCTAGAACCTTCTGATCCGTAGTCAGACGCGTTATCCATTGCGCCACTGGCCCTATAACTTTGTGGCTTATTTGAGCACCTCACACACAAAAAGCCAGATATTTTATGACGTAATTTTCATGAGACTAGCACTTTAAGAACGATGCAGCCAGCATTCCTTTAATTTTTTTTCTAACAGGTGAACAATTTAAGGTCAACCCTGGGCTTATCCAGGATTTCAACCTTGGACCTCTTACAAGCGAAGTGAAAATCATACCAGACAAAGCCAGACGACCCACACAAAAGTGCTTATGTGCTACTGGAATTTCATTATATCTTTCAAAGGTTTGACTTTTCATGTCTGCAGGATCCTGCTCAACATTTGAGATGGTTGCATGAGATGTGTGGAGGAAAGCAGGTTCATGTTGCTTTTGCTTTCTTCAGAAAATCTCTATGGCTAACCTGACCAAAGTGCCAGGGTCATTGATATGGCAGTTAGAGCACATACTCAACTGTAGTGACAGGCACTCCATCACACCTTACACATGCTATTTGTCTTGTGATACGCCAAACTCATATGCAAGGTATTTTGAAGAAAGGTTTAACCGCAGCCTAGCCAAAGTTAAAATCAACATTTTGTGATTTGATGTATCCAATGCCTCCAATATGGCCAACTTCCAGTTTGATGACGACATGTGAAAATACTCTATTTTTGAGTGATTCAAGCAACTCAAGATACATTTTATAGTTGATTAAAGTAAAGTTACTTTCAAAATTAAGCACAGTTAGATTAATTGTGGTGTAAGGGCCTCTGCATGCTCTTGCGACAAGGCTTTCGCAGATAGCTTTTCGCAGACAGTTGTAATTTATCGTTGAGCGGGGAGTAATAGGCGTGCGCGATGTTATTCACCGCCACAACGCAAGGGGGCGCGAAGTCGCGAAATCGCTAGGAGTAGTTGGTGGGTGTGGTTAGTGGAGTGTTTATCCTCCGGTTACTTATAATGACTAGAACTGGAGTCGTACAGATGTACGTACTTCCTCACTTCCTCGATCAACCGCTCTTCGTGCTGCTCCATCTTCGCTCGTGTTTTTAAAAATGGCAGTCGTGAAAACAAACCAAACCGGGAAAGTAGGGAAGCGGAAGTGCGTGTACAGCGGATGTAGAGTGGACCAATCAGAGCCCTCTTGTCTGCGACGCTGTCTGTGAGGCTTCTGCGGTGGTCACAATTTTTGGGAGGTGTGCGCAGAGCGTCTGCGAAGGTGGGGGGGCTACGCAGACGCTATCTGTGACACCGTCTGTGAGGACTGGGTTGTCAGCATAAACTGGCCTTAAGTGGTTAGCACAGTTGCCTCATAGCAAGAAGGTTCTGGGTTTGCGGCTGGTGGGGGCCCTTCTGTGTGGATTTTGCATGTTCTGTATGGGTTCTCAGGGTGCTCTGGCTTCCCCCACAGTTCAAAGACATGCACTTAGGTTAATATGGGATGGCTGTGGGCTGAGGTGCCCTTGAGCAAGGCACCTCACTCCCAACTGCTCCCTGGGTGCTGTTAGCATGGCTGCCCACTGCTCTGTGTGTGTGCTCATTGCTCAGGTTTGTGTTCACTGCTTCGGATGGGTTAACTGCAGAGAGGAATTTCACAAGTGTGTGATGAATAAAGTTGTTCTTCTTAATTCAAAGAAGAGCACTGATTTTTAAGAGATTCATAAGTGCTTCTCTTTGAGGCAGTCTCATCTGTGTATTTGAATTTCGTGTCTCCTGTGAGCGCTGCAATGTTTCTCTGGCTGTTACCCTAATTGTAGCACATTTAGTGTAGTTTGAATGTAAGTGCTTACAAGTTGTCTTCTAGAAGTTCAGCACTTCTTGTACCTGACTTTTGCAAAATGCCTGCTATGTGATCTCATCTCATCTCATCATCTCTAGCCGCTTTATCCTTCTACAGGGTCGCAGGCAAGCTGGAGCCTATCCCAGCTGACTACGGGTGAAAGGCAGGGTACACCCTGGACAAGTCACTAGGTCATCACAGGGCAGACACATAGACAACCATTCACACCTACAGTCAATTTAGAGTCACCAGTTAACCTAACCTGCATGTCTTTGGGGGAAACCGGAGCACCCAGAGGAAACCCACGCGGACACGGGGAGAACATGCAAGCTCCACACAGAAAGGCCCTCGCCGGCCCTGGGGCTCGAACCCAGGACCTTCTTGCTGTGAGGCGACAGCGCTAACCACTACACCACCGTGCCGCCGCAACGTGATCTCAGAAACAAAAATTCTGCTTGCTGCATATATTTGACAAGGACCAACTGTTGTATCTAACTGCTTGGATGGCAACATGACCTACTCATAGTGGGCTTGCTGAAATAGCTCAGTAGGGAAAGCATTAGCATGTCTCCCTAATGAGACATATCAATATCAGACAAATATTTCTAAGGAATACAATGGATTACTGCATAATTTCCTCCATGTTGCAAGACAACACTGAACATGATTAAAATAGTACATATATTTATACATTTTTGAATAATATAAATATACAATATTAATAACGGGCGGCACGGTGGTGTAGTGGTTAGCGCTGTTGCCTCACAGCAAGAAGGTCCGGGTTCGAGCCCCATGGCCGGCGAGGGCCTTTCTGTGTGGAGTTTGCATGTTCTCCCCGTGTCTGCGTGGGTTTCCTTCGGGTGCTCCGGTTTCCCCCACAGTCCAAAGACATGCAGGTTAGGTTAACTGGTGACTCTAAATTGACCGTAGGTGTGAATGTGAGTGTGAATGGTTGTCTGTGTCTATGTGTCAGCCCTGTGATGACCTGGCGACTTGTCCAGGGTGTAACCTGCCTTTCGCCCGCAGTCAGCTGGGATAGGCTCCAGCTTGCCTGCGACCCTGAGATATTAATAATAATGTAAATATTTTAAATCACGTAGGTCATGTGAAAAATGGAAATTAATCATGGAAAAAAAAAAAAAACTTTGTGAAATGAAAAGTAATGTGAAAATCTGTCTGTCACACTGCACTTGTACTGCATTGTTTTAGGCTACTAATTTCCAACACAGCAGATGGACTACATATGTCAAAGTCCCTCCTGCAACAGCATCTGGTCTTCTCAGGCAGTTTCCTGTCCCAGTACTAACCAGCTCTTGAGGCACATGGGTGCAGTACCGATCTCTGTTTCACTAGCCCTTGGCCTCTCGCCTATTATATAGCCAGGGCAGTGTTTCTCAAACTTTTTCAGACCAAGGACCACTTTATCCATAAAAAAAAAGTTTGTGGACCACCTTACCCCCTAAATATCCTGAACAAAAACAATGAGCCCACTTCAACAGTATATTACAAATTACACAGTAATGAAATGACAGTTTTACAAACAGTATAGTCAACTCACTCATTGTTGTCCTTCTTTTAATGGGAAGAATGGTGCTGCTTATTCTGATACATCAGTGAAGCAATGTCTGGCTCCAAACTGGACAGTTTTAAATCTCATATTGGGGGCCACATTGATTCAGTTGCACTGCTTTGTTTTCTCAAACAAAGAATCATCATGTCTTTGCACTTTGTCCTTGCTTGTGTTGGATATTTCTTGTGCTTTTCTTTTGACTGACCCAGTCTTCAGCCATCGACCCATTATCTTTTTGACAGATTGATCTCTCATCTCATTATCTCTAGTCATTTTATCCTGTTCTACAGGGTCGCAGGCAAGCTGAAGCCTATCCCAGCTGACTACGGGCAAAAGGCAGGGTACACCCTGGACAAGTCGCCAGGTCATCACAGGGCTGGCACGTAGACACAGACAACCATTCACACTCACTTTAGAGTTACCAGTTAACCTAAGCTGAATGTCTTTGGGGGAAACCAGAGCACCAGGAGGAAACCCACACTGCCATAGGGAGAACATCCAAACTCCCCACAGAAAGGCCCTTACCGGCCACAGGGCTCAAACCTGGACCTTCTTGCTGTGAGGTAATAGCACTAACCACTACACCACTGTGCCACCCCAATTTGAGAAACATGATACTTTATAACATCAACTTCCAGAAACAGTGAGCTCAGGTTTGGTCCTCTGGCAAGAGTTTGACTCCCTACTCACATGTGTATTACAGCATGCCTTGCCAGATGGAATAGGTAAAATTTTTATGATGGCCTTTAGTATGACCCAATGGTGACTCGAAATCACAATCACCAAGTTAGAAGGTAGACACACTAACCACTAGGCCAACTCTCAGCATATGAAAAATGTGCGCCAAAGAAATAGGCATTAAGTTGAGCAACTTAATTTTAATGTTTAGTTATACTTCATTTGATATTTAAATTGGGCAGTATGGTGGTTAGTACTGTCACCTAACAACAAGAAGGTCCTGGGTTTGAGTCCAGTGGCCAGCAAGGGCCTTTCTGTGTGGAATTTGCATATTGTCTGCGTGGGTTTCCTTTGGGTGCTGTGGTTTCCCCCAAAGACATGCAGGTTAGGTTAATTGGTGGCGCTAAATTGACTGTAGGTGTGAATGGTTGTTTGTCTCTGTGTCAGCCCTGCGATAACTTGTCCAGGGTGTACCCTGCTTCTTGCCCATAGTCAGCCGGGATAGGCTCCTGAGAGCCTGTAGAATAGGATAAGTAGCTACAGATAATGGATGGATGATATTTAAATTTGCTTACCTGTAAATAATTATCATAAATAAGGGTAACATTGTATTATGCGAGCTATTATATAGGCAATTCATCTGTTATATGAATTGTTTTTCTTTTTTTTTCAAACATCCAAAATGATTTGATCATATTTTTTCAAGCCCTTGAATAAAATTGAATTCTACCCTTTTACCTGAACTGAGACAGAATGCAGTTGCCATACCAGACAGTGGTACAGCTCCCCAGCATGCTCTCTAAGAGTCTGCTGAATGTAATGCAGATAGGAGGAAAGAGTTTGCTTTCAATATAACAAAACTGTGTGAAAGTTTTTGTACAGTGCAGTTGGATTTCCTGTCACTGTGGGCTCCAGAGCACAGTAGTATAGTGCAGAGTCTGATACAGCAGCAGAGGAGATGAGCAGATCCACTTGTTTCTTATCTTTATTAAGTTTAGCGGATATTCGTGGAGAGGTGTTGGGACTTAGAGATCCACTTTGAACAATAATATAAAGAAGAAACTCAGGTTGAGATTTTGGATCTTGCCTGTACCAGTGCAGACTATATACAGAACCACTGAAGCCTTTGTAGCTGCAGGACAGAGTAACTTCATCACCTTCATTTTTAACAGTGTGAGTGACAAGTGGCTGTATTGTATCTGCCATGGAGTCACCTGTCATTGGGAAGAAAGTTTATTGCTGTTGAAATCAATTATATTAATAATACTCATATTTTTCTCTTTTTAATACCACACAGAATAATTCAGTCCTATTTCAGTATTTTTGAGATAATAAAACATCTCAGCTCACCTAGTGAAAGCCAAACACATAGGAATACAACAGTCAACATGATGAATTATCTTAGCTGAATGAAAATATTCTTTCTGCACTCTGATATGTTAAAATTATAAAGGTTCATGAAGCTCCACCTACAGCATCACATAGCAGTGTCACCAATGCTGCTGAAAGATTTTCTCCCATTGTTTAGTCTTTGTTCAGAGAAATATTTTTATAAGTCGTGAGACATCTTGAATCATTTAAGAATAATTCACAAATAAACAGTTTATTATATTATAAAAAGAGGAAGCACTGAAAGTAGATTGCAGACAAGCATGACAATTTTCTCATTTTTAAGCAAGTCGCCTCACAGCAAGAAGGTTCTGGGTTCGAACCCAGTAGCTGACGGGGGCCTTTCTGCATGGAATTTGCATGTTCTCCCTGTGTCTGCATGGGTTTCCTCCAGGTGCTCTGGTTTCCCCCACAGTTCAAAGACACATGGTTAGGTTAACATGGGGTGGTCTTGGGCTGAAGTGCCCTTGAGCAAAGCACCTAACCCCCAACTGCTCCCCGGGTGCTGTAGGATAACTACCCACTGCTCTGGGTATGTGTGTGTGCTCATTGCTCACTTGTGTGTGTGTGCATGTGTCTGTTCACTGCTTCAGATGGGTTAAACGCAGAGGACGAGTTTCACTGTGCTTGAGTGTACATGTGACAAAGGCTTCTCTTCTTCTTCAAGTAAATACCAGGCATGGGGTGATGTAATATGTAATAGCTGTTCCTGACTATATTTGTACTGTGTATCCACCAGGCTAATAGAAATAAGAAATTCTAAATAATGACTTCATTTCACTAAAACACACCTCACTGTCTAAAATCACTGTGGATTAAAAAAAAAAAGCTAACACACAAATATCATTGTAAAATTTGGACTCTGCAGGATCTTGACTTCAGAAAGTGGGATGTATATGAAGTTATTGAAAACTTGTTTCGTGCTTTTTAGCTCTAGTGATCATTTAAGGCCTGTTTCAGAATATAGGAAACATATTGTAGTTATTATAATTATAAAGCAATGCAGGATTTTATGAATAAAGACTAAATAATTGTGACGTTTGGGCTTTATTCTACAAATAATAAGACATTAGTTTACCTCCAATATTGTCTTCCTTAAAATAACGTATTACTGCAACATGTCAGAGCAAAAATGATGGTTAAACTGACATCATGAAGAAGTGAGGGTAAACATGTACAGAGTGCCATCTTGTGAGAAAAGCATGACTCTGCTCCAGTCATGTGTAGTGCTTTTTGTACAGTGTAGTTGGGTTTCCTGTCACTGTGGGCCCCAGAGCGCAGTAGTACAATGCAGAGTCTGTCACTGCAGCAGAGGAGATGAACAGATCCACTTTCTTACTCGTTTTATCAAGTTTTATGGACAGTTGTTGATGAGGGGGTTGAGTGTGTATGACACGTCCACTGCTTTCAAGAATCAGCAGCAGAAACTCAGGTCTTGATCCAGGTTTTTGTCGATACCAGTGGAGTCTGTTATCTGTTCCAGTATATCCAGTATATGTGCAGGACAGTGTGGTGTTGCTGCCTTCAGTTGAAAATACATTAGTTTGGTCTGATTTAATGCTGTTGTCAACAGCCTCTGTTAGAAAAACATTACAATAATATTGTGAAATGTTCATCATAAATGAAGCTATTCATACAGAAATTATGCTTCTTAATGATAAAAATAATTCTTTCATGTGTAATGTATAAGACTTACCAATAGCAGTGATACTGAAGAAAACTAAGAGGAGTAACATTATTATTCTGAGTGTTTAGTTCAGACCTCTAGCTTTAGAAATAGATGCCTGTGTTGTACGTTTGAGATTTTCTCTGATGTCTCGACATGTTGCTCCACCCACTCATATTTATTCATATTCATGACAACTCTGCTTCATCTCATATTGCAAATGAGAATTTTATTTATTCAGTCTGTTTATTTAACATCTTAAAAATATACGGAAAAAACATCAACAATAAAATACACTACAGTACTAAAAGATAATGAATTCATATATTTTTACTCCTTTCCTGTGACAACCAGTTATTTTTATTTTTTTACTCATGCTCTTTTGGACAGAAACTTTTGGACAGAAACTCAAATTATTAATTGAAAGTTCACAAAACTTTGTGTGTGTGTGTGTCTGTGTGTGTGTGTGTGTGTGGGGGGGGGTATAGCAGTTTGTTATAGGAACTAGTGTTTAAAGTTCCCTGTACTTTATCAATGTGTAGGTTACATCCAATTAAATTGTGCTTGAGCAAAGTTTCATTAACTCTAAATTCTATATCAAGTTCTCAGTCATTACACAGGGGAGTTAGTCTGACTTACAAATGTGTGTTTTTTTTTATTGAGTTCTCAGTTTAAAAAATCTGAGGGGACAAATTCACGTGTTCAGGGTGTTCCTCAAGGTCCATTACCTGAGCTCACATACTGCAAAGTAACACTTATATGTACTGTACATGCATAATAAACACATGAATGAATGAATGAATGAATGAATGAATGAAGTTAATCATGGGGAAAACTGACCAGAAAAAGTAAATTAATTTATTTACACATCGTTTCCACCAGTAACACCAGACCTTCATGGTTCTGGTAGTGTCATTAAAATACATTCTTGAGCATGAAAAATGTAGATTTAACAAGTTACTCTGATTAATGTATTGTAGGTCATACCTTCTTACACTTATTTTCCATTTATTTCAATTGCGTTTTCGCTTTTGTTTGCGTCTGTGGTTAACTGATAACAAGTTGGTAAAGGGAGTATCTTTCACCTTCTGTGGTTTTTACAAATGTTAGGTTTTTATACAGCCTCTTATTGACTCTGTATGACTGTGCTGCTCCTACTTGAAGAGCGCAGTGATAGAGTGCAGAATCTGAGATCTGTAGATCTTTAATAGTAAGTTCAGTCGAGTCTGAGGATGTTTCTGCCTTGAATCGAGCGCCAGTGGGATTGTAATTAGAAGAACTTCGTGACTTTGCGCCTTTATACAGTAAAAACTGTGGTGTGCTGTTAGGATATTGTTTGTACCAGAAAAGCCAAATGTCATTGCTGCTTGACTGATATGAACATTTCAGAGTAACAGTGTCTGTTTCTTTCCCCACAATGTTGGTATCTTTGTCCGCTGGCCCAATAATATCTGCAACACTGCCTGAAGCAAACAAGAATATAAAAATAAATATGAATATAAAAATACATATTTGAACTATTTTTGTAAATGTACCCAAAACATCAACTACATCAACTCATGCTTAAATTATTATATAAAAATTAATAAAATTAGTTAACTTATGAAGGTTAATTACCTGTTGCTACAGTGAGAATCAGTGGGATGTATCTCACTGTGTACAGTAAGTTGTATAGTTGAGGCATTTCTGAACACAGCTCTGTGAGGATTCTGTATAATAGTGCTGTATGTATTGAACTTCATACATGAGGGAAAATGTGTTTCGAAGGCCACGCCCAGGAAGTGCAGCTGTTGTGGCATAACTCTGTACAGATCATCACTTCACAGTATCAGTGTCAGTGAACTGCAGAGGTGGGAAGTAACGAAGTACAAATCCTTCATTACTGTACTTAAGTAGAGTTTTCAGGTATCTGTTACTTGAGTATTTATTTTTCCGACAACTTTAGATTTACTCCCAACATTTAAAAACAAATATCTAATCTCTATTCCATTTTCAAATCAGGCTCATTACTTTAGTTTCAATGTTGAGGGGATTTATTGATGTTTTTATTTTATTTTTTACTTTGCTTCAACTGCATGCCTTCCCAACATCAAAACCAATTTCAACCTCAATGGATGAGACAATAACACATTTAAAAATAAATAAATAAATAAATAAATAAAAGATTAACCTAATCCAATCTGGCAACCCTGACTGTGAAACACGAGTTTGATGAACAGGTTTTCTTTGAACTTCTAAATATTTGGGGGGTAAATACATAATGCTTTAGCTGGATATGATGTATGCTCTTCAAACTCTTCAAATAAGCTATTAGTAGTGTTGTGGTACTTGAGACTGGTCTGAAGACCATTTTTTGAAGGCCTCGGTCTCATCTCCAATTGGCCACATTTTTACTTGGTCTCGTCTCAGTCTCAGACACTGAGGACTCAGGATTTTATTTCAAGTCTGGTCAAGACCACAACTGTGGGGATTTCACTACATTGCCTATGAATTGTCTGATTTATTTGTGAACATCGTTACTGTGATTGGGTGTAAAATTTCCTGTTTCAAATGACAATAACGTGACTCATTGCGAATTTGATTTTTTTTTTCCTGTTAATGGCCATGACCCCTTCCCGCACCCTTCACACACATTGGTCTGGTCCTGGTCTGGTCCAATTCAGACCTTGACTCTGTCTCATCCTGCCTTGGTTTTGACTTGTTTTCAACCCTTCAAAGTCTTGGTCTCGATACACTTTGGTCTTGGTCATGACTTGGTCACAGTTTTGGTGATCTTGACTACAAGATCACCAAAATGATCACCATGATTACTATTAGCAAGCATGTAGGGAGCTGAGTAAGGTAAGGAGAGCTATAGGTTATCATTAAATACAGCTGGGTTGTTGGTTAATGCGCTGTACTTAGGTAGCTGCTAGTCAATCAACTGCATGTGCAAGTAGATAATTTATTTATCACACATTACTTTGCAATTAAAATATTTGCAGTGGAGCATGGGTGATTCTTCTATTCTCTTTTTCCCCTCTTAAATTCTGATAAAAGGTAACTAGTCATAATTTTCTTTTAATTATGTCAAGTAAATTATGTCAACTGAGCATATATATAATAAATAAATTTTATAACTATTTGCCAGGTGGCGTAGCAAAATAAAAACCACAGTCACGGTGAGTGAGTACAAATGATCTGCTTATCTCCTATGCTGTTGTTAACCATTAAAAAATATTTATTTATTTATTTATTTATTTATTTTCTGGTTTATTGAGTTTCTTTGAGTTTTTAAACATTCCACAACATGACAATTTTCATCTTTTCACCATAAAATCATTATTTTTCTGTATAAGAATATACACTTTTGTTTAATGTGTGGAAAATTCTGTTCAGATTTTTTTTTTCCCCTTTGGATAGGTGGGTGATTATTTCATTAAGTTTTACATGCAACAGTGCAGCATTGAAGATAAAACAGTTTTAAATCTGCTTTTGCTGTAAATAAAGTATCACAGCAGTAATGACGTGGTGTTTCTGGCAATGATAATGTTTTGGTGATGACATCAATGAAAAAAATAGCATATTATAATCAACCAAAATACAGAGACCCCCCCCCCCCCCCCAAATCTTCAAGAAGCCTATGAATTGTTTGCTAGAGGATCAGATGGAACAATAACATCATCAAACTAAAACAGCAGAAAAATCCAAACATAGCCTAGCCATAAATGCTACGTTCAGACTGTGAGTCTAAATCCTTTCTTTTTTTCATATCAGATCTGAATCCAATCTTCCTGATTGACTGTCCACAGTATATATTGCAGGTGATCAGAGCCGATCTGTCTGTCTGTGTGACGAGCCTCATTTTCAGTTTTATTTATTTTGGTTGCTATAGTAATAGCATTGCTACTAAAAGTAGTTGATATAAATGATGTAAAATGGAGGGTCATGAAATGGGCTTGCTTATTTACCACATGGTAATGTGGAGCCATGGCACAGGTTTTATACAAATAATGACACAGCATCACAGACGTAGGAAGGTTGCCTTCCCTGCTTTATTTTGTGCACCACAAACTTGTATTGTTTCCTGTACATGTAACCTAAATGTGAACTTTATATGGTGTCAAAAGTCATCCATGTTAAAAAAAAAAAAGTGATCATAGCAGTCAGACCAAAAGAGATTTGCAAAAGCTGATACGCACAAAAATCAGATTTGGACTGACAATCTGAACATAGACAAAGACTCTTATGCTAAGGTCACACATAGCCGGTTGATCCATGAAAACCGTGGCCAGGCCTACTGCGGTCATTCTGGCAGATTTGTGGGGATGATCTGTCACATAAATTTGGGTGAAGTAAATATATGCAAATGAAGCCACAGTAGCCCTGATGATAGCAATGGAAGACGCCGGTAAAACCAATGGTGCCAGCAGCATTTAGCAATGTATGGCCTTACAGCAATGAGGGCAGTGTGTACAGATTTCATGACTGCAGTACGGCGTAGCCACGGCAAGACAAAATAAGCCACGCCCCTCTAGGCAAACTTTTTACTTTCTGCAGAATGTTGTTCCATGAACAATTTGAGCTAAATGGTTGCGATGGAATGCCATACATGTCAACCTATACGGAATGTCCGTATTTTATACGGATTTGATTCAATAAATGTAGTATACGGGCGTACAAATAAAGTTATATGGATTCTTTAAAAAAAACTTCAATATTTATTTAGCGCTATGATCAATTCCCACGATGATAAAAGAGCGCATAACATTTACAAACGTACTGTACACTACAGAAAGCACACACAGCCAGTAAAGAGTCTTATGAAATCGTGCGTTATCTTGTGGTAGCGAGACTTCGTTCCACTTTTGATCATGCGCACACCGCATTGCGAGAATCCCGCCAACCTTAACATTTTGTTTGAAAAGCGTATTTCCACCTGAGCGACTTTCAGTATGAAACGATTCTGAATGGGCACTCCGGCAAGATCAACACAGACACTTGCTGTGACATGCAGCCTAGTGAGGTATTGGTGCAGACTGCTAAAAAAGCTGTCATGGAGTACAATTCAGAACATTAGAGTGACACTTTGTGTTTTTGTCGAACATTGGAGCTTTGTATTCATTCTGAAGGTTTATTGTTATTAATATTGAATAAAAAGTAACTTGGATATATCATTATTAATTATCATTCAAATTTTAGGTAAATTATTTTAATTTGCATCTTATACGGATTTTACAAGAGAAATACGGATTTTGGAGGTTGGTTATACAGGTTTGATTGACCAAAGGTTGACATGTATGGAATGCGATCATAACCCCTGGTAGCTGACATAAGCCTCACGAATGCCTCAAGGATGATCATGTATGCTTCAAGGATGCTCACAGATGCCTTCATGGTTGCGACAGATGAATTCATCTTGTGCTTGACCCACAGCAATTTTCAACATGACGAGATTTTCTGGGGATGCAAGCCATGCTCTCTTAGTTGTGAAGGTAGCTCCCTGACTCTCACGTATTCTGACAGAAGGGCCCAGAACATGTGCCGGTTGACCCCTGGAAGGCTCAAAATCATCTACCGGCATCTATCAAGAAATGATTCGGGCTATGAGACCTTAGCTTGAGGACAAAGATGGTAATCCATACAGTTGACATCTTTAGCTTAAAACTTAAAGAAACAATGCTCATCAAAATATGGTTGCCTTTAAACATGACACTGAACATAAAAAAAATGTGAAGGAGAGGTGCATGTGAGAAAGTTGGAGAGATGAGATGTGGAGAGTGACTGAGAGAAAAATAGATGGAGAAAGACTTGGGTGACAGAGAGTAAATGAGTGTGTCCAGTAGCTGAATGAACCTATTTTAATTATGGGTCTCCTGAACCCAAAGTCTGATTCCTTCACAAATCTCATATCTCAATATGGGAACACAGTTTCTTACAGACATCCACTGGCAGCTTCATGTGCCTCTTCCTCACTGACGGAGGTGGTGGGATAAGGCAAAGGAGAACATGTGGCTAATACCACAGAATATCATCCTTCATAATCCATAAGAAATGGTTTTGGCCTGAACAGCTCATAGTTTTGACAAAAGTGTAATCCTCTGCATCCATATTTTGAATTATTCCTGGACACACGTCATATTTTACAACACACCAACATCCTTTGAGTTTGTCTGTGATTTCAGTGACCAGAGCAAAGGTTGCTTCTGCAGTCATCACAGATTTCTGCACACCCATGTTTGCAGCTCTCTTAGATGTGGTGGGCACTTACAGTCATCTGGAGTTGACCAGAAGCAGCCGAGTTCTTGCCAGTTTATGTGTCCTGGGGTGCTGGTGAACATCTGTTTCAGTAGGAAAGACTGTATGTTAATGCTGCTTTACAGATTATCCACATTATGCCAACAGCATAGAACTGAAATTTACTTGGTGAATCTTCATGGTTCCACAGACAGTGTCCAGCTGTTGGGGAATTAATTAATTAATTAATTAATTAATTAATTAATTAGCCTCGCTCTCAAAGCTACACTGCTGCCTCCCCACTGTTTCTTATCTGGGATTTGCGCTCTCACAAGGGGAAAGAAAACTGTCCAAGGACAGACAGCGAATTCTCTGTGAGCTCAAACGTCCCAGCACCCAGACAGGCATGCTAAGGTTCCTCAGTCTGGTCAACTACTGCAGACAGAGGATTCCTCACTGCTCCACACATGATAAAGTCCATCACTCTGTTTGTAAAAAGGACTCTCCTGAACAAATCACATGGACAGAGAACATGATGAACCTCTTTTAAGACTCTCAAAACCTCCCTCTGTTCTGCTCCTCCATTGGGTTTGCTGAATTATGCTTTGCCCTTTCACTTGTATGTCTTTGAATCAGGAGGGACGGCAGCTGGAGTGTCAGCTCAAGAGCATGGAGGTAGTTATCCCTTTCTAAAACTCTAGAATTGGTTGTTCAGGGCATGCCTGCCTGTCTGTGTGCTGTCACTGCATCTGACCTGATGCTGAACAAATTGTTTTGTCTCATCCACTTGTTGTATATTCGTCTCATCAGGTAGTGACAATTCTTAATAACATTCAGACACAACACATGACAGCACAGGATTGCGGTGGGGATAAAGCAATCCTTTCTGTGACCCAAAGTCCTTCTATTAAGCCTGCAGACACTCCCAATTCACCTGCTGTAGTGTTACATCATCTATTGACTGCCTCATCATCCTCTGAACCTCCTGACTCACATGACTGTTTACATGAAATTACTGATGTCTCCAGCATGAGTTGGGATTGATCCTCTGGGCCTTTTCAGCATGGTGTGCATGTGTTTGTTGATGGTTTATGCCCAAAGCCTATTATTCCACTTTTTACTGTGGTTATTTTCTGTGTTCTTCAATACTCTCATTCCCATTATACCGGTAATTGACCTTAAAGGACACTGAAAAATCAGCTTTCCAAGATGACACTGTATACGTTCGGCACAGTGTGTCCATTCCAGTGTATTGAAGCTGAATGCATGTGCACTACCACTACTGGATCGGCACATGACTGCACATTCAGTTCCACACATGCGTAATCAATGTGCACAGTCTGTGGAGACTTACATTACTGCCCCCTTCTGGAACTCATCTGTTACTGTCTCAAAGGGGAACATGGAAGGAAAATGGAAATGAAGCTGATTTTACCTGTAATTTGATTTCATTTTAGTTTGTGTTGCATTAATCATTTCTCTTTTTTTAACTGTTATTTTTACGATGATTAACCCTGGGAAGTAGGACTTTATATATATATATATATATATATATATATATATATATATATATATATATATATATACACACACATATATATGACTTGGACATTTACAAACCCACTCTACAGCTGCAGACAACAAATGTTCATTCATTCATCATTTATTACCAGGAATCACTTTATCCTGGTCACATTTCCATAACTGACTTCCATAACAGCCATTCATCTTCAGGAACTGCTTTATCATGTCCAGGGTTGTGGTGGATCTGAAGTGCCTCCTGGCAACACTGCCGATGCAGCAGGAATAGACACCATGCGCCTTCACATGTCTTGGCAGCTCTGACAGTATTACTTTATGGTGGATGTGATTAGAAAAGCTTGTTAACCATTTTTTAACCCACATTGTAATACCACTTAACCCAGTTTGTAAATATTTGATGAAAGGAGGCTGGCTACCATAACAAAACCACCAGTTTGTTTTGTGGTACAGCCCTCTCAGCCCCTTTATCTCATATATATTACAGCACAGTGAAATTCTTTTCTTTGCATATCCCAGCTTGTTCGAAAGCAGGCACGGTCAGCCATGATGCAGCATCCCTGGAGCAGAATGGGTTACAGGCCCTGCTCAAGAGCCCAAGAATGGCATGCTTGAACCTCTGATCAGTAGCCCAGAGCCTGATATATCGAGTCACCACTACCCCAAGAGATTAAAGGCCCTTGTCATGTTAGGAAGATGGGAGGGGACATTCATAAAGTGGATGGCTTTATAAATTAATATTTTCTGGGAAGAATCCTCACTGAAGATGAGAGACCCTGATGATGTTCCCAGTGGTTTTCATTATCTGCTGTTGGATCTTGGACACTACAACAGAATACAGTTTTCATCGCAGACAGTGTTACAGCTGCACAGGGTGCTGTCTCTGATTCTTCTGAATGTAGTAAGGGTAGGAGGGGTGAGGTTTGCTCTGCTGTATTTACAGGAAATTAAGACAGTGCTGGGATTTTTCTGGCCCAGGTGAGATCTTCTGTGATGTGCCCCAAAGACTGTCTCCATGATCACAGCAGCAGAGGAACACAGATTGACCACTTGGGTTCTCCTGAACTGTACTTTGCAGCAGTGTTGTGAGTCATCAGAGGAATTATGATCTCAGCATCTAATGAAATGTACAACCCCGATTCCAAAAAAGTTGGGACAAAGTACAAATTGTAAATAAAAATGGAATGCAATAATTTACAAATTTCAAAAACTGATATTGTATTCACAATAGAACATAGACAGCATAACAAATGTCGAAAGTGAGACATTTTGAAATTTCAAGTCAAATATTGGCTCATTTGAAATTTCATGACAGCAACACATCTCAAAAAAGTTGGGACAGGGGCAATAAGAGGCTGGAAAAGTTAAAGATACAAAAAGGAACAGCTGGAGGACCAAATTGCAACTCATTAGGTCAATTGGCAAGAGGTCATTAACATGACTGGGTATAAAAAGAGCATCTTGGAGTGGCAGCGGCTCTCAGAAGTAAAGATGGGAAGAGGATCACCAATCCCCCTAATTCTGTGCCGACAAATAGTGGAGCAATATCAGAAAGGAGTTCGACAGTGTAAAATTGCAAAGAGTTTGAACATATCATCATCTACAGTACAGTGCATAATATCATCAATATATTCAAAGAATCTGGAAGAATCTCTGTGAGTAAGGGTCAAGGCTGGAAAACCATACTGGGTGCCTGTGATCTTCAGGCCCTTAGACGGCACTGCATCACATACAGGCACGCTTCTGTATTGGAAATCACAAAATGGGCTCAGGAATATTTCCAGAGAACATTATCTGTGAACACAATTCATCCGCCGTTGCCAGCTAAAACTCTATAGTTCAAAGAAGAAGCCGTATCTAAACATGATCCAGAAGCGCAGACGTCTTCTCTGGGCCAAGGCTCATTTAAAATGGACTGTGGCAAAGTGGAAAACTGTTCTGTGGTCTGACGAATCAAAATTTGAAGTTCTTTATGGAAATCAGGGACGCCGTGTCATTCGGACTAAAGAGTCGAAGGACGACCCAAGTTGTTATCAGCGTTCAGTTCAGAAGCCTGCATCTCTGATGGTATGGGGTTGCATTAGTGCATGTGGCATGGGCAGCTTACACATCTGGAAAGACACCATCAATGCTGAAAGGTATATCCAGGTTCTAGAGCAACATATGCTCCCATCCAGACGACATTTCTTTTAGGGAAGACTTTGCATTTTCCAACATGACAATGCCAAACCACATACTGCATCAATTACAGCATCATGGCTGCATAGAAGAAGGGTCCAGGTACTGAACTGGCCAGCCTGCAGTCCAGATCTTTCACCCACAGAAAACATTTGGCTCATCATAAAACAGAAGATACGACAAAAAAGACCTAAGACAGTTGAGCAACTAGAATCCTACATTAGACAAGAATGGGTGAACATTCCTATCGCTAAACTTGAGCAACTTGTCTCCTCAGTCCCCAGACATTTACAGACTGCTGTAAAGAGAAAAGGGGATGTCTCACAGTGGTAAACATGGCCTTGTCCCAACTTTTTTGAGATGTGTTTGTAGTATGAGAGCAGGTGGGTGGAGCACAGAAGTACGGCAGGCCAGAACTGAGCTCCAAAAACTCTTTATTTTCCACTTTTCAGTGTAAACTTATTCTCCCAGGCACACACACACAAGTTGCCTGGTTGGGGAGAGAGCTCCCTTCATCTGCTCTTTCTCTCCTTATATAGGGTGCGGTCACTGGGGGAAGACACACAAACACAGATTAACAGACATCACATGCAGTGATTCTGCCACGTACCTTCCCTGACTCCGCCATCCGGTCACAGACCGACGCTTGACCACGCCCCTGCTGCCACAGTGGTGTTGTCATGAAATTTAAAATCACCTAATCTTTCTCTTTAAATGATACATTTTCTCAGTTTAAACATTTGATATGTCCTCTATGTTCTATTCTGAATAAAATATGGAGTTTTGAAACTTCCACATCATTGCATTCCGTTTTTATTTACAATTTGTACTTTGTCCCAACTTTTTTGGAATCGGGGTTGTAGTGTTCAAACAGATTCGCAATTTCGAACTCCTGCCTAAAAACTCAAAACCAAATCAGAGTGAAAGTTACTCTTAAAATTAATCGTACATATATTATTAGTTGCTGTGATTAAAAACAAAAGCCAAACCATTGTACAATTTCCACTTTTCAGGGACAGTTGAGCTGTGGGTAGTATTGCTGCCCAGTTCAATGCTGAGCTCAGGTTACTGTCGATGTCGAGGTTTGCATTTTCTCCCCATATTTGTTGAGGTTTCCTTCATGTTTTCTGCTTTAATAATATTCCTCCCTCACTCCCAGTTTTCCCATGAATGAATCATGGGATGAATGAATGAAGGAACTGATATCTAATAATCCAGTATATGCTAAGAATAGAAACTTCATAAATCATGAAATAATCACCCCCAAAAGTGCATGTAGACTTCTCAAAATCATTGGCAGAACTGCTTTCAAAGGAATAAAACTGTGTGAAAGTTTTTGTACAGTGCAGTTGGATTTCCTGTCACTGTGGGCTGCAGAGCACAGTAGTATAGTGCAGAGTCTGATACAGCAGCAGAGGAGATGAGCAGATCCACTTGGTTACTTTCCTGAACTTTAGCAGTCATTCGTGGGGGGAGGTCAGGACTTCGAAATCCAGTTGGAGAAATATAAAGAAGGAACTTGGGTTTAGATTTTGGATATTGCCTGTACCACTGCAGGTTGTTGTTGCTTCCTGAAACACTGAATTTGTAGCTGCAAGACAGAGTAACATCATCATCTTCATCAACAACTTTCTGAGTGAAAAGTGGCTCTATTGAATCTGCCATGGAGTCACCTGTCATAAAGAAGAGAACATAATGTTTTTAATCAAGCCAGGACTACATGTCAGACCTATGTTCTGAATTAATCACTAGTTCAACACTTAATTTCTGAAACAACAAAAAGTCAAAGTTAACTCACTCAGTGAAAGCCACAGACACAGGAATATAACAGTGAACATGCTGAATGGTCTTAGTTGAATGAAAATATTCTGAGGTCTTTCTGTACTCTCATATGTTAACATCATAAAGCTTCATGAAGCTCCACCCCACAGCATCACATGACAGTGTCACCAATGTTACTGTCAGACTGTTGAGTTGCTGCACCATTCTGGCTTTACACTGAGCATCACGTGGGACCCTGACCAGGATAAATCACTGACTAAAGATGAATCAGCGTGTGTGTATATGAGGGTGTGAGTGAGGTTTACTGAATCAAATAAAGTTTGCAGTGATATTTGCTTGGAGAGTGTGTGATAAGTTGTTTTATGTGTTTTACTTCCTTCATGTGTGCAGCAGCAGCTTAATGTTAGAACTGCTAAGTGGAAGAGAACCAGGTTTACTTGAGAATTAGGAAGAAATTTATATGTATTACATTTTTTTACTTGTTAACAGTGGCATCGTTAGGCCCTATCACTCGGGACTATAGCCCCGGGTATTTTCACTCTCAAAAAAGTAAGCCATTAATCGAAAACAACTGACTGAAACAGATTGGAACTTGACTTGCAGCGTCCAAAGACAAAGGGAGTAGGGGGACCAAAACTTTGGTGACTGCCAACAGAAGAACATTCAGAACTGGTTGGAAGATGGCTTAAAAAACAATCCACTATTGTTGGATTTTTCAAGCTGAAACCAGATAGTAAGTCATCGACCGTGGGTGTATATATAGAATGTATCAACAATTTAACCTGTCAAATTATGCCGATGCACAAAAACCACTCCATGTAGCCTGGTGATGTTGGATTTACAGCGTAGGCTCTGTATGATTAGTGTGCCAGGTGAGCTCAAAACTTCCAGTGGTTTAATGAATATCCACAATCGTGGTCTATTTGTAGACACCAGTAGTTGCCCTGACATCATTTAACCATATGTTTTAATGCTTTGGGTAGCCTACGCAGAACCAGCCAGCCAACTGAACCTAGCCAGCCTTTAGCAGATTAGTCACATATAGGAAGAATTTTTTTTCCACACAATATTAATGTTAACATAAATTTGTGTTGTCCAGATATCACAAATGAGCTGCTGCAGTAAACTGAGCCTGGATGCATTGGAGAAAATGGTATTTATGTGTGTGCAAGAGAGACAGACAGAGAGAGAGACTTGGAAGACATATAAATATGATCATAATCTTGTGAGATGGGATGTCATTTGAGATTTTGGATACTGCAATATAATAATGTAGCTTAGAATGTTTGTGGTCCTAAAGGAGAGATATGTGAGTGACAAATTTTTATGAGTAGCATGCTGTGTGAGCACAATCGCTATCAGGTGCGTTAAAATGTAAATAACTTTTCTAGAATTTCACCAAAACTCATTGAATTTTCAGCATTGTAAGAGAACTCCCTAAAGTATTATTCAGCAAAACCCCAGAATGATAGCACAAATCTAGAATTTTTAACAGAATTTTAGCTCTTAAAATTTAACGTAATTATGGACGTCACGCGTAATATTTACACCCGTGAAAAATCACTTTGAATGCTGTTTTGAAAGTTTTGATTAAATATTCTCTGTAATAAAAAATCACTTAAATATTATAAACACACAGTCTTTTAATGTCATCTCATCTCATTATCTCTAGCCGCTTTATCCTTCTACAGGGTCGCAGGCAAGCTGGAGCCTATCCCAGCTGACTACAGGCGAAAGGCAGGGTATACCCTGGACAAGTCGCCAGGTCATCACAGGGCTAACACATAGACACAGACAACCATTCACACTCACACTCACAGTCAATTTAGAGTCACCAGTTAACCTAACCTGCATGTCTTTGGACTGTGGGGGAAACCGGAGCACCCGGAGGAAACCCACGCGGACACGGGGAGAACATGCAAACTCCGCACAGAAAGGCCCTCGCTGGCCATGGGGCTCAAACCCGGACCTTCTTGCTGTGAGGCAACAACGCTAACCATTACACCACCGTGCCGCCCGTCTTTTAATGTATCAAAAAATAATTTTGATAAAGCAAGTAAATTCGGAAGAAAATTTGTTTTTTCTTTTGCTTGTTGTGCGCGTCACGCTACCAAAATCTAACTAACCCCTTCACGAACAATTCCAACTTTCATGGGCTTGTAGCGCGAATAAACCTTTCAAAAAATATATAATACTTCTCACCCAGTAAATTAGAATCCTGGTGATTTATATCCTCGTAGCTTCAGTAGATCTAGAGATTTAGTCGATTTAGTAAATCCCAAACGCTGTGAAACACGCCAGCCATCTATGGTGAGAAGTGCTGCTGTAGTTGAGAAACTCTCATTTCTCCCGCTTCCAACTAACTCCGTGACCCATACCAAAATAACAATGTCATGCTCATCACTTAAGGATGATTTATGCCAAGTTTCACGGAAAAATACAGCGAAATAAACTTGCTAGAAGCATTTTTCAAAATCCCAAACATTATGAAACATTTCTTGTAGGGTTTCAGGTTACAAATTTCGAAAATAGAGAAATTGCGGCGCAAAAGTTTGCCACTAAACTCGCGAAAATACTCCATCCTAGCGAGTTTCACAACCAAACTAGTCTACGTGACAGTCCGTGACCACCCAGGAATGTTCTAGAAGGTACGCGTCTAGGCACGTGCGATCGAGAAAGACGCCACGTGAAGGTAGTAGAGGTAGTATTTCCACTGTCTTATGATGCTTTTGCTTGTTTTAGCACGATAAACAATGCATTATGGGTAATCATTAAAATGCTGATTTCAAGGTTAAAATGGGTAAAAACAACTAATTTATATAGATATTGTAAAAATTGTGCCTAATAGTTATTTCAGGACATAAAATCAAAACCTGAATTTTTTTTTCCCTATGTTACACCATTGTGCATCTATAGCATGCTACTCATCTCTATATTTTCAGTAAAATTTATCAGCACTTTAATCGTGATATTTAATAGTCAGTTGGCACATGCCTCAGTTTCCTGAGACATTATAGGTGCTGATGATAATAAAGGAAACAGAAACTGAACTACATACATTTAAAAAGAGCAGTGCAAAAATCAGTAATAATAAAGATGAGTGTGGCAGTGAGGGTGTGGTCGAGTGTCGGCTGTGAACGGAGAGGAGTCAGATTGAACCAGCAGCTAACATAGGACAAGGTTCAACTGTGTTTAATTATTGGCGGTCTATTAACGTGTGTCTCTGTGTGTCTTTCAGATGGCCAGGAATGAGAAGGAGAGTGAGTTGAAGTAGTGGCCCTGAAAATTGACCATTAGAAATAAAAGTGCACCTTGGACTGTAGCGCCTGTCTCCATTTCCTCATTTGTCCCAGCATAAATGCTGTCACAATGATATAACCTGTGAATGTGTGTTGGTGATAATATTTCTTGTAAAGTTAGATATAACCTCCCCAACCTATCTATGCCAATCTCCTTTAAAAGAAATACAAGCCCCAGGAAAGCTTGACTGAGCCCCTGGTCTTTTCAATAGCTAGAAACGCCTCTGCTTGTTAATTAACGTTCATTAAACCCCTTAATGCTCAGCCCTAACAACACAAGTTTATAAGGTGCTAGATATTAAAAATAAAATGTTCCTTTTCTCAAGATAGCATCAAGAGAACAGAAGAGAACTACAGGTACTTCGCTTTGTCAAAAAACAAGAATGACATTCAATGAATATGTATTCTAATTACAGTTTACTCTTAAGTGGACAGTTGTGTTGTTTTATCAGAATAGCATCTCTGTAAATGAGCTTAGTGACTCAGAGTAACCAGGCAAAATTACAAAAGCAAAATGTTTGTGGCAGATTTGCAGCAAACAAATTAGTTTGCCAAAAAATGTTGTCACAAGTTTGCCAAAGTTCACCACGAGACAAACTTCCAGCAGCATTCTGGCAATAATGAGAAGTTTACCACTACTAGCAAACATTCACCAGTGGAGGATGTAAGCAGGGTTGGACAACATTTCTGGAGGATGCAAGCAGGGCTGTGTGATCACTGACTGCGCCATCTTGTGTTCACCAAAGGGAAAAACCTTAACACATGAATAAATGTTTACCAATTATACAGAGCAGAAAGACGAAAATTAGGGTTTTTTTTAAATACATAAATTTAAAAATATTAATTCTTTCTCTCTCTCTCTTTCACAAACACACACACACACACCAGATGCATCGTTTGTGCGTTATGTGTGTGTTACAGAGAAAAGGAGAGAGTGAGAAAAGGAGACAAAGTTCATGTCTTAAATGAAGGGTCACTTGTTCAAATCTGCTATTCAAATCAGCAAATACCTTTGGAACACCTTCGTCTGTTTAGGTCTTCACACTAATATGGATCTGCACCTTGGAGAGTGCTGTATTAATCACACATTTTTTTTGTTTGTTTTTTTAATAACATTGCAGCAAATCATGAAATATTGTAACACAGTAATAGTGTACCATGGTAAGACAAATGCTGACTATTAACCACAAAAATAAGTAAAGAGTTCAAAAAATAAATTCACAGCTTACGCAGGTGGCTGTTTGTAAACAGAAAAGATAAGTGACTATACAGTACATGCATGAATATTTAATGTAAGTGAATATAGTTTGATTTTCTTTAATGTTTCTCAGGTTTCAGGCACAATTAAACTGTTCACATCCTGTGGCTCAGTCTTTCACCAAAGAGGTCATTCTTCTGCCAGACCATACATCTGCACGTGTGTCAAGAGAGCTTGGCTTTTTGAAAATGGACACATAAAGTCTGCCTTGGGATTTGGCTGTGACTGGGACTCCAACAGAGTAATGCAGGAAATAACGGCAGCCTTCCATCCAATTGTGGAGGGATGCAGGTAAGCTTTTGATCTGTTTTGTCACGTTTACCTGTTTTATGTGCTTTGTGTTTTTGCAATAATAACATCACGTACTATGAAAGGATAATTTTGAGTGTTTATTTTAAATTGAAATATTTTTGATATTCCCTTTTGCCTACTCATCACTCAGCTCTGTCCTCCCTCTCTTCTGCCAACCTCTGGCTGACTAAAACAGGTTTTCCTCCAGAACTGTCCTGTATTTAGTGCCATCCATCTTTCCTTCAGTCCTGACCAGCTTTCCTGCCCCTGCAAATGAAAAAATATCCCCACAGCATGATGCTGCCGCCACCATGCTTCACTGTAGGAATGGTGTTCTCAGGGTGTTGGGTTTGCGCCACACATGGCATTTCCCATGATGGCCAAAAAAATCAAGTCCAGGGTGTACCCAGCTTCTCGATCATGGTCAGCTCGGATTGGCTCCAGCTCACTGATGACCTACAATGGAAATGCAGTATAGAAAATGGATGGAGGGAGAGAACAATATACTCTGATAAGTACATAAATGAATATTTTAATTACGTGTTTTAGTGGTGCCTCTACATGTGCCTTTACTCCAGATATCTGTTTTTTCATCTTAATTCTTGTTAGTGTCACAATAAAACAACAATTTTCACCTTTAAAGTGGGAGGCATGTTGTGTAAATCAAATGGTGCTAACCCCTCAAAAATTCATTTTAATTCCAGCTTGTAATGCGACAAAACAGGACAAATACAAAGGGAGATGAATACTTTTGCAAGACAATGTAAGTTTGATTCTTCAGATACAAATATGTGAAAGATGAATGAATAAGCATCTAAACTATTTAAAGAAGAATCTTGCCAGTAATCAGATATTGGCAATGACACATCTGGCTGTGAGAAGACCTCTGCACATCCATAAGGTATGAAAGGGTATTTTTGCACTGCCAGGATTTTTTATTTATTAATTTTAATTTTTTTTATTGGAGAGTGATAAGTAGCTATTCAGTCACTTTCATCACCTTCTCTCTCACACAGCTCACTATTTCCTGGCTCTGTGGGGTGGCTTCAGGCTGGTTTGTCTAGCCAAAGGCTGAATACCAGTGGTGCCTGACTTTGATTAACCTGTAACATTAAAATGAGAAAATAACTAAACTTTCCAACCATTTAATTTTTCGTGACTTGTTTGAGACCTGACCGTTTTTTTTTCTTCTCCTACATGTAAAGATTTACGATGGAAGCTACTATATACAGTATCTTGGCTATACTATATACAGTATCTTGGCTATACATATCACAGATGTAGGCCTATAAATTAAATATGAAAACATCAGCTGGAGTTTGATTATTGACAGGAACGCTGTTGACCACAGCAGTAAGTGATTTCCATACCACATTTTTCCTGCCTTCCTGTGATGCTACTGTTCAGGCTGCCAAATAGAAATAATTTATTCCATTGGATTTGTGATTTTAAAGCTTCTATTCTGAGGGCAGATAAGTTTCTCTTCTTGACCATATTACGCCTCTCCATGCCGTAAAGTCAAGGAGCAAGGCCTCTAAACCGATAATATTTAGGATTGTGATATTTAAATGACAATGGTTTTCACCCACCACATTTATCAATGCCCAATTATTCTTACACTGTGATTGGCAAGATACAAACGTTACATGAATCACACATGAACCCTGTCATACGGTGATTTCTACACTTTGACCTGCGCTGGTTTCTACATTAGATTGATAAATGAGAATTATTGTATCATCCTTGTTAGTATAGTGGACAGTATCTCCACCTGTTACGTGGAAGACCGGGGTTCAATTCCCTGATGGGGAGGCTTTAAAAATTTACTAATGTGGGTGGCTCAGTTTAAAGGCATGAAGTTTACATGGGCTGGTCTTGGGCTGAAGTGCCCTTGAGCAAGGTACTGAAAGGAGATACACAGAACCATGGCCTCACCTTTCAATGCCTTGAGACCTCAAGTATGGCATCGGAATAGATCATACACACCACCTAGTGGCCAGTGTTAGTAATTAGCAGTCATACACTCCGCCTAGTGGCCAGTGTTAGTAATTACCAGTCATACACACCGCCTAGTGGCCAGTGTTAGTAATTACCAGTCATACACTCCGCCTTGTGGCCAGTGTTAGTAATTACCAGTCATATACACCGCCTAGTGGCCAGTGTTAGTAATTAGCAGTCATACACTCTGCCTAGTGGCCAGTGTTAGTAATTACCAGTCATAGACACCGCCTAGTGGCCAGTGTTAGTAATTACCAGTCATACACTCTGCCTAGGTGGCACGGTGGTGTAGTGGTTAGCGCTGTTGCCTCACAGCAAGAAGGTCCTGAGTTTGAGCCCCGGGGCCGGCAAGGGCCTTTCTGTGTGGAGTTTGCATGTTGCCCGCGTGGGTTTCCTCCGGGTGCTCTGGTTTCCCCCAAAGACATGCAGGTTAGGTTAACTGGTGACTACTGGTTCATCTTTTGCAAACAAACTATAACTTGAGAAAACTCTTTAATGGTCTTTCTAGTTTCATAACACAATTTCTTAATATTAGTATGTTGATAATGCTGATGCTGAGTGTTTTAAATATTTCCTCAACTGCACTTTTTTTTTGACAAAACCTCGATCATCTTTTCAAAGTTAAAGCTCGAATCCCCGGAGCTCCATGTGCTGCATTCGGACGAGGAGTCCGTTCCCGGGAGGTTCTAATCCCACTGGGGTTTTATCCCAGGGTTTTGTACCGGGCAGCGGATTCAATGTATTATATTTAGTTTTCAAAATGATATTATTTTTCCAATATGTTTTTTTTTTTGTATTCTTGTCTCAGCAATGGTGAAATCAAATTTGTAAATAAAATCAGTGCCCTGACTCTACTCATCAGGCCAGAGCTATTCTCTTTCTGTGTCTGTTTTGTACAACATAAGGTATAGTAACTATAATGGTAAAGAAATAAACAAGAGAGGCTGGCTATGATATAAGAAAATTCTACAACCCAGAAACAGATGGGCTTTTTGGCAGTGCCTCAATCTATATACCTGTATTACCGCTTAAAACTATCCCTATGCCATTCTTGAGGTCTCAAGGCATTTAAAAACAAGAAGTGAGGCCATGATTCTGCACATCTCCTTTCAGTACCTCACTCAAGGGCACTTCAGCCTGAGACCAGCCCATGTTAACTGAACTACATGTCTTTGAACTGTGGGGTTAACCAGAGCTGACACAGGGAGAACATGCAAACTCCACACAGAAAGGCCCCCACCAGCCGCTGGGCTCAAACCCAGAACCTTCTTGCTGTGAGGCGACAGTGTGACCCACTCCATCCCCCTGCTGCACAAGTTAATAAATTTTAAAAGTCTCCCCATCGGGGAATCGAACCCCAGTCTTCCACGTGATAGGCAGAGATACTGTCCACTATACTAACGAGGATGACGCAATAACCCTCATTTATCAATCTAACGTTGAAACCAGTGCAGATCAAAGTGTAGAAATCACCGTATGACAGGGTTCACTTCCGTTTATGAGGGAAAGGAACATACACCCTCCCGACAGTCAATGCGTTATTCGCTTAAAACACATTTGCAAATTGGTAGAATGAGTTAATCATCACATGCAATATTTGCAATTAATCAAATGAATTTTTTATTATTATTATTATTATTATTATTATTATTATTATTATTATTCATGAGTTAGTACAATTCTGAACTTCAAATTTTAAAAGCCTGGACTTTGGAGAGATGATGGATCTCTTTTGGTGGAACACAACGGGGCAAAATATTGTGACTCTAATGTTGACCGGAAGTTGGCGCCACTGGGGGTTGGCATTGGGTTTGTTGGAGCCATATTTATATTCAACTTAGGTTTGTAAAACATATTGCCATATAGTTACTCAATGCATTTTTATTTAGTTATATAACTTATTTTGTTAGTTATACTTACCAGATGTATTCCTGCCTACCTGAAACTTTAACTGATTTCTTGCCACATGACTGCGGACACGCCCCATAGACGTGCCGATGGCACGAAGCCTGATATTTAATTAGTGCTTCCGGCTTGTGTTTGCTAGGATGGCAGTAGATAGGAAAAGTTTTCAGACCGCAGAAACCCAGGAACTCAAGACGTAATTACTGTTAGAAATACTTTGCTTTACTTTCTTTGTTTGCAACTGGAAAGAGAACCGGACTGGATGGAATAAAAAACAACACCAACTTTACTTCATCTTTTCCGTGAGTGCTTAATTGACTGCGTGTCGGGAACCACTTGCTCCATCCTCACTTGGCGTTCTGAAAAACGCCATAACAAAAGTCTGAAAACTCCGAAGCCCCGACAGTAACAAAGGACTGCTTTGAAATAATTCGAATTATGTGAGGATTTATCAGTGGTTGGACATTAAATTGATGCTTTCCTGTGGAGCTTAAGAAAGCGCAAAAGAAAGCAACAGGCTGCTGCAGACCAGTTAGACCACCAAAGAATCCATGATGCTCTGATGACCCACCACATCAAATGGCTGTTCAATCCTCCCTTTGCTGCACACTTTGGCGGTGTGTGGGAGCGACTCATCAAGCTGGTGAAAAAGGTACTCCTGTCAGTCCTAAAGCAACAGACACTTGATGATGACATGCTGCACACAGCCCTCTGTGAAGTGGAGTCCATCCTCAACGACAGACCCATAACAACTGTATCCAGTGACCCAAATGACCTTGACCCACTGACTCCCAACCACCTGTTGCAGCTGAACACCAAACCCCTGCTGCCCCCTGGTGTCTTCGACATAAATGATCGGTACAGCAGAAGGAGATGGAGGCAGGTGCAATACCTGGCCGACCTCTTCTGGAAGCGCTGGACAGCTGAATACCTCATGCTGATGCAGCAGCGGCAGAAATGGACTAGTGCCAAAAGAAACTTCAAAGAAAACGATGTGGTGGTCATCGTAGATCCAACATCGCCAAGAAGCTCCTGGCCTTTGGGCAGGGTGCTGAAACCTTCACAAGGCCCTTTGGCCCTGGCAAGGAGCGTCATAGTGAAAACTAAGACCAGCATCATCCAGAGGCCGGTCGACAAGCTGTGCTTGATCTTAGAAGCTGAGGAATCGGCTTAAAGGTCTGGCTGATTCTGCCAGGCCCATGAGCTATGAGCTCCATGTCTTTGCACGCACCCACATATCCTGACAAACCTACATACTTTGATTGCGTGCCCACACACCAGCCCATACATGCATACATGGACTTTCACTTATACAGCACATCTACACTCATTGCTATGCACATACATGGACTTCTCACTCATGCAGCACACTAACACATTGACTCCCAAGAGTCAATGGACTGCGTTTTTTGGACACCTTTTTTTCCTTTTTGGGACCCATACCCATGGACTTTGGGGGGGATTGGGCTCACTATGAACCCTATGGACTTTGGGTTTTTTAAAAAAAACAAAAAAAACCCACAAAAAAAACAGAAATTACAAAAAAAAAAAAAAACCCTGTATTGTCACGTATTGTAAAATTTCACTCTTAAACACTGTTTGAAACTGATGATTCGATTTTGTGACATCAGTTAGGTACTATGTATTTTGACTAGCATGTTATGGCTCCATATATTGTTTGTTTATTGTAATTGTCATCACGTAGTATTGACAATTAGGGGCCAGTGTGTTGGAGCCATATTTATATTCAACTTAGGTTTGTAAAACATGTTGCCATATAGTTACTCAATGCATTTTTATTTAGTTATATAACTTATTTTGTTAGTTATACTTACCAGATGTATACCTGCCTACCTGAAACTTCAACTAATTTCTTGCCACATGACTGCGGACACGCCCCATAGACGTGCCGATGGCGCGAAGCCTGATATTTAATTAGTGCTTCCGGCTTGTGTTTGCTAGGATGGCAGTAGATAGGAAAAGTTTTCAGACCGCAGAAACCCAGGAACTCAAGACATAATTACTGTTAGAAATACTTTGCTTTACTTTCTTTGTTTGCAACTGGAAAGAGAACCGGACTGGATGGAATAAAAAACAACACCGACTTTACTTCATCTTTTCCGTGAGTGCTTAATTGACTGCGTGTCGGGAACCACTTGCTCCATCCTCACTTAGCGTTCTGAAAAACACCATAACAGGGTTTCTGTCCCCAGTGGCGATTCTAGGGTCTAGTGGGGCCCCAATCAGAAATTCATTGGGGGGCCCCACCACCGCCAGCCCAACCACCACACACGCACACACACAACAGAATTTCACTAGGACAAACTCTGGACCTTTGTAATTTTAATAAATAACCAACAAATTGTAGCAAGTATAGTTTTGTTTTATTTCACAAGTTAGAAATATTTTATTTTCATATTTTATGAAAAGTAGGGACTAGGCTACTTAATAACATAGCAATAGCTTTTGACGTTAAAAAAAAACAACATAAATAAATAAAGTATGGTCATGCTAGCGCGAGTGAAACAAGACTAGCACCATTTGCACTACATCATTCATTATCAACGGTAGGGAAAAATACTATTGTCTCTGTTCATTATTATTGCTACTGACTTACCACCATCTTGTTTTCTTCTCCCCTCGTCTTCTTTTTTCTTCTTTCTTTTTTCACTCCCGGATGGATAGTTTCTCTTCATAATAATTTAGCCATGGAGGTCTACCAACACGCAATATGTGCACGTTAATAGCCTACAGGGTTTCCGATTTGTGCAAACATGTGGTTGCACGCGCAGGAAGGGATCCCTCTGCAGACTGCAAGCGCTGATTGCTTGAAGATTTTTGTCACTCAAAAATGTGGTCACACAATTGGCTGCTTAGCATTTTGTTCCTCCCAACAGCTTATTGTAAACGGGAAACCCGTGAGAGTCAGACTCAGCGAATGACTTTTCAAAACGCAAATTTCGATTCTTCTTCACTCTCGACTCGCAAATTTCTCTATCAACTGCTGTGCAAATTTCGACTCTCTGTCGCCACCTGGTGGGGGCCCCAAGCAGCTGATTGGCTTGCCTGGTGAGAAAAATCGCCTCTGTCTGTCCCCACCAATGTTAATACTAAACCTACGCCCTTGGCTGAGAGTCTCCCAGCCTCCAATCCAGTGTCACTAACCTGATCCAGTGTTCAGTGCAGCTCAGGTTTCTCTTCACTGATGCGCAAATCTTTCACCTTTTACTAAACATTTCCGAGGAGAGGGATGTTAATGAGCTCAGCTTATTTTTGCAGGCTTTGCTCTGGTAGAGCTGGACATGTTTCATGGTCAAATGTTAGAAATATCGAACCTTTTGCATGGAAACCACACACACACACACACACGGTGACATCTCTCTTCAAAAGGATCCAGCTGTTGGGGGCGGAGTCTAGCTGTGTTTACCTTTCTGGAGTTTAATATTTGGAAGTGGTTTATTTAAAGCTGTTGACTACAGCAAGCTATCGCTTTTTGGCTAAGATTAAGTGTGGTATCTGTTTTTATCAGTTTAATATCTGATATGTTCTGTAAATAAGTGTTTTATTAAGCAAATTTTTATAACAGAGAGCTAAAATAGGGGCTTGTTCTATAGTATTGAAGTGTCTCCAAGAATGGAGTTTTTGTTCAAGAAAGATACCTTTTTTTCTTTAGTAGATGATTTCAATGTTTGGTATGTTTTCCTTATAAGAAGAGTAGTGAGATATTTTACAGTGAGAAATTAGTGTTAGGGCTGGCTTTTACTATTCTATGCATCTTCATGGTGTTGGAGTAGTTCTAGAAATAGTTATCTTAAAAAAAATTCTTTCTTTGCTTGGTTTAACTTTTCTCCATGCTCAACAAGCAACTGGACTGTTAGTCTGCAGTAATTCTTTTCCCTACTTTTTCATTAAACAGATCACACAACACCCCCTACCCCTTCTTTTTTATTTATTTACTTATCTATCTATCTATCTATCTATCTATCTATCTATCAAGAACGCTTGTTGGCCAGACATTTCTCTGCCTGTTTGTAATGGCTAACAAAGGTGCAAGAGATGGGCCCAGGCCACCTTACCCTATACCAGCTTTCTGGACCTCCAGTACAGTGTTCTCACTGATGCTACCAAAACATGAAAGTTCTGGATGTGTGCAATATTAGAGATATTGATTTCCACAAACAAACAATGCTTGCATTTCATGCAGAAAAGAAAAAAATCTTGATTTTTGTAATAGTATTGACTAAAAACTTTGCAATAAGAAGACAGAAGCTGCTAGAAAGTATGTAGAAAGCCTAGAGCCCAGTGCAAGAGCCTGCTATATGGTGAAATTGCAGTTAATCAATAGTCTGGAACCATATGAAATGGGAGAGGAGCTGAGTAAAGACAGCGCATTGCTGCTGGCTGTGACATACCCACACATCATCAACTACTTTTTTTTTTTTGCTAAGTCCCCACACTGCTGAGGATCTGAAGTGTTTCAAGGGACTAGAAGCTTATTACCAGATGTGCTGTGGCTGGGTCAGGGAATGAAAAGCATGGGAATTTGGTGACACATATCTGGTGAAAGCAAAGGTGTGTACTGTGTACATTACATGTACAGTGATATACTGTAGGTCATGAATCACATCCCCTGTGGGCCTACCTCAGCTGACAGCAGAATGCTGATTGTGATTTTTAACTTTAGCTTCCTCTCAAGAGAACATACAGAAGCACCATCACAGCTAGACAGTAGAAATATGGTGTCATGTTTAATTTTCAGGCATTGATCAAAACTTAAAAAAAAAAAAAAACCTCATACCTGATACAAAGTGAACTGAACACGCTCTTATGTTGTGTGGATTTTTGTCGCTCAGATCTTGGTTTAGTTTGGCAAGCCAGAGACGATGACACTCCTCTGACAATTTTCTGATTTCCTCCCCCTGATTTTCAATTATTTTAGGTAATCGGTAGAAGTACAGATGTTTCTCACGATCTGAGCGATTGTGGCAACCCAAAACTGTGCAAGTTAGGAGAGGTTGAATACAGAATCTTGCTTTATGCTGACAACATATTACTGTTCATTAATAACCCTGAGAATTTCATCCCGACTTTAAAATAAATCATAAATCAATTTGACCTGATTTCAGGGTATAAAATTAGCTATAACAAGTTGGAGGCCTTACCATTGGGTGACTTGGGGGACTGGGTAACTCCTGTCAGTTTCCTTTTCAGGTGGTCAACCTCAGGTTTTACATATCTGGGCATCAGAGTTTCAGCAGACATTAAAGAGCTGTATAAACGAAAATTGAAAGCAATTGTAACATTTGTTAAAGATAACCTTAACAGGTGGTTTGATCTTCCGATGTCTTGGATGGGTAGAATAAGTTTGATTACAATGAATATATTTCCCAGGATATTATACCCTATGCAAATGTTGCCACTTAAGATGAATAGGAAAGTCATTTTAGATGTTGAAGGATCTCTGTCAAAATTTATATGGCATGGAAAGAAACCTCGGAGAAGGATGAAGACCTTACAGATGTCAAAAGACAGTGGGGGTCAGGCACCTCCCAATTTCCTTTACTACAATTGGGCTCGTAATGCCCGAATAATATCAAGCTGGCTGAAAAATGTGAGTTGGAGATACTGAGGTCAGTCAGCAATTCAAGAAATAAAGACAAGCAAACTGAAAGGAATCTGTGATAGCTAACTTTCACAGCTCATCAGAGGAGCATATCAGCAGAAAAATAGTGTGTAATGAGTTGATTTGGTCATTGTTGCAAACAATGCCACAGTTGTGGGTTTAATCCAAATAGTGGCTGTTTTCACAGATGTGCTGCTTTGAATTCGGAGAAAGAAATTTGATCTTGACTTGGCTGAAAGTGCAGATGATTCAGATGGTTTGCAAGATGACAAGAAAGTTTTTCTCTGTTAAAAGCAAGCAAGATGGCAGTTACTGTTTTGGAGAATGTGGGCCTCAAGCTCACTACCGCTTACATGCTAAGCAAGCACTCTACCACTTGTGCTAATTCCCCTGCTGTGTTTGAGGGTTTGTCCAACTAACTACGGCAAGCCCCCCCCAACTGCCCTTCCTGGCCTGCTCATTGCTCTCTGGAACCATGCCTGAGTTTCCACTGGTTCGTGCAAAACGTGCACACTTCGAAAACAATATTTTCATCTTTTACAAACAAACTATAACTCTAGAAAACTCTTTAATGGTCTTTCTAGTTTATAACACAATTTCTTAATATTAGTATGCTGATAATGCCAATGCTGAGTGTTTAAATATTTCCTCAATTGCACTTTTTTTTTAACAAAACCTCGATCATCTTTTCAAAGTCAAAGCTCGAATCCCTGGAGCGCCATGCGCTGGATTCGGACGAGGAGTCTGTTCCTGGGAGGTTCTAATCCCACTGGGGTTTTATCCCGGGGTTTCGTACCAGGCAGCGGATTCATTGTATTATATTTAGTTTTCAATATCTCATCTCAGCTCTCATCTCATTATCTCTAGCCGCTTTATCCTGTTCTACAGGGTCGCAGGCAAGCTGGAGCCTATCCCAGCTGACTACGGGCGAAAGGCGGGGTACACCCTGGACAAGTCGCCAGGTCATCACAGGGCTGACACATAGACAAAGACAACCATTCACACTCACATTCATACCTACGGTCAATTTAGAGTCACCAGTTAACCTAACCTGCATGTTTTTGGACTGTGGGGGAAACCAGAGCACCCGGAGGAAACCCACACGGACACAGGGAGAACATGCAAACTCCACACAGAAAGGCCCTCGCCGCCCATGGGGCTCGAACCCGGACCTTCTTGCTGTGAGGCAACAGCGCTAACCGCTACACCACCATGCCGCCCCTAGGTTTCAATATATTATTTTTCCAATATGTTATTTTTTTGTATTCTTGTCTCAGCAATGGTGAAATCGAATTTGTAAATAAAATCAGTGCCCTGACTCTACTCATCAGGCCAGAGCTCTTCTCTTTCTGTGTATGTTTTGTACAACATAAGGAAACAGTATAGTAACTATAACGGTAAAGATATAAAACAAGAGAGGCTGGCAATGATATAAGAAAATTCTACAACCCAGAAACAGATGGGCTTTTAGGCAGTGCCTCAATCTATATATTACAGATTTCCGGGGAGAGGAATGTTAATGAGTTCAGCTTATTTTTGCAGGCTTTGCTCTGGTAGAGCTGCACATTTTTGGTGGTCAAATGTTAGAAATATTGAACTTTTTGCATGGAAACCACACACACACACCCAAAGCCCAAAGCGATGTCTCTGTTCAAAAGGATCCAGCTGTTGGGGGTGGAGTCTAGCTGTGTTTACCTTTCTGGATTTTAATATTTGGAAGTGGTATATTTAAAGCCATTGACAGTAGTAAGTGGTTGTTTCTTTGTTGTTTGTTTTAGATGAAGCATAGTGTTTGTTTTTATCACTTTAATATCTGACATGTTATTTAACTGAAGATGTTATATTAAATAGACTTTTTGACCAAACAGCTGGAGTTGGGGTTTGCTTCTTCTGCTCCACTCATCAACCTGGTTTTATAGTATTTCCAGGAATAGTGCCTTGTCCTAAATACAAAGAAACAGCTTTCTTATTTGATATATTCTTTAAATAAAGATAAATGAGTTTTCTAAAGTAATGAGTGGGAATAGAGCTTTTTCTATTCTATCTGTTCACATGACATTGTAGTAGATCTAGAAATTGTCTTGTTAAAAAAATAAGTAAAGAAATAAGTTCTTTCTTTGCTGGGTTGACCTTTTCCCCATTTCCTGGTTTTCTCCATGTTCAACAAGCTACTGGACCGTTAGTCTGCAGTAATTCTCTCCCCTAGGTCACAACCGGCCATACGATTTTTTGGCATTTCCCAAATCGCTGCGTTTTTTTTTTTGTTGTTCATGGAGAAAGACATGCGTTGGCCGTAAGTTTGTTTTGCAACCTGAAAAAAACGTAAGCACCCGTAAAGTTTGTTTGACATGACAAAGAACCTCTGCGGCCGGTCTGCGGCCAGTCTACGGCGCAAAAATCAGCACGTCACATGCGCACCCTCCGTGCGTTTCTTGCGTTTTTTGCACGTAGACCAGCCGTAGGAGCACGTACAGCCGGTTGTGACCGAGGCTACAGATCACACAACACCCCAACTCTTTCTTTCTTTCTTTCCATCAAAAATGCTCGTTGGTCAGACATTTCTCTGCCTGTGTGCAATGGCTAATAAAGCTGTAAGAGATTGGCCCAGGCCACCTTACCCTATACCAGCTTTCTGCACTTCCAATACAGTGTCACTAACCTGGTTAAGTATAACCTAGATTTTGAGTGGTGTAAGGTGCTGTGTTTAGGTTGCAGTCTTTTCTGGAGGTGTGGACTTGAATCCCACTTCTGATATTTGCTATCGCGGGTTATGAACGGGCCATGGGTTTTATGCTCATGGTTTGCGTTTAGTGAATGCTTGTCGGGAGTTTTGCCTGCATATGAGTGAAAATGGAAGCTTCAGCTAGCATGCCTTTTCAGAAAAATTTGTATTTTTTTTTCAGTTTGTTGTGAATATCTGCCACACGTTACAATATCAGTAGGTATTTTATGTTTTTAGATGTATAAATATTCAGTTTTAGTTCGTGGAACGACATGTGACGTTTGACTTGGATTATCATGTGGTTACAATGTCAACTGAATGTTGACATTGACAAATTACAAAACTAGAAATTAATACAAACAACAAAGAATGATTAACCATGTAGCCAGCAGTCAGGGTTCCGAGAATTTTTTTTCCAACAGGCTGACGATTTCAGGTAAAACCTTCAATCGTGTTCATGTGCTGCTGGAATTTCATTATATTATTCAAAGGTTTGACAGTGAAAACAACCCTTTGGCTATGTAATGGTTCGCACCCTGGATTTTGACTCTAGTGATCTGAGTTCAAATCTCAGTGGAACCTTTGAAGCCTTTGTTTGTGGCTTCTGAATGCACAGACTGTCTCAACTATATGCTCCTTTTTGGTCAAGCAAGCTGTCACGTCCCAAACCCTTTGTTTCCATTAAAGTGCCAGTCTTCTGAAAATTATATTACCCCTGGGAATTATACCTGATAAAACTAGACATGTTTAATAGTTTACTGTCTAAAATGTATTTTAATACGAGACCAGGAACATGTTCTGTTTATTTGGTAAAGTTTGGCTCGTTGAGTCCACCATTACAAGAATGCGTTCCTGGTAAGTTACTGTTTGTTCAAAGAAGTGACATCATATGCAAAATGCTTAAAAGTTAGTGGGCATTACAGGCTTTGTCTGTTTTGCAAATTGGAGCAAGCTTTTAATGATGTTTTTGATTTATTCTGCAACAAAACTAAAACCAAAGCATGCCTCCTAAGGGGTGTGTCCTTCAAGGCTGTTCAAGTGACATTTAGTGTCAATGCAAATTTGCAGCGTTCTGATGCCATGTGCAGCCCGGTTGACCTGAGCTCACTCTGGAAACGAGCAACCAAGTGGTATTTGAGAACACCACCTCCCCATAACGAATTGCAATGTCCATGCTTCCACAGTCAACAGACATGTACATAATGCCTTGTTTGGAGGGGCCAAGGAGGGGACTGAGGACTGGTCTTTCCACTAGCAACGTAAGTACTTGTTTGCAGGCTTGAATGACATCAGTTTGCCCCTGCGTACGTTCGACCCATGAAGCGGTGAAGAAAGAGCACGGGCTCCTGCGTGTTTTCCTTTCGTTGGCAACAAGCGACAGGTGTATATTTGTCCACAAACAGAGAACTGTAGAGTCACTGTTTAAGATTTGTTCGGCAAATGTGTCCGTACCTTGGCTGGTCAAAAGCAAATACTTGCTTCCGTAGTTGGCACGGACAGAGCAGAGATCACAGCTCAGCAGTCACTCACTGCCGAGTTCAAAAAATAAATAAACCAACCCAGCGCTGTTTCTGCCCGGTTTCGAACCGGGGACCTTTCGTGTGTTAGACGAACGTGATAACCACTACACTACAGAAACCTCAGCTCTTGGACCGATCAGCTGTTGCCTGGGCCTCAAATACAGAAGCAATGGCACTTAGGCATGGGTCCCCAGGGTAGGCCTGCAGCGTTGGTGGTATAGTGGCTAGCATAGCTGCCTTCCAAGCAGTTGACCCGGGTTCGATTCCTGGCCAACGCACACCCTTTAATGCTTCGTTGCTCTGATGAAAGGCAGAGAGCATGGCGAGGCGCTTGGGAGCAAACAGCAGGAACGGATCAGTTGCTTGTCACCGCCTTGCCGAGGAGGTGACCGAGGGCTGATCCTTCTGCTTTCCGCTCGCGTTGCATGTAGTCAAACAGCGTCGGTTTGCGCAAACCTGGGCGTGTTTGAAGGACGCAGGCACCTGTGTGTTTGTCTTTCGTTGGCGGCAAGCTACTTTGCCTGTTTTCCACAAACGGAGAACTGCACAGTCACGGTTTGAGAGTTAATAAGCAAACGTGTCTGAATGTTGGCCGGCAAATACTCGTTGAGACAGGATGAAGCCTTCCAGAGTCAATGCCAATTTGCAGCGTTCTGATGCCGTGTGCAGCCCTGTTGACCTGACCTCACTCCGTAAACGAGCAACCAAGTGGTATTTGAGAAGACCACCTCCCCGTGACGAATTGCAATGTCCGTGCTTCCACAGTCAACAGACAGGATGATAATGCCCGATTTTGTTTTTCAAGCAGCCGTCACGGACCTTGACGGAAAACCAGAGAGGCAGGGAAACCGTTCAAACGAGGTTTTGTCCCGATGGTCGTCTGCACGTAGGAGAACATGACAACCACTAATCCACAGAAAGCAATCCGGTCACGTTAAGGGTCTGTCTTTCTGGCTGTTTCGAGGGTACCTGATTTTAGCAAGGCGATAACTGGACGTTAAGGGAAGCAGTGCTCAAAAGGCAAAGCGTGGCTCTGCCAGGTTTCTCAGGAGCGTCTATTCGCTTGTCAGGTGCAAGGGGAAACCATTGCACAGCAGAAAAGACGCAAAGCTTTTTCAGCGTCTCGGTTTGGGACTGTTCCAAAAGGCACGGACGGAGCAGAGATGGCAGCTCGACATTTGTTCGCCACCAAGTTCAAGAAAACGAGCACCGATTCCGCCCGGTTTCGAATCGGGGACCGTTCTCGTGTTAAGCGAACGTGGCAGCCGCTACAGCACAGAAACCACGCGTGTGTTAGCTCTTGCCTGGCCCTCAAGAAGAACACAGATCACGCTTAAGCGACTGTCACGAGGATAGGGGCACGGCCTTGGTGTCGTAGAGATGAGCTGGTGGTCGAGTGTGACGAGGATCAGCACTGAAAAGCGCTGCAACAACATCACGGGAAGAAATCAAATGCCTTGTTTGGACGGGCCAAGGAGATGACTGAGGACTGTTCCTTCCGCTTTCCACGAGCGACGTAAGTAGTTGTTTGCACGGTTGAATGACATCAGTTTGCCCCTGTGTACGTTCGACCCATGAAGCGGTGAACAACACGGGCTCCTGCGTGTTTTCCTTTCGTTGGCAACAAGCGACAGGTGTATATTTGTCCACAAACAGAGAACTGGAGAGTCACTGTGTAAGATTTGTTCAGCAAATGTGTCCATACCTTGGCTGGTGAAAAGCAAACACTTCCGTAGTTGGCACAGCTCTTTTGGCTCTTCTTACTATAAGGAGCCGGCTCTTTCGGCTCCCAAACGGCTCCTGAGATTTTATTTTTGATTTAATTGCTGCAATTAACTAGTTAATTAATTACATTATTATTTATATTTTATCAATAGGATGTTTTCCATTTTTTTTTTAGTTTTTGTAGCCATTGTAAAGCTTTGTAAAGTATAGCAGTGTAACAATGGTCTAGCTATAGAAATAAAACTTACTTACCAATTAATAAATTATTTTCTCACAAACATAATGCAAAACTGTGTTATATTACCAGTATAAAATACACAGCTGATTTTCCCCTCCTCAGGTGCCTCACAGACTCCTCTCCCCTGCGCTCCACAACTTTGAGCATTACACCAATTTTCGTATTTTCGCAGCTGTGAATGACATCAACCCCCCACAACCAAAAAAAGTAGGCGTACACCATGCTACTTTTTTCCTTTGAATGGTAATAGACAACACAAAGACGCAATCGGACAGCAACTTTTGTGAAAGTCTCTCTCTCTCTGAGGCACCTAAGGACAAAAAACTAATTCGGCTCCCCAACTCGGCTCCCACCGAAGAGCCGGCTCCCGTCGTTCACTTCAAAGAGCCGGCTCTTTGAACCGGATCGTTCGCGACCGACACATCACTACTGGTTTCCTACTGACCCAGACAAGAGGGCCAAATGGATTGCAGCTGCGAAGAGACAGGATTGGGAGCCAACAGAGTACTCCAGACTTTGCAGTGATCATTTCATTTCAGGTTAGTTTATCAGTTAATGCAATTTTGATAAAATATATAGCAAAAAGTAAATGGGTCAGTGTTTGTTAACCCATCTGAGCAGTGAAACAAGGCAGTGTTAATTTGTCTAGGGTTGCATGTAGCAGACATCAGACATAAAACGCAATAACAGAGGCTAGAAAGAAACGGCGGGCGGCACGGTGGCGTTGTGGTTAGCGCTGTCGCCTCACAGCAAGAAGGTCCTGGGTTCGAGCCCCAGGGCCGGCGAGGGCCTTTCTGTGTGGAGTTTGCACGTTCTCCCCGTGTGTTTCCTCCGGGTGCTCCGGTTTCCCCCACAGTCCAAAGACATGCAGGTTAGGTTAACTGGTGACTCTAAATTGACCGTAGGTGTGAGTGTGAATGGTTGTCTGTGTCTATGTGTTAGCCCTGTGATGACCTGGCGACTTGTCCAGGGTGTACCCTGCCTTTCGCCCGTAGTCAGCTGGGATAGGCTCCAGCTTGCCTGCGACCCTGTAGAAGGATAAAGCGGCTAGAGATAATGAGATGAGAAAGAAACGGGACACAGAAATAAATAAACAGGGCTCCATACCAAGGCTGGGTACAGTGTTTGTGATAAAAGACAGATCCAATTTAACACGAATCACAGCTTACTTTCTTGTTAAAATGTGCAAAGGTCTCCACCATCTCATACCGGCTTGCACTGAAGGACTTAAGTGTGCCGTCCAAAATGGCTGCGTCACGTGACTTGGTCAAGTGGGTGAAATACCTCAATTCCCTGCTGTTGAGATGAGTGAAGTCATCTGGCTGCCATCTTACCACTCACATCAATAGGGTGTGATCATTTGACTTCTGTGTTAAACTGTCATGTCCGATCAAATTTGCCCCAAGAAAAGTATCTCCTGACTTTTTTCCTTTCATTACCACTTCTAATTTTCTCAACTTTACCCACATTCCTTACATATCTTTATAGCACTCCCCTTCACTGTTGTTGTTTTTTTTTTCTTTCTTTTCCAGTTCAGTCTCTGATCATTTTTTTTGAGCAGCTCTTTTACTACTATAATTATTTTTACAGAGATTATTTCAGTTTTTCTTTGTACAGGAAATCATATATTGGACGCCATCCGGGAAATAAGCCATTGACCGGGAAATATGACCAACCCTGATTTAAGAGTACTTATCAATATACTTGGACTCAATTTAAACTAAAATCATGTTAAAACAGATAATCATGCCCATTTTGTCAATTTGTGCAAGTAGGTGTGACGTGTGTAGATGATCGACATTGTCATTTGTGCTTAGCCTGAGGTAAATGAAAATAACTGCTGACCAAACTAGAACAACAACATCTCTTTTTATTTGCATCCCTCATTGCCATTTCTGCCTAAGGCTATGGTCCTTCTTTCATTTAGGCTACTGAGGCTAATTTACTCAGTTCATTCTTCTTTTTGAGTTTGAGCCGTTGAGCTTGAGTTCTCACATTCAATATCAAACATGTCTAGACTTTGGCTTTGATCTAGTCTGGGACATTTCCATCAAAAATCTGACACAGTTACAGTGTTCATCCCAGATATCACTGTCAGATTTTCAACAAAAACAGACAAAACGATAAGACAGATTTTCTGTTATTTTGCTCTTGCAAACCATCATAAAATGCTGTAGGTGGGTCCACGCAAATGGCACTGCACACACACATAAAAATGATCACACACTATCAATACTCACAGGTGAAATGTCTGTCCACAACCTTTGACTTGACAGTTTGTACAGTTCACTGCTGCACATGCAGGCATTTTTCTTGCAATTTTTCTCACCAACTACATCAATAACTTGACCAGTTTTGTGTAGCTTCCAGTAGCCTAAATAACCATTCTGCTCAACGATGTGAGTGGTAAGATGGCGGTCAGATGGTGTCACTCTGATGAGCCTCTGAGCTTTCCAGATTTTTATGTAGAGATCAGTGCTCCAAACATGATTTACCGGGGCTAGTGGAGCTCTTGGACACATTGCTTCTAAATTGTTGTTAACAACCCTAAAGATACCACGTGTCAAGCATTTGGGTGTAAAATAAACCGGATCATTGATAATTTTATGTGACATGCTTTTGTTTTTATTCATGGAGAAAAGAGATCTTTTTAGATGGCAAGAATCACACTGCTATGGCAACAGGATTGTTTACTAGTATCTGTGTCAGTACTGAACATGCGTTATCTAGCCAAGTAGATTTAAGAAGAAGAAGCCTTTATTTGTTTCACATACACTCAAGCACCGACTGAATCACACAGTGAAATTTCTCCTCTGCATTTAACCCATCTGAAGCAGTGAACACACACAAGTGAGCAATGAGCACACACGCACATACCCACAGCAGTGGCAGCTATGCTACAGCGCCCAGGGAGCAGTTGGGGGTAAGGTGCCTTGCTGAGGGGCACCTCAGCCCATGGCTCCTATATACCTAACCACATCTTTGAACTGTGGCGGAAACTAGAGCACCCGGAGGAAGCCCACACAGACACAGGGAGATCATGCAAACTCCACACAGAAAGGCCCCTGTCAGCCGCTGGGCTCAAACCCAGGACCTTCTTGCTGTGAGGAGACAGTGATAACCACTACAACACTGTGCCACCCTAAACGTTGATATGTCAAAAAATTAGGAACCCGTAACATCACCTTGTTAACATGCATACCAAGTTTCAAATCTGGCTCATGAATAGTTTTGGATATATGCTCCGGAAACGAACATTGCTCTGAGAAACTAAGTCAAAATATATTTATGTAAAATTTTGAAAAATACTTTTTTCAAAAATCCAAAATAGCAAAAGGCAGCAGTTCACATGTTGCTTGATGTGTATACAAAGTTTCATGAAGATATCTTTAGTAGTTTTAAAGATATGGCCCGGAAATGAAAATGTGACCGGCCGGACAGCCGGCCGGACAGAACCCATTTCTATATCCCGCGCCAAAATTCATTTGGGCAGCCGATCAAAAAAGAACCAAAAATACTGGTTGATTTTTTTTGGGTTGCAGTTCTCATCACCTGAAAACCACTGGCTGCTACTGAGGATGGCCCCACATGAAGAGCCTGGAGATCAGTGAGGTCACTCATGGTGCTTATGGTTTGTCTCTTGAGGTCTTGGCCTGTCCAGTGTTTTTGTTAACTCAGATGAGAAAGTAGCCAGAATGCACAGCCCACTCTACGACTGACGCACTGCATTATTTAAAATGAGTGTCCATTTTTTGCGAGGCAAATAGTAAACAGAAGCTAACTGCAGCTAGGAACTAAAGCTGTGAGTGACTTTACAGCAGTTTCTGGGGGCTGTTTTGGGGATCAGCGCAGGGTCTTCAAGGTTCTGCTGTTGCTCCAATCTTCAGCAACTGTGAAAGAGTTAAGGCTCCATAGCTCAGTGGTGAGAGCACTGGTTTAGTAAACCAGGGGTTGTGAGTTCAATTCTCACTGGAGCCTATAAAGAGTTAGTGAAACTGTCTCTGAGTCTTACTTTTGCTGGACGCTACCAGTTTTAGTATCGGGTGTAAACAAACCACAGCTAATGGATTCTTAATCCTCCCTGCCCTTCTCTTTCAGTAAACGATGTTTTTTTTTTTTTTTTAATTATTAAAACAAAGAAAATGCAGTGAGAAGGTACATTCCAACATCCATGCAGGTAAACCTAGGCCAAAAATGGACATCATCATGCCAATAATTTTGAGCAATTTTGCACACATCATAACCATAAATAAGCTAACTTCTGCCTGTATCTATCCTTTGCTTCTCTCTGACTTAGATTATCCAAGCAATCCGGTAGTAAAGCTTTTCTAGTGGTAGCTTCCCTCAAACTGCAGACATCTGACATCTTCAATATTGCTTGCCTTCAGTATGTAAACAAAGTTCGCTTGTCCCCCGGGATAATGGCAGTAACGGTTGCTAATGTAAGTGTGAGATCAGTGCAAGGGGTCTGTTGCAAATTTTGACAATGTGGCACAAAGTTATAGAAGGGAACTTCTTTATAATCTCACTATCTGGTGTGACTCAGATGAGGATGGGGTCTCTTTTGAGTCTGCTTGCTCAGCTATCGGCTCCAAATCATCCTCAAACAAAAAAACAAAGATTGAGGATGAATTTGAAGAGCTTTCGTGTCTTTTTCAAAAGAATCGGTATCAAGAATTCACACCACTGAGGAGAATATTATAGAGTCTGTGTGGAAACAAAAGAAGGTCCTGATGCAAATAACGTCAAGCATACAGCACCACCAAGCTGTAAATCGCTGCGATCTAATAATGGCGGGCAAGCTTTTCGTGATTTTTGGAACAGGATTCAGATGCAGAAAAGCATTTTTCGAAACAGTTTTTTATTTATTCGCCAACTTTACAGTGTAATTGAGCACAGCACACACAGAAAACTGGGGGTTTTCTGACGTAACTTTCATTAGATTAGCACTTTAAGAACGATGCAGCCGAGTGAAATCCGCCTACCCGTCAGTCGCTGCGATCTAATAATGGCGGACAGGCTTTTAGTAATTTTTGGAACAGAATTCAGATGCAAAGAAGCATTTTTTTATTTATCTGCCAACTTTACAGTGTATTTGAGCACATCACACACAGAAAACCAGGTATTTTCTGATGCACCTTTCATGAAACAAGCACTTTCAGAACGATGCAGCCAAGAGAAATCCATGTCGCCAGCAGTTCAGGTCGACCATTTAAGGCATCCATTAAATTAAATCAATTTTCTGATATTTACCTAAAAGCTAAAAACACAGAAAACAGCTACAACTTAGTAAATGAAGATAAAATATGACAGAACTACAGACAAAAAAATCTGAACTTTAGCAAATGGATGCGTGAATTTCGACTAGCATCCTGTCTGTCAGTGTTAGCTAACGCTACTTATGTCATCTGCTGCACTAGTATATTTTGCCTGAGAAAGTTTCTCAACTAAAGACAAAATAAACAAAAGAACCTTGACTTACCTCTGTCTACTTTGCTAAGGCATCATGTTTAGCAGATAGTTACAACATTGTACAACACAAATCCTCATAAAATATAAAGTATTTTATAGTAAACGTACGGACGGCACAGTGGTGTAGTGGTTAGCGCTGTCGCCTCACAGCAAGAAGGTCCGGGTTTGAGCCCCGTGGCCGGCGAGGGCCTTTCTGTGCAGAGTTTGCATGTTTTCCCTGTGTCTGCGTGGGTTTCCTCCGGGTGCTCCGGTTTCCCCCACAGTCCAAAGACATGCAGGTTAGGTTAACTGGTGACTCTAAATTGACCGTAGGTGTGAATGTGAGTGTGAATGGTTGTCTGTGTCTATGTGTCAGCCCTGTGATGACCTGGCGACTTGTCCAGGGTGTACCCCACCTTTCGCCCGTAGTCAGCTGGGATAGGCTCCAGCTTGCCTGCGACCCTGTAGAACAGGATAAAGCGGCTAGAGATAATGAGATGAGATTAAACGTATGATGATGCTGTGTGATGTCACGCATTCTCACAGCGCATTCAATGATAATTCCAATGAAAATGTTTTTTTTTTTAATTGATGGGTGTAATTCACTTTAGCTTATTTTTTGTTGTCTAAATCATTATTGATGAACTCTCATATTGCTGGTGTTTTTAGAATAGATGAAAATGAATTAAAGTATTATAATAAACACTGAAGCAGAGGGAGCTCAGCTCCTGCTGGCTGTACTGCGGAGGCAAGGAGGCGGAAGTGAGCTCCGAGGGCTCCGCCCAATTTAATCTCTGGGTTCGGAACCTGAAAAGTCGGTCCCCTTCCGGATAGAAGTTTTGTTTTTTGTTTTTTTCCTGGTGCGAACCGTGACGACATCAGAGGGCGTGTTTTTAGTTTAGGATAAGTTTCTACATCTTCTTATGATTACTAGTTGGTCTGTGCTCGTATTTTGGAAGAAAGCAAATATCTGCTATGTCTGCAAGTCTTATGAAGACAAGGAGGCTCAGGCACCAAAGCGCAGTGTGTGGAGAAAATGTACCTGGCTCCGCATGTTGCTGGTGTTTTCGTTCTGCTCGCACGGCTTTCTGACCACCAGGGAAGAAATAAAAGAACAAAGCTTGCGGGCAAGCAATGCGATCCACCATCTCCGGACTACTGTTTACTTCTGCTGTGCACTATGCAATGCCTTCTGTCGATGACGCATTCTTGATAACAAATTTCTGTTGAAAACTCATGGAGACCAAGGGCATCACTAGGCCTTTTTTACTGGGGCACATGCCCCAGTAAAAATCAGCTGTGCCCCAGTAAGAAAATGTTGAACGATTTTTGTAACAAACTAGTTTCTTTGGCAGATCATTTATCTACTGTAAGCTGTAGGACAGAGTGTGTTTCAAACTTCTATCGCCTCTTCTTTCTAACTAATTTTCTGATTGGTCTGGGAGATTCTCACTGTAAACATAGTGTGCGTGTGGCGTGCCATGAGTCCATTTAGCCTACTAGAGAGATGAGTCTACTCTTTGGATGAGTCAGAGAACGGGCTCTGGATGAGTTAAGGTAGTGCGAAGTTTTTGCAACAAAACTAAGCAAACCATATTCTAACAAACCCATTAAACTACATCGAATTAAACGATATTAAATTACTTTTCCAGATGGATATCAGACAATTCTTCTCACGAAGCAGAGACGGGGCAGGGAAACAGTGACAGATGAGGAGGAGGGTGAGAGAGGTAAGATTAAGGTTGTAGGCTATGTGCTAGTCAGTCATAACTAACCAGCTAAGTTCGTGAATTGTGAGAGTGGAGGTGACATGTTTAGCATCAGCATGCATTAAAAGCCCAAATGCCAACAATAATTTTTTTGGGGACTGGGATGTGTTTTCCATCTCGTTGACCTATTCCTCGCATAACTTCATCCACAAGAGCATGAGAATTATCCACTTTGCATAGGTTGGGGACAGGAACGTTAAGGTGCATTGTGCGGGGGGGGGCATTTTGTGTGTGTGTTGGGGAGGGGGGGGTGCAGTGCCCCAGTAAAGCTTAATTCCTAGTGACGCCCCTGATCAAGACCCTTGCTCGTGCCAAGGTTCCCAGAAGCCTGACCTAAACCCGTTCAAGAACACGTTCCCTGGTGGTCGGAAAGCCGTGCGAGCAGAGCGAAAATAACAGCAACATGCGGAGCCAGCTACATTTTCTCCACATGCTGCACTTTGGTCCCTGAGCCCACTTGTCTTCATAAGACTTCAAACACATCGTGGAACTTGCACTCCAGCGCACAACATCAGGGGAGGGGAAAGAAGGAAGGAAGGAGATAGATAGATAGATAGATAGAAAAGCCACCAGCTCTATTTTTGACTCTGTCAGGGTTATGGGAAAGAGGAGAGAGCAGGAACGCATTCCCCCACTTTCAGAAATTATGCAGTCGATATTCGCGCATTTGAGGAATTCGCAAAGGTCTGCATGAAATTCTCTCCTTCCACGGTGCATCCTTAACAACCATTTTCTGCTCAAAACTCATGGAAACCCTAGCTGGGTGCTAAGGATAAAAGAAGCCTGAACAAAACCTGTTTCCTAGTGCTTAGAAATGCAGCAATACACAGAACAAGAGAGATTTTTTCCACATGTTACCCTTAAGAGCATAACCTTTCTAGCTCCTCAAAGATTTAAAACAGCTAGTAGCTCTTGATGTAAAATATCTGAACACAAAGAAAAGAAAAACTTCAGAAAAACAAACAGCTCTATTTTTGACTGCAACAGAATTAGGCAAAGGGGGAGAGCGCGAACGCAGTCCCCCACTATCCGAAATTATGCAGTTGAGATTCCTGCATTTGAGGAATTCGCAAAGGTCAGCGCAACCTGAGTGCAATGGCTGGGCCTCACTTTGGACAAACCACCTTCTTGATCATGGTATTGCCCCTGCCAGGTAAGTATGAGCTTCTTTGCCTGGCTGAGATGTAACCCTGCAAGGGTGTAGGCCGCTCCGTGAGGGCAGGCAAAGCGTCCGAGCAGGGTTTTGCATAATTTTTGGCCCCTCCTCTTCCAAGTCAGCACAAGACACTGGTGGTGATTTCATGTGCGCTCCCTCTACAGGTCAGACAAGATATGGACCCGACAAGACTTTGCACCGACTGACACGTAGCCCTTTTCCACCAACAGGGAACGGGTTCCGTTCTGGTTCGCGCACCAAAGTTTGATCCGTTCAGAGCATTTTGGTCAAAAATCCATTGGTTCGGACAGTGGTTAAATTGGCTTTTGTAAGGAGGGGGAGCTCTTCTTCACTCACAGTGGTCAATATCTCTCAAAACATTTTTATTTATCGCACCATCAGTTTAATACATATTTTATCAGCCTATGGCCTACTTATTTATATCTCACATCAATGCACATATTGGTAACTTATTAAGCCTATGTTTCACCATCAATCTACACTGTAATTTGTAAAACTTATTCACAATATACATCACCAATTCACATATTAGCAATAGTTATTTACATCTCATCAATCTACACTATTATTTGGATTACTTGTTTACATCTCACACCATCAATTCACATATTAACAACAGTTCTTTACATTTCACACCATAAATCTACATCAGTCAAATAAATTGTTTGCTAAACTTACTGACATGTCACAACATCAAACCACATATCAGCAATAGTCAGTCATTACAATTTCATTTACAACTTTCCAAATAAGACTTAGATCAAGTTTCTCCTGCCTTTCCTGTCTCTGTCTACATGCTCCTGGGGAGACTCCCAGAGCGTCTGGGAGACTAGGGATGTCTGAATCATTTAATTTTGTTATTTAGTCTAGTCTTAGTACCCCACAGCAACCTCATAACTTTGGCCAACCAAAGCAACATTGGATTGGGGGTCAAGCGCGCGAGCCAATGGAAAAATCCAGGCTGCCAGTTCTCACTATCATGAGGGAGGTTTGCTAACGCTCCATGTGCAAAAATATGTTAGCGGGCATCCATTAAATTAGCTAACTCAATTTTCTGATATTTATCTAAAAGCTAAAAACACAGAAAACTTTTTTTTTTGTCTGACTTTTACTAGACTTAGAAATAGAATATTATTAGAAGAACATCATCAGAGGGTCTACCATTGGCAATTCATAATAGTCATAATTGACATTAACATTAGGCATATTAAAGTTTGGTCGAAAGTCACTGGATTTATCTAGATCTGTTACTATTAATAAGATTTAATTGACACAAGATGTGGTTATTCATACACACACATTTTATATACATATGCTCAAGGGCACTTCAGCCCAACACCACCCCATGTTAACCGAACTACATGTCTTTGAACTGTGGGGTTAACCAGAGCTGACACAGGGAGAACACGCAAACTCCACACAGAAAGGCCCCCACCAGCCACTGGGCTCAAACCCAGAACCTTCTTGCTGTGAGGCGACAGTGTGAACCACTACATCCCCCTGCTGCGCAAGTTAATACATTTTTTAAAGCCTCCCCGTCGGGGAATCGAACCCCGGTCTTCCGCGTGACAGGCAGAGATACTGTCCACTATACTAACGAGGATGACGCAATAGATCTCATTTATCAATAAAAAATGTGGTATGGAAAGCACTTACTGCTGGGGTCAACAGCGCTCCTGTCAATAATCAAACTCCAGCTGATGTTTTCATATTTAATTTATAGGCCTACATCCGTAATATTGGACAGATCACACAACACTCAACTGTTCCTTCTCAAAATTCAACACCACCCACCCAGCTTGCTTATCTATCTATCTATCTATCTATCTATCTATCATTCTTTCAAAAAAGCTCGTTGGTCAGACATTTCTCTGCCTGCGTGCAATGGCTAATAAAGCTGTAAAGGCACCTCCAATCCAGTGTCACTAACCTGATCCAGTGTTAAGTGCAGCTCAGGTTTCTCTTCATTGACGCATAAATCTTTCGCCTTTTACTAAAGATTTCCGTGGAGAGAAATGTTAATGAGCTTAGTATATTTTTGCAGGCTTTGCTCTGGCAGAGCTGAACATTTTTAGTCAACAAATGTTAGAACTATTGATCGTTTTGCATTAAAGCATCTCCCACACGCCCCAAAAGATGATGTCTCTCTTCAAAAGGATCCAGCTGTTGGGGGCGGAGTCTAGCTGTGTTTACCTTTCTGGATTTTAATATGTGGAAGTGGTATATTTAAAGCCATTAGCCACAGTAAATTATCATTTCTCCGTGTTTTGGCTAGGATCAAGTGTAGTATCTATTTTAATTAATTTAATATTTGGTTTGTTTTTTGAACGAGAGTGTTATATCCAACAGGTGTGGTTTTTTTTTTTTTTAGAGTAAAGAGCTGGGCTTGGAGTTTGCTCTTTTCATATACCCATCTAATGTTATAGTACCTCTATCTTTGTTCTTGAGAAAGCTTTTTTTTCCTTATTTAACACACTCTTTAAATGAAGTTGATAAATGTTTTTTTTAGAGTAGAGAGAGAGAGAGAGAATAAAAATAAGAATTTGTTCCTTTTATTGTATACATTCATATGGTATTATAGTAGATTTAGGAATGGTTACCTTATTTTAAAAAAGAAAAAAAAAATTTGCCTGCCCTAACTTTTTTCCCTATTTTTTGGTTTTCTCCATGCTCAACAACACAGGTGTAGAATTGGGTGTGGGCGGTATGGGAGAGAAATGTTAACGAGTTCAACGTAAGTTATTGCTTTTCGGCCTTTTGGTTAAGGTCAAGTGTGGTATCTATTCTTATCAATTTAATATCTGATATGTTCTGTAAATGAAAATGTTATATCAAGCAGATTATTTTTTTTTTTAGAACAGGGAGCTGGAATGGGGGTTTGCTCCTATCAACCTGATATTGTAGTATTTTCAGGAATAATGCCTTTGCTCAAAAAAATGATTTTTTAATTCTTATTTGACAAATACGAATTTGACAAAAAACACTAAGTGAAGTTAATAAATGTTTTTTTTTTTTTTACAGTAGAGAATTAAAATAGGAATTTGGTTCTTTTATTCTATACGCTCATGTGGTATTATACTAGATTTAGGAATGGTTACCGTATTTTAAAAAAGAAAGAAAAAAAATCTTTATTTTGCCTGCCCTAACTTTTTCCCTATTTTCTGGTTTTCTCCATGCTCAACAACACAGGTGTAGAATTGGGTGTGGGCGGTGTGGGCGTGTCCCTACCAATATTTCTGACTGAAGAAAAAAAATCCCGCCCCGTGCGCGGCACACAAAGGGTTACTGTAGGTTTCCACTGGGCGAAACACCACGCCCAGTTTGCTCATGAATATTCACTCTGGGGGCGTGGCCGCGAAAATAGCCCGCACTTTTGGCTACCGTGTCAATTAGCAAGTGCGGTTGCAGTGATGATGATAACGATGGTTTATTTCAAACATGTAAACAAACAATGAATAAATAAGCAGATAACAAGAAAAACAAAACAGCATTTGCAACAAGAACAGGTATAAAGCCACTAAATTAGAAAATAAACCTTAAATAATATAGGTAATAATAATATATCAAAACAAAAGAAAACAAGACAAAAATACAAACAAGCACAGGATTATAGAGGGGCAGGGGCTCAAAGTCAGAAAAAGGGCAGCAAGTGCATTATTTTTTTCCCCGGTCCTTTCCAAAATATGGAAATGTAGAATTAAAATTAACGTACTAAGAGGAAGGTAAGTACTTAGCTATGTGTCCTGTGTTGGTGAAAGTGATATGCAATTGCCATTTCTTTTGTGTCAGCAAAATTGTCACTCACATTATCATAGGCTTGGAAGACATGCAAAGCAATAAAACACTGGTGCATTATTAGGCTTTTTTATTGTTAAAGATTTAACATTGAACAGTGAAACCTGAACTTTGAACAAATAAGTAAATAGCCTAATGGACAAAATGATAAAAATCAGTCCTTCTTCTCATAAGGTAGAAGCCTAACATTCCAGGGGCCTTAAAGCAGTAACCTTCTGGGGGCCATGTCCCTGTAGATATTAATGACCTCATTGTGATTTATCGGTATGTCTTTTTCAATCGAGAGGAGAAGGAGATCAGAGAGCCTCTCTTCTTTGCATAGGCTTCTGAGTACATTTTTCACAAGCTTTTGTTTTTGTTTTTTTCTGAAACATAACCCACATTTGATTTGAGCACATTGTGGAAGAGGTCGACGACTAGTTATATATACAAGAGGAGAATGTAAGCTTCCAGACGATATATGATACTTGCATGTACACCGAAGCACGCCCGAGGCAATTGATTGTGAACAGTAACAGGTCAGGTCATGTCAGTTAACAAGCATGCTTTAAACTACAGAGCATTAACAACAAGCATTAAACTACAGAGACTTAAATTACTCACACAAATGTCAGTAGCCCTGAAACGACACAGGCTCGCGGAGACTCACAAGAAACGTGTGCAACAGAAAGAAACGTCTAAATCTATGGATGCTTTCCTCCGACCTAAAAACGACTCTCTAGCTGACAAAGTGACTGCGGCAGAGGTGACGAGTGTGTATCACACTGCCCAACACGCAATATCATATCGGGCAGGAGATTGTGGCACAAAGCTAGCTGCAACGATGTATCAGGACTCCGACATTGCGAAGATGATGGCATGTGGTCGGACAAAGGCAGAAGCCATCGTCACGGACGTGCTTGCCCCTGCCTCCGTCGAAGATTGCTTGAAAGTCCTCAGAAGACCACTGAATGAGCAATGAGAGACAACAACCAAAGGTAAAGTTAAAAGTTATATTAATGGATGTAACAGTGTTGCATTAGCTATCTAGCTAACGTCAGTGAAAAAAATTAAAAATTAATTTAATTCTGTCTCTTATCTCTCTTCCTTATTTCATTCAGAGGCATACATGTCAACCTATACGGAATGTCTGTATTTTATACGGATTTGATTCAATAAACGTAGTATACGGGCGTACAAATAAAGTTATACGGATTCTTTAAAAAAACTTCAATATTTATTTAGAGCTATAATAAATTCCCACGATGATAAAAGAGCGCATAACATTTACAAACGTACTGTACGCCACAGAAAGCACAAACAGCCAGTAAAGAGTCTTATGAAATCGCGCGTTATCTTGTGGTAGCGAGACTTCGTTCCACTTTTGATCATGCGCACACCGCATTGCAAGAATCCCGCCAACCAGGAAGTATTTTGTTTGAAATGCGTATTTCCATCTGAGCGACTTTCACTAGCGACTGAAAAGATTCTGAATGGGCACTCCGGCAAGATCAACACAGACACTTGCTGTGACATGCAGCCTAGTGAGGTATTGGTGCAGAGTGCTAAAAAAGCTGTCATGGAGTACAATTCAGAACATTAGAGTGGCACTTTGTGTTTTTGTCGAACATTGGAGCTTTGTATTCATTCTGAAGGTTTATTGTTATTAATATTGAATAAAAAGTAACTGGGATATATCATTGTTAATTATCATTCAAATTTTAGGTAAATTATTTTAATTTGCATCTTATACGGATTTTATAAGGGGAATACGGATTTTGGAGGTTGGCTATACAGGTTTGATTGACCAAGGGTTGACATGTATGCAGATGCTGGTGAGTCCTAAACGTGTCCCCAAAGGCCTAAAGGTGTCCCCAAACACAGAAGAGTTTTTGCTGTGGTTGTGAGTTAAGAGACTTTTTTTCTACTGTTTCTGTGGTGCTGAGCCACTACAATTCCTGTTAATCCACTGAAAACTAAATGGAGACTTGCCACTATTCCTGCTGTACTGATGCACTGCAAAGTCTCAGACTCAATATTATATTATGATTGATTTAAAGTGAATCAATTGTAATGGAAAATAAATAAAATTGAGTAGCTTCAGTAAATCATAAGTGGAAGTGTGTCTGTCAAGTCATTGAATGGTCAAAATATTATGAATGTTTATTTAAAAAAAAAAACACATTTGGTGGCCTGTTCATGACCATACATCACCAATAACAGCAGAATAGGGTATTATTGATATACCATGTACGGTAGTATGTACTAGAAATGGGTAAACCACTATCTGTGAGTCTTCCAGCGGCCGGCGCGGCGCCGTCCCACATTGTCCCTCAAAAACATACCCCTTTTCCTCCCTTGGGTTTATGAGCAGGTGGTCACCCTACCCTACAAATGCCCAGATGTCATGTCCATACAGTTTGAAAGGGCTAACTGTTAGACCACAGCTCACATGTTCCAGCTGCCTCACTGTCCGCCTCCTCTGTTATCATTGTGGCAGCGCGCGCAGCGGCTTCTTCCCTCTCACTCAGTCCGTGCGCGCCCTCTCTCTGGCCGCACGCGAGCAGAGCAGCAATGGACAGAGAAGCGGCAGCTCAACGCACACAGCCACCCCGGATTACAGCACACACAGCCACCCCGGATTACAGCGCACACAACCACCCCGGATTACAGCGCACACAACCACCCCGGATGACAGCGCACACAACCACCCCGGATTACAACGCACACAACCACCCCGGATTACAGCGCACACAACCACCCCGGATTACAGCGCACACAGCCATCACGGATTACAGCGCACACAACCACCCCGGATTACAGCGCACACAGCCACCCCGGATTACAGCGCACACAACCACCCCGGATTACAGCGCACACAGCCACCCCGGATTACAGCGCACACAACCACCCCGGATTACAGCGCACACAGCCACCCCAGATTACAGCGCACACAGCCACCCCGGATTACAGCGCACACAGCCACCCCGGATTACAGCGCACACAACCACCCCGGATTACAGCGCACACAGCCACCCCGGATTACAGCGCACACAGCCACCCCAGATTACAGCGCACACAGCCACCCCGGATTACAGCGCACACAGCCACCCCAGATTACAGCGCACACAACCACCCCGGATTACAAGAACATTGGTAGATAGCCGTTTATTGTTTTTGTACCGCCGTTGTTTTAAACTTCTAACAGGACTGTATTATTTATTATTAGGATTATTATTATTATTATTATTATTATTTTAAAAGGGCAATATTTAATTCGAGGCAAAAAGGGCAGGGGCTCAAGCACCCCTAAAGCCCTATGTGTGCATGTGCCTGCAAACAAGGACGTACTAAGCAGTTTTGAGTTTACATGTCCGAAAAGGAGTGGGCTGAAGTAAAAACTTATTTAATCCCACCCCTCTACTTTAGTCAATATAAATTGATTATCGAGCTTCCTTATATATATATATATATATATATATATATATATATATATATATACACATGCACACACACACACACACACACACATATATATATATACTGTATATTACTTATTATTTCAACTCTTCAGATATCAATTCTCTATGACTATATCCAGGGGCGGAGCTGGGGGGGGCAGGAGGAGCCGTGGCCACCCCAGGGCATGCCTTGGCCCCGCCCTGGCCACCCCAGGGCTGGACAATAAAATTTATAAAACCGGTATGTCCCACAAAATGTTAGTTCCGCCCGCTGGATTTTTGTTCCGCCTATTTGGTTTCTGCGGGGATGCATATTACTGTAGCACATAAACGTTTCGCGTGTTCAAGCAGCAGGTGGTATCAGATAGTCATGCTCTAGTCCTACAACACAACAACCTACGAACTACGTGAATGTGCGATTAATTTGGGAGGTAAGTTATTCATCTCTTATACTTTCTTCAAGTTCTCACTTTGTAGATATACAGTTACAATTCTGTCCTCAGACAATTCAGAGTTTCCAGAAATCTCCTGAGTTTCCAGAAATCTCCACTTTGCCTGGGGTTTTCGAAAGTATCCGTTTTCAGTGACTGAAACCTTCGTTTACATGTAAATGCAACCGTATAGATAAATATGTGTCTTTATAGATATCCGGCTACAGTGGGATTTGTGCTGTGTGCACACATAGATAGATACTAGATACACAGTAGATATAGAGAAGTTGTGTGATTGTTTATATTAATGTGTGTGAGATGTTGTGTGTTACTGGTGGGAGTACACATTGATTAATAATTGTCACACTCATACATACACAACACTCATGCATTCTCTCAACACACACTGTCCCCCTACCCCTCTCATGCGCCACATTTCTATATTTACATGTAACACACTCACTCATACACAACACTTATGCACTCTCTTAACACACTGTCTATCTCTCTCACACACACACACACACACAATTTGTGCACTACATTTCTATATTTACATGTAACATTCATACACTCTCAACACAGACACACAACTCATGCACTAAATTTTTATATTTAAATGTAACACTCATGCACTGTCTTAACACTCTCTCTCTCACTCATATATGAACACACACTTCACTCTCTTAACACACACTATGTCTTTCTCTCACTCACTATAAGATACAACTCATGCACTCTCAACACACACCCTCTCTTACACACACACACACACTACTCATGCATGATGCACTACATTTCTATATTTACATGTAACACACTCACTGGTATACCCAACACTCGTGCACTCTCAACACACACACCACTCATGCACTACATTTCTATATTCACATATAACACACACAACACTCATGCACTCTGAACATACACTCTCTCTCTCACACACACACAACTTATGCACTTCATTTTTGTATTTACATGTAACATATCTTCACACACACAGAGCTCATCTATATCTACATGCAGTGCACATACTTTCCCCCCTGTCTCTCACACACACACACACACACCACTCATGCACTACACCTCATCTATGTCATGTGTTACATCAGTGTAACACTTTCACTCACTCACACACACACACACACAAACACATTTTGTAACTTAACACATTTAGTTTGTACAGTACTTACAATGGACAATATCACAACGTGTTGTAAGTGTTTACATATGTTGTATGTATGAGTTAAGTATACAAGTATTTTCCTTTTCCTGAGCAAAGCACTCTTTATTCAAGCCTGACTAATATCCTTACTACTTCCCAGGTGCCTGAGGCAGGTGATCTTTTAGTTTTTACTTCTGCATTTTAGTAGTGATCGTTAAAATCCTGATGCTTAACTAGAGTAAACAAGTTGGATGGTTTCTTTGTTTTGCAGATGCTTTATGTTACATAAATAAATGAAAACATTAATTTCTGACCTCTTGGCTCACATGGGTTTTGTTCATGAGTTAGGCACCAGATATGCCACCAGATACATCAGAATACAGGAAATCAAATCTAGCTAATTCAAAATTTCCCGGGGGAGGACCCCCGGACCCCCTCACCTCACCTTTATTTAGTCACAGCATGGCCACCCCCTGTATATCCTTGGCCCCCCTTTGGCCACCCCAGGTAAAAAATCCTGGCTACGCCACTGAATTCAACACTGGGGATTTTGCTGTTTGTGTTTGGTGATGGTTTATGCTCAAAGCCTGATGAGTCCACTTCTTACTGTGGTTATTTTCTGTGTTCTTCAATACTCTCACTCCTGCTATAATTGACCTTAAAAGATGCTGAAAAATCAGCATTCTATTGCACTGTATACATTCGACACAGACTGTCCATTCCAGTGTGTTGAAGCTGAATGCATGTGCACTACCACAACTGGATCGGCATATTCAAAAAACAAATAAATAAACAAACCCACCGCTATTTCTGCCCAGCTTCAAACCAGGGACCTTTCGTGTGTAAGACAAACGTGACAACCACTACACTACAGAAAATGCAGCTTGTGGACCAATCAGCTGTTGCCTGGCCCTCAAGTTCAGAAGCAATGGCACTTAGGCATTTGTCCCCAGCTCAGGCAGGCAGTGTTGGTGGTATAGTGGTTAGCATAGCTGCCTTCCAAGCAGTTGATCTGGGTTTGATTCCCGGCCAACGCGCACCCTTTAACGCTTCATTTCTCTGATGAAAGGCAGAGAGCGTGGCCAGGCTCCCGGGAGGAAACGGATCGGTTGCTCGTCACTGCCGGGCCAAGGAGGTGACTGAGGGCCGCTCCTTCTGCTTTGCGCTCGCGTTGCATGCAGTTGAATGGCATCGGTTTGCGCAAACCTGGGCGTGCTTCAAGGACACGGGCGCCTGCGTGCTTGTCTTTCGTTGGCGGCAAGCTGCTTCTTTGCATGTTTTCCACAAACGGAGGACTGCACAGTCACGGTTTGAGAGTCAATAAGCAAATGTGTCTGAATGTTGGCCGGCAAATACTCGTTGAGACATGATGAAGCATTCCAGAGTCAATGCCACTTTGCAGCGTTCTGATGCCGTGTGCAGCCCTGTTGACCTGACCTCACTCCGTAAACGAGCAACGAAGTGGCATTTGAGAACACCACCTCCCCGTGACGAATTGCAATGTCCATGATTCCACAGTCAACAGAAATGTAGATCGTGCCCGATTTTGTTTTTAAAGCAGCCGTCACGGACCTTGATGGAAAACCAGAGAGGCAGGGAAACCGTGCAAACGAGGTTTTGTCCCGACGGTCGTCTGCACCTAGGAGAACATGACAACCACTAAGCTACAGAAAGCAATCCGGTCACGTTAAGGGTCTGTCTTTCTGGCTGTTTCGAGGGTACCTGATTTTAGCAAGGCGATAACTGGACGTTAAGGGAAGCAGAGCTCAAAAGGCAAAGCATGGCTCTGCCAGGTTCCTCAGGAGCGTCTATTCGCTTGTCAGGTGAAAGGGGAAACCACTGCACAGCAGAAAACACGCGAAGCTTTTTCAGCGTCTCGGTTTGGGACTGTTCCAAAAGGCACGGACGGAGCAGAGATGGCAGCTCGACATTTGTTCGCCGCCAAGTTCAAGAAAACGAGCACCGATTCCGCCCGGTTTCGAATCGGGGACCGTTCTCGTGTTAAGCGAACGTGGCAGCCGCTACAGCACAGAAACCACGCGTGTGTTAGCTCTTGCCTGGGCCTCAAGAAGAACACAGATCACGCTTAAGCGACTGTCACGAGGATAGGGGCACGGCCTTGGCGTCGTAGAGATGAGCTGGTGGTCGAGTGTGACGAGGATCAGCACTGAAAAGCGCTGCAACAACATCACGGGAAGAAATCAAATGCCTTGTCTGGACGGGCCAAGGCGGTGACTGAGGACTCTTCCTTCCGCTTTCCACGAGCGACGGAAGTAGTTGTTTGCAGGGTTGAATGACATCAGTTTGCCCGTGCGTACGTTCGACACATGAAGCGGTGAACAACACGGGCTCCTGCGTGTTTTCCTTTCGTTGGCAACAAGCGACAGGTGTATATTTGTCCACAAACAGAGAACTGGAGAGTCACTGTGTAAGATTTGTTCAGCAAATGTGTCCATACCTTGGCTGGTGAAAAGCAAACACTTCCGTAGTTGGCACGGTCAGAGCAGAGATCACAGCTCAGCAGTCACCCAAAAAATAAATAAATAAATAAACCCACCCACCACTGTTTCTGCCCGGTTTCGAACCGGGGACCTTTCGTGTGTGAGACGAACGTGATAACCACTACACTACAGAAACCTCAGCGCTTGGACCGATCAGCTGTTGCCTGGCCCTCAAGTTCAGAAGCAATGGCACTTAGGCATTTGTCCCCAGGCCAGGCACGCAGCATTGGTGGTATAGTGGCTAGCATAGCTGCCTTCCAAGCAGTTGACCTGGGTTCGATTCCCGGCCAACGCACACCCTTTAACGCTTCGTTTCTCTGATGAAAGGCAGAGAGCGTGGCCAGGCACCCGGGAGGAAACGGATCGGTTGCTCGTCACTGCCTTGCCAAGGAGATGACTGAGGGCTGCTCCTTCTGCTTTGCGCTCGCGTTGCATGCAGTTGAATGGCATCGGTTTGCGCAAACCTGGGCGTGCTTCAAGGACACGGGCGCCTGCGTGCTTGTCTTTCGTTGGCGGCAAGCTGCTTCTTTGCATGTTTTCCACAAACGGAGGACTGCACAGTCACGGTTTGAGAGTCAATAAGCAAATGTGTCTGAATGTTGGCCGGCAAATACTCGTTGAGACATGATGAAGCATTCCAGAGTCAATGCCACTTTGCAGCGTTCTGATGCCGTGTGCAGCCCTGTTGACCTGACCTCACTCCGTAAACGAGCAACGAAGTGGCATTTGAGAACACCACCTCCCCGTGACGAATTGCAATGTCCATGATTCCACAGTCAACAGAAATGTAGATCGTGCCCGATTTTGTTTTTAAAGCAGCCGTCACGGACCTTGATGGAAAACCAGAGAGGCAGGGAAACCGTGCAAACGAGGTTTTGTCCCGACGGTCGTCTGCACCTAGGAGAACATGACAACCACTAAGCTACAGAAAGCAATCCGGTCACGTTAAGGGTCTGTCTTTCTGGCTGTTTCGAGGGTACCTGATTTTAGCAAGGCGATAACTGGACGTTAAGGGAAGCAGAGCTCAAAAGGCAAAGCATGGCTCTGCCAGGTTCCTCAGGAGCGTCTATTCGCTTGTCAGGTGAAAGGGGAAACCACTGCACAGCAGAAAACACGCGAAGCTTTTTCAGCGTCTCGGTTTGGGACTGTTCCAAAAGGCACGGACGGAGCAGAGATGGCAGCTCGACATTTGTTCGCCGCCAAGTTCAAGAAAACGAGCACCGATTCCGCCCGGTTTCGAATCGGGGACCGTTCTCGTGTTAAGCGAACGTGGCAGCCGCTACAGCACAGAAACCACGCGTGTGTTAGCTCTTGCCTGGGCCTCAAGAAGAACACAGATCACGCTTAAGCGACTGTCACGAGGATAGGGGCACGGCCTTGGCGTCGTAGAGATGAGCTGGTGGTCGAGTGTGACGAGGATCAGCACTGAAAAGCGCTGCAACAACATCACGGGAAGAAATCAAATGCCTTGTCTGGACGGGCCAAGGCGGTGACTGAGGACTCTTCCTTCCGCTTTCCACGAGCGACGGAAGTAGTTGTTTGCAGGGTTGAATGACATCAGTTTGCCCGTGCGTACGTTCGACACATGAAGCGGTGAACAACACGGGCTCCTGCGTGTTTTCCTTTCGTTGGCAACAAGCGACAGGTGTATATTTGTCCACAAACAGAGAACTGGAGAGTCACTGTGTAAGATTTGTTCAGCAAATGTGTCCATACCTTGGCTGGTGAAAAGCAAACACTTCCGTAGTTGGCACGGTCAGAGCAGAGATCACAGCTCAGCAGTCACCCAAAAAATAAATAAATAAATAAACCCACCCACCACTGTTTCTGCCCGGTTTCGAACCGGGGACCTTTCGTGTGTGAGACGAACGTGATAACCACTACACTACAGAAACCTCAGCGCTTGGACCGATCAGCTGTTGCCTGGCCCTCAAGTTCAGAAGCAATGGCACTTAGGCATTTGTCCCCAGGCCAGGCACGCAGCGTTGGTGGTATAGTGGCTAGCATAGCTGCCTTCCAAGCAGTTGACCTGGGTTCGATTCCCGGCCAACGCACACCCTTTAACGCTTCGTTTCTCTGATGAAAGGCAGAGAGCGTGGCCAGGCACCCGGGAGGAAACGGATCGGTTGCTCGTCACTGCCTTGCCAAGGAGAGGGCTGCTCCTTCTGCTTTGCGCTCGCGTTGCATGCAGTTGAATGGCATCGGTTTGCGCAAACCTGGGCGTGCTTCAAGGACACGGGCGCCTGCGTGCTTGTCTTTCGTTGGCGGCAAGCTGCTTCTTTGCATGTTTTCCACAAACGGAGGACTGCACAGTCACGGTTTGAGAGTCAATAAGCAAATGTGTCTGAATGTTGGCCGGCAAATACTCGTTGAGACATGATGAAGCATTCCAGAGTCAATGCCACTTTGCAGCGTTCTGATGCCGTGTGCAGCCCTGTTGACCTGACCTCACTCCGTAAACGAGCAACGAAGTGGCATTTGAGAACACCACCTCCCCGTGACGAATTGCAATGTCCATGATTCCACAGTCAACAGAAATGTAGATCGTGCCCGATTTTGTTTTGAAAGCAGCCGTCACGGACCTTGATGGAAAACCAGAGAGGCAGGGAAACCGTGCAAACGAGGTTTTGTCCCGACGGTCGTCTGCACCTAGGAGAACATGACAACCACTAAGCTACAGAAAGCAATCCGGTCACGTTAAGGGTCTGTCTTTCTGGCTGTTTCGAGGGTACCTGATTTTAGCAAGGCGATAACTGGACGTTAAGGGAAGCAGAGCTCAAAAGGCAAAGCATGGCTCTGCCAGGTTCCTCAGGAGCGTCTATTCGCTTGTCAGGTGAAAGGGGAAACCACTGCACAGCAGAAAACACGCGAAGCTTTTTCAGCGTCTCGGTTTGGGACTGTTCCAAAAGGCACGGACGGAGCAGAGATGGCAGCTCGACATTTGTTCGCCGCCAAGTTCAAGAAAACGAGCACCGATTCCGCCCGGTTTCGAATCGGGGACCGTTCTCGTGTTAAGCGAACGTGGCAGCCGCTACAGCACAGAAACCACGCGTGTGTTAGCTCTTGCCTGGGCCTCAAGAAGAACACAGATCACGCTTAAGCGACTGTCACGAGGATAGGAGCACGGCCTTGGCGTCGTAGAGATGAGCTGGTGGTCGAGTGTGACGAGGATCAGCACTGAAAAGCGCTGCAACAACATCACGGGAAGAAATCAAATGCCTTGTCTGGACGGGCCAAGGCGGTGACTGAGGACTGTTCCTTCCGCTTTCCACGAGCGACGGAAGTAGTTGTTTGCAGGGTTGAATGACATCAGTTTGCCCGTGCGTACGTTCGACACATGAAGCGGTGAACAACACGGGCTCCTGCGTGTTTTCCTTTCGTTGGCAACAAGCGACAGGTGTATATTTGTCCACAAACAGAGAACTGGAGAGTCACTGTGTAAGATTTGTTCAGCAAATGTGTCCATACCTTGGCTGGTGAAAAGCAAACACTTCCGTAGTTGGCACGGTCAGAGCAGAGATCACAGCTCAGCAGTCACCCAAAAAATAAATAAATAAATAAACCCACCCACCCACCACTGTTTCTGCCCGGTTTCAAACCGGAGACCTTTCGTGTGTGAGATGAACGTGATAACCACTACACTACAGAAACCTCAGCGCTTGGACCGATCAGCTGTTGCCTGGCCCTCAAGTTCAGAAGCAATGGCACTTAGGCATTTGTCCCCAGGCCAGGCACGCAGCGTTGGTGGTATAGTGGCTAGCATAGCTGCCTTCCAAGCAGTTGACCCGGGTTCGATTCCCGGCCAACGCACACCCTCTAACGCTTCGTTTCTCTGATGAAAGGCAGAGAGCGTGGCCAGGCACCCGGGAGGAAACGGATCGGTTGCTTGTCACTGCCTTGCCAAGGAGGTGACTGAGGGCCGCTCCTTCTGCTTTGCGCTCGCGTTGCATGCAGTTGAATGGCATCGGTTTGCGCAAACCTGGGCGTGCTTCAAGGACACGGGCGCCTGCGTGCTTGTCTTTCGTTGGCGGCAAGCTGCTTCTTTGCATGTTTTCCACAAACGGAGGACTGCACAGTCACGGTTTGAGAGTCAATAAGCAAATGTGTCTGAATGTTGGCCGGCAAATACTCGTTGAGTCATGATGAAGCATTCCAGAGTCAATGCCACTTTGCAGCGTTCTGATGCCGTGTGCAGCCCTGTTGACCTGACCTCACTCCGTAAACGAGCAACGAAGTGGCATTTGAGAACACCACCTCCCCGTGACGAATTGCAATGTCCATGATTCCACAGTCAACAGAAATGTAGATCGTGCCCGATTTTGTTTTGAAAGCAGCCGTCACGGACCTTGATGGAAAACCAGAGAGGCAGGGAAACCGTGCAAACGAGGTTTTGTCCCGACGGTCGTCTGCACCTAGGAGAACATGACAACCACTAAGCTACAGAAAGCAATCCGGTCACGTTAAGGGTCTGTCTTTCTGGCTGTTTCGAGGGTACCTGATTTTAGCAAGGCGATAACTGGACGTTAAGGGAAGCAGAGCTCAAAAGGCAAAGCATGGCTCTGCCAGGTTCCTCAGGAGCGTCTATTCGCTTGTCAGGTGAAAGGGGAAACCACTGCACAGCAGAAAACACGCGAAGCTTTTTCAGCGTCTCGGTTTGGGACTGTTCCAAAAGGCACGGACGGAGCAGAGATGGCAGCTCGACATTTGTTCGCCGCCAAGTTCAAGAAAACGAGCACCGATTCCGCCCGGTTTCGAATCGGGGACCGTTCTCGTGTTAAGCGAACGTGGCAGCCGCTACAGCACAGAAACCACGCGTGTGTTAGCTCTTGCCTGGGCCTCAAGAAGAACACAGATCACGCTTAAGCGACTGTCACGAGGATAGGGGCACGGCCTTGGCGTCGTAGAGATGAGCTGGTGGTCGAGTGTGACGAGGATCAGCACTGAAAAGCGCTGCAACAACATCACGGGAAGAAATCAAATGCCTTGTCTGGACGGGCCAAGGCGGTGACTGAGGACTGTTCCTTCCGCTTTCCACGAGCGACGGAAGTAGTTGTTTGCAGGGTTGAATGACATCAGTTTGCCCGTGCGTACGTTCGACCCATGAAGCGGTGAACAACACGGGCTCCTGCGTGTTTTCGTTTCGTTGGCAACAAGCGACAGGTGTATATTTGTCCACAAACAGAGAACTGGAGAGTCACTGTGTAAGATTTGTTCAGCAAATGTGTCCATACCTTGGCTGGTGAAAAGCAAACACTTCCGTAGTTGGCACGGTCAGAGCAGAGATCACAGCTCAGCAGTCACCCAAAAAATAAATAAATAAATAAACCCACCCACCACTGTTTCTGCCCGGTTTCGAACCGGGGACCTTTCGTGTGTGAGACGAACGTGATAACCACTACACTACAGAAACCTCAGCGCTTGGACCGATCAGCTGTTGCCTGGCCCTCAAGTTCAGAAGCAATGGCACTTAGGCATTTGTCCCCAGGCCAGGCACGCAGCGTTGGTGGTATAGTGGCTAGCATAGCTGCCTTCCAAGCAGTTGACCCGGGTTCGATTCCCGGCCAACGCACACCCTCTAACGCTTCGTTTCTCTGATGAAAGGCAGAGAGCGTGGCCAGGCACCCGGGAGGAAACGGATCGGTTGCTCGTCACTGCCTTGCCAAGGAGGTGACTGAGGGCCGCTCCTTCTGCTTTCCGCTCGCGTTGCATGCAGTTGAATGGCATCGGTTTGCGCAAACCTGGGCGTGCTTCAAGGACACGGGCGCCTGCGTGCTTGTCTTTCGTTGGCGGCAAGCTGCTTCTTTGCATGTTTTCCACAAACGGAGGACTGCACAGTCACGGTTTGAGAGTCAATAAGCAAATGTGTCTGAATGTTGGCCGGCAAATACTCGTTGAGTCATGATGAAGCATTCCAGAGTCAATGCCACTTTGCAGCGTTCTGATGCCGTGTGCAGCCCTGTTGACCTGACCTCACTCCGTAAACGAGCAACGAAGTGGCATTTGAGAACACCACCTCCCCGTGACGAATTGCAATGTCCATGATTCCACAGTCAACAGAAATGTAGATCGTGCCCGATTTTGTTTTTAAAGCAGCCGTCACGGACCTTGATGGAAAACCAGAGAGGCAGGGAAACCGTGCAAACGAGGTTTTGTCCCGACGGTCGTCTGCACCTAGGAGAACATGACAACCACTAAGCTACAGAAAGCAATCCGGTCACGTTAAGGGTCTGTCTTTCTGGCTGTTTCGAGGGTACCTGATTTTAGCAAGGCGATAACTGGACGTTAAGGGAAGCAGAGCTCAAAAGGCAAAGCATGGCTCTGCCAGGTTCCTCAGGAGCGTCTATTCGCTTGTCAGGTGAAAGGGGAAACCACTGCACAGCAGAAAACACGCGAAGCTTTTTCAGCGTCTCGGTTTGGGACTGTTCCAAAAGGCACGGACGGAGCAGAGATGGCAGCTCGACATTTGTTCGCCGCCAAGTTCAAGAAAACGAGCACCGATTCCGCCCGGTTTCGAATCGGGGACCGTTCTCGTGCTAAGCGAACGTGGCAGCCGCTACAGCACAGAAACCACGCGTGTGTTAGCTCTTGCCTGGGCCTCAAGAAGAACACAGATCACGCTTAAGCGACTGTCACGAGGATAGGGGCACGGCCTTGGCGTCGTAGAGATGAGCTGGTGGTCGAGTGTGACGAGGATCAGCACTGAAAAGCGCTGCAACAACATCACGGGAAGAAATCAAATGCCTTGTCTGGACGGGCCAAGGCGGTGACTGAGGACTGTTCCTTCCGCTTTCCACGAGCGACGGAAGTAGTTGTTTGCAGGGTTGAATGACATCAGTTTGCCCGTGCGTACGTTCGACCCATGAAGCGGTGAACAACACGGGCTCCTGCGTGTTTTCGTTTCGTTGGCAACAAGCGACAGGTGTATATTTGTCCACAAACAGAGAACTGGAGAGTCACTGTGTAAGATTTGTTCAGCAAATGTGTCCATACCTTGGCTGGTGAAAAGCAAACACTTCCGTAGTTGGCACGGTCAGAGCAGAGATCACAGCTCAGCAGTCACCCAAAAAATAAATAAATAAATAAACCCACCCACCACTGTTTCTGCCCGGTTTCGAACCGGGGACCTTTCGTGTGTGAGACGAACGTGATAACCACTACACTACAGAAACCTCAGCGCTTGGACCGATCAGCTGTTGCCTGGCCCTCAAGTTCAGAAGCAATGGCACTTAGGCATTTGTCCCCAGGCCAGGCACGCAGCGTTGGTGGTATAGTGGCTAGCATAGCTGCCTTCCAAGCAGTTGACCCGGGTTCGATTCCCGGCCAACGCACACCCTTTAACGCTTCGTTTCTCTGATGAAAGGCAGAGAGCGTGGCCAGGCCCCCGGGAGGAAACGGATCGGTTGCTTGTCACTGCCTTGCCAAGGAGGTGACTGAGGGCCGCTCCTTCTGCTTTGCGCTCGCGTTGCATGCAGTTGAATGGCATCGGTTTGCGCAAACCTGGGCGTGCTTCAAGGACACGGGCGCCTGCGTGCTTGTCTTTCGTTGGCGGCAAGCTGCTTCTTTGCATGTTTTCCACAAACGGAGGACTGCACAGTCACGGTTTGAGAGTCAATAAGCAAATGTGTCTGAATGTTGGCCGGCAAATACTCGTTGAGACATGATGAAGCATTCCAGAGTCAATGCCACTTTGCAGCGTTCTGATGCCGTGTGCAGCCCTGTTGACCTGACCTCACTCCGTAAACGAGCAACGAAGTGGCATTTGAGAACACCACCTCCCCGTGACGAATTGCAATGTCCATGATTCCACAGTCAAAAGAAATGTAGATCGTGCCCGATTTTGTTTTGAAAGCAGCCGTCACGGACCTTGATGGAAAACCAGAGAGGCAGGGAAACCGTGCAAACGAGGTTTTGTCCCGACGGTCGTCTGCACCTAGGAGAACATGACAACCGCTAAGCTACAGAAAGCAATCCGGTCACGTTAAGGGTCTGTCTTTCTGGCTGTTTCGAGGGTACCTGATTTTAGCAAGGCGATAACTGGACGTTAAGGGAAGCAGAGCTCAAAAGGCAAAGCATGGCTCTGCCAGGTTCCTCAGGAGCGTCTATTCGCTTGTCAGGTGAAAGGGGAAACCACTGCACAGCAGAAAACACGCGAAGCTTTTTCAGCGTCTCGGTTTGGGACTGTTCCAAAAGGCACGGACGGAGCAGAGATGGCAGCTCGACATTTGTTCGCCGCCAAGTTCAAGAAAACGAGCACCGATTCCGCCCGGTTTCGAATCGGGGACCGTTCTCGTGTTAAGCGAACGTGGCAGCCGCTACAGCACAGAAACCACGCGTGTGTTAGCTCTTGCCTGGGCCTCAAGAAGAACACAGATCACGCTTAAGCGACTGTCACGAGGATAGGGGCACGGCCTTGGCGTCGTAGAGATGAGCTGGTGGTCGAGTGTGACGAGGATCAGCACTGAAAAGCGCTGCAACAACATCACGGGAAGAAATCAAATGCCTTGTCTGGACGGGCCAAGGCGGTGACTGAGGACTGTTCCTTCCGCTTTCCACGAGCGACGGAAGTAGTTGTTTGCAGGGTTGAATGACATCAGTTTGCCCGTGCGTACGTTCGACCCATGAAGCGGAGAACAACACGGGCTCCTGCGTGTTTTCCTTTCGTTGGCAACAAGCGACAGGTGTATATTTGTCCACAAACAGAGAACTGGAGAGTCACTGTGTAAGATTTGTTCAGCAAATGTGTCCATACCTTGGCTGGTGAAAAGCAAACACTTCCGTAGTTGGCACGGTCAGAGCAGAGATCACAGCTCAGCAGTCACTCAAAAAATAAATAAATAAATAAACCCACCCACCACTGTTTCTGCCCGGTTTCGAACCGGGGACCTTTCGTGTGTGAGACGAACGTGATAACCACTACACTACAGAAACCTCAGCGCTTGGACCGATCAGCTGTTGCCTGGCCCTCAAGTTCAGACGCAATGGCACTTAGGCATTTGTCCCCAGGCCAGGCACGCAGCGTTGGTGGTATAGTGGCTAGCATAGCTGCCTTCCAAGCAGTTGACCCGGGTTCGATTCCCGGCCAACGCACACCCTTTAACGCTTCGTTTCTCTGATGAAAGGCAGAGAGCGTGGCCAGGCCCCCGGGAGGAAACGGATCGGTTGCTCGTCACTGCCTTGCCAAGGAGGTGACTGAGGGCCGCTCCTTCTGCTTTGCGCTCGCGTTGCATGCAGTTGAATGGCATCGGTTTGCGCAAACCTGGGCGTGCTTCAAGGACACGGGCGCCTGCGTGCTTGTCTTTCGTTGGCGGCAAGCTGCTTCTTTGCATGTTTTCCACAAACGGAGGACTGCACAGTCACGGTTTGAGAGTCAATAAGCAAATGTGTCTGAATGTTGGCCGGCAAATACTCGTTGAGACATGATGAAGCATTCCAGAGTCAATGCCACTTTGCAGCGTTCTGATGCCGTGTGCAGCCCTGTTGACCTGACCTCACTCCGTAAACGAGCAACGAAGTGGCATTTGAGAACACCACCTCCCCGTGACGAATTGCAATGTCCATGATTCCACAGTCAACAGAAATGTAGATCGTGCCCGATTTTGTTTTGAAAGCAGCCGTCACGGACCTTGATGGAAAACCAGAGAGGCAGGGAAACCGTGCAAACGAGGTTTTGTCACGACGGTCGTCTGCACCTAGGAGAACATGACAACCACTAAGCTACAGAAAGCAATCCGGTCACGTTAAGGGTCTGTCTTTCTGGCTGTTTCGAGGGTACCTGATTTTAGCAAGGTGATAACTGGACATTAAGGGATGCAGAGCTCAAAAGGCAAAGCATGGCTCTGCCAGGTTCCTCAGGAGCGTCTATTCGCTTGTCAGGTGAAAGGGGAAACCACTGCACAGCAGAAAACACGCGAAGCTTTTTCAGCGTCTCGGTTTGGGACTGTTCCAAAAGGCACGGACGGAGCAGAGATGGCAGCTCGACATTTGTTCGCCGCCAAGTTCAAGAAAACGAGCACCGATTCCGCCCGGTTTCGAATCGGGGACCGTTCTCGTGTTAAGCGAACGTGGCAGCCGCTACAGCACAGAAACCACGCGTGTGTTAGCTCTTGCCTGGGCCTCAAGAAGAACACAGATCACGCTTAAGCGACTGTCACGAGGATAGGGGCACGGCCTTGGCGTCGTAGAGATGAGCTGGTGGTCGAGTGTGACGAGGATCAGCACTGAAAAGCGCTGCAACAACAACACGGGAAGAAATCAAATGCCTTGTCTGGACGGGCCAAGGCGGTGACTGAGGACTGTTCCTTCCGCTTTCCACGAGCGACGGAAGTAGTTGTTGGCAGGGTTGAATGACATCAGTTTGCCCGTGCGTACGTTCGACCCATGAAGCGGTGAACAACACGGGCTCCTGCGTGTTTTCCTTTCGTTGGCAACAAGCGACAGGTGTATATTTGTCCACAAACAGAGAACTGGAGAGTCACTGTGTAAGATTTGTTCAGCAAATGTGTCCATACCTTGGCTGGTGAAAAGCAAACACTTCCGTAGTTGGCACGGTCAGAGCAGAGATCACAGCTCAGCAGTCACTCAAAAAATAAATAAATAAATAAACCCACCCACCACTGTTTCTGCCCGGTTTCGAACCGGGGACCTTTAGTGTGTGAGACGAACGTGATAACCACTACACTACAGAAACCTCAGCGCTTGGACCGATCAGCTGTTGCCTGGCCCTCAAGTTCAGAAGCAATGGCACTTAGGCATTTGTCCCCAGGCCAGGCACGCAGCGTTGGTGGTATAGTGGCTAGCATAGCTGCCTTCCAAGCAGTTGACCCGGGTTCGATTCCCGGCCAACGCACACCCTTTAACGCTTCTTTTCTCTGATGAAAGGCAGAGAGCGTGGCCAGGCACCCGGGAGGAAACGGATCGGTTGCTCGTCACTGCCTTGCCAAGGAGGTGACTGAGGGCCGCTCCTTCTGCTTTGCGCTCGCGTTGCATGCAGTTGAATGGCATCGGTTTGCGCAAACCTGGGCGTGCTTCAAGGACACGGGCGCCTGCGTGCTTGTCTTTCGTTGGCGGCAAGCTGCTTCTTTGCATGTTTTCCACAAACGGAGGACTGCACAGTCACGGTTTGAGAGTCAATAAGCAAATGTGTCTGAATGTTGGCCGGCAAATACTCGTTGAGACATGATGAAGCATTCCAGAGTCAATGCCACTTTGCAGCGTTCTGATGCCGTGTGCAGCCCTGTTGACCTGACCTCACTCCGTAAACGAGCAACGAAGTGGCATTTGAGAACACCACCTCCCCGTGACGAATTGCAATGTCCATGATTCCACAGTCAACAGAAATGTAGATCGTGCCCGATTTTGTTTTTAAAGCAGCCGTCACGGACCTTGATGGAAAACCAGAGAGGCAGGGAAACCGTGCAAACGAGGTTTTGTCCCGACGGTCGTCTGCACCTAGGAGAACATGACAACCACTAAGCTACAGAAAGCAATCCGGTCACGTTAAGGGTCTGTCTTTCTGGCTGTTTCGAGGGTACCTGATTTTAGCAAGGCGATAACTGGACGTTAAGGGAAGCAGAGCTCAAAAGGCAAAGCATGGCTCTGCCAGGTTCCTCAGGAGCGTCTATTCGCTTGTCAGGTGAAAGGGGAAACCACTGCACAGCAGAAAACACGCGAAGCTTTTTCAGCGTCTCGGTTTGGGACTGTTCCAAAAGGCACGGACGGAGCAGAGATGGCAGCTCGACATTTGTTCGCCGCCAAGTTCAAGAAAACGAGCACCGATTCCGCCCGGTTTCGAATCGGGGACCGTTCTCGTGTTAAGCGAACGTGGCAGCCGCTACAGCACAGAAACCACGCGTGTGTTAGCTCTTGCCTGGGCCTCAAGAAGAACACAGATCACGCTTAAGCGACTGTCACGAGGATAGGGGCACGGCCTTGGCGTCGTAGAGATGAGCTGGTGGTCGAGTGTGACGAGGATCAGCACTGAAAAGCGCTGCAACAACAACACGGGAAGAAATCAAATGCCTTGTCTGGACGGGCCAAGGCGGTGACTGAGGACTGTTCCTTCCGCTTTCCACGAGCGACGGAAGTAGTTGTTTGCAGGGTTGAATGACATCAGTTTGCCCGTGCGTACGTTCGACCCATGAAGCGGTGAACAACACGGGCTCCTGCGTGTTTTCCTTTCGTTGGCAACAAGCGACAGGTGTATATTTGTCCACAAACAGAGAACTGGAGAGTCACTGTGTAAGATTTGTTCAGCAAATGTGTCCATACCTTGGCTGGTGAAAAGCAAACACTTCCGTAGTTGGCACGGTCAGAGCAGAGATCACAGCTCAGCAGTCACTCAAAAAATAAATAAATAAATAAACCCACCCACCACTGTTTCTGCCCGGTTTCGAACCGGGGACCTTTAGTGTGTGAGACGAACGTGATAACCACTACACTACAGAAACCTCAGCGCTTGGACCGATCAGCTGTTGCCTGGCCCTCAAGTTCAGAAGCAATGGCACTTAGGCATTTGTCCCCAGGCCAGGCACGCAGCGTTGGTGGTATAGTGGCTAGCATAGCTGCCTTCCAAGCAGTTGACCCGGGTTCGATTCCCGGCCAACGCACACCCTTTAACGCTTCGTTTCTCTGATGAAAGGCAGAGAGCGTGGCCAGGCACCCGGGAGGAAACGGATCGGTTGCTCGTCACTGCCTTGCCAAGGAGGTGACTGAGGGCCGCTCCTTCTGCTTTGCGCTCGCGTTGCATGCAGTTGAATGGCATCGGTTTGCGCAAACCTGGGCGTGCTTCATGGACACGGGCGCCTGCGTGCTTGTCTTTCGTTGGCGGCAAGCTGCTTCTTTGCATGTTTTCCACAAACGGAGGACTGCACAGTCACGGTTTGAGAGTCAATAAGCAAATGTGTCTGAATGTTGGCCGGCAAATACTCGTTGAGACATGATGAAGCATTCCAGAGTCAATGCCACTTTGCAGCGTTCTGATGCCGTGTGCAGCCCTGTTGACCTGACCTCACTCCGTAAACGAGCAACGAAGTGGCATTTGAGAACACCACCTCCCCGTGACGAATTGCAATGTCCATGATTCCACAGTCAACAGAAATGTAGATCGTGCCCGATTTTGTTTTGAAAGCAGCCGTCACGGACCTTGATGGAAAACCAGAGAGGCAGGGAAACCGTGCAAACGAGGTTTTGTCCCGACGGTCGTCTGCACCTAGGAGAACATGACAACCACTAAGCTACAGAAAGCAATCCGGTCACGTTAAGGGTCTGTCTTTCTGGCTGTTTCGAGGGTACCTGATTTTAGCAAGGTGATAACTGGACGTTAAGGGATGCAGAGCTCAAAAGGCAAAGCATGGCTCTGCCAGGTTCCTCAGGAGCGTCTATTCGCTTGTCAGGTGAAAGGGGAAACCACTGCACAGCAGAAAACACGCGAAGCTTTTTCAGCGTCTCGGTTTGGGACTGTTCCAAAAGGCACGGACGGAGCAGAGATGGCAGCTCGACATTTGTTCGTCGCCAAGTTCAAGAAAACGAGCACCGATTCCGCCCGGTTTCGAATCGGGGACCGTTCTCGTGTTAAGCGAACGTGGCAGCCGCTACAGCACAGAAACCACGCGTGTGTTAGCTCTTGCCTGGGCCTCAAGAAGAACACAGATCACGCTTAAGCGACTGTCACGAGGATAGGGGCACGGCCTTGGCGTCGTAGAGATGAGCTGGTGGTCGAGTGTGATGAGGATCAGCACTGAAAAGCGCTGCAACAACAACACGGGAAGAAATCAAATGCCTTGTCTGGACGGGCCAAGGCGGTGACTGAGGACTGTTCCTTCCGCTTTCCACGAGCGACGGAAGTAGTTGTTTGCAGGGTTGAATGACATCAGTTTGCCCGTGCGTACGTTCGACCCATGAAGCGGTGAACAACACGGGCTCCTGCGTGTTTTCCTTTCGTTGGCAACAAGCGACAGGTGTATATTTGTCCACAAACAGAGAACTGGAGAGTCACTGTGTAAGATTTGTTCAGCAAATGTGTCCATACCTTGGCTGGTGAAAAGCAAACACTTCCGTAGTTGGCACGGTCAGAGCAGAGATCACAGCTCAGCAGTCACTCAAAAAATAAATAAATAAATAAACCCACCCACCACTGTTTCTGCCCGGTTTCGAACCGGGGACCTTTCGTGTGTGAGATGAATGTGATAACCACTACACTACAGAAACCTCAGCGCTTGGACCGATCAGCTGTTGCCTGGCCCTCAAGTTCAGACGCAATGGCACTTAGGCATTTGTCCCCAGGCCAGGCACGCAGCGTTGGTGGTATAGTGGCTAGCATAGCTGCCTTCCAAGCAGTGGACCCAGGTTTGATTCCCGGCCAACGCACACCCTTTAACGCTTCGTTTCTCTGATGAAAGGCAGAGAGCGTGGCCAGGCCCCCGGGAGGAAACGGATCGGTTGCTCGTCACTGCCTTGCCAAGGAGGTGACTGAGGGCCGCTCCTTCTGCTTTCCGCTCGCGTTGCATGCAGTTGAATGGCATCGGTTTGCGCAAACCTGGGCGTGCTTCAAGGACACGGGCGCCTGTGTGCTTGTCTTTCGTTGGCGGCAAGCTGCTTCTTTGCATGTTTTCCACAAACGGAGGACTGCACAGTCACGGTTTGAGAGTCAATAAGCAAATGTGTCTGAATGTTGGCCGGCAAATACTCGTTGAGACATGATGAAGCATTCCAGAGTCAATGCCACTTTGCAGCGTTCTGATGCCGTGTGCAGCCCTGTTGACCTGACCTCACTCCGTAAACGAGCAAGGAAGTGGCATTTGAGAACACCACCTCCCCGTGACGAATTGCAATGTCCATGATTCCACAGTCAACAGAAATGTAGATCGTGCCCGATTTTGTTTTGAAAGCAGCCGTCACGGACCTTGATGGAAAACCAGAGAGGCAGGGAAACCGTGCAAACGAGGTTTTGTCCCGACGGTCGTCTGCACCTAGGAGAACATGACAACCACTAAGCTACAGAAAGCAATCCGGTCACGTTAAGTGTCTGTCTTTCTGGCTGTTTCGAGGGTACCTGATTTTAGCAAGGCGATAACTGGACGTTAAGGGAAGCAGAGCTCAAAAGGCAAAGCATGGCTCTGCCAGGTTCCTCAGGAGCGTCTATTCGCTTGTCAGGTGAAAGGGGAAACCACTGCACAGCAGAAAACACGCGAAGCTTTTTCAGCGTCTCGGTTTGGGACTGTTCCAAAAGGCACGGACAGAGCAGAGATGGCAGCTCGACATTTGTTCGCCGCCAAGTTCAAGAAAACGAGCACCGATTCCGCCCGGTTTCGAATCGGGGACCGTTCTCGTGTTAAGCGAACGTGGCAGCCGCTACAGCACAGAAACCACGCGTGTGTTAGCTCTTGCCTGGGCCTCAAGAAGAACACAGATCACGCTTAAGCGACTGTCACGAGGATAGGGGCACGGCCTTGGCGTCGTAGAGATGAGCTGGTGGTCGAGTGTGACGAGGATCAGCACTGAAAAGCGCTGCAACAACATCACGGGAAGAAATCAAATGCCTTGTCTGGACGGGCCAAGGCGGTGACTGAGGACTGTTCCTTCCGCTTTCCACGAGCGACGGAAGTAGTTGTTTGCAGTGTTGAATGACATCAGTTTGCCCGTGCGTACGTTCGACCCATGAAGCGGTGAACAACACGGGCTCCTGCGTGTTTTCCTTTCGTTGGCAACAAGCGACAGGTGTATATTTGTCCACAAACAGAGAACTGGAGAGTCACTGTGTAAGATTTGTTCAGCAAATGTGTCCATACCTTGGCTGGTGAAAAGCAAACACTTCCGTAGTTGGCACGGTCAGAGCAGAGATCACAGCTCAGCAGTCACTCAAAAAATAAATAAATAAATAAACCCACCCACCACTGTTTCTGCCCGGTTTCGAACCGGGGACCTTTCATGTGTGAGATGAATGTGATAACCACTACACTACAGAAACCTCAGCGCTTGGACCGATCAGCTGTTGCCTGGCCCTCAAGTTCAGACGCAATGGCACTTAGGCATTTGTCCCCAGGCCAGGCACGCAGCGTTGGTGGTATAGTGGCTAGCATAGCTGCCTTCCAAGTAGTGGACCCAGGTTTGATTCCCGGCCAACGCACACCCTTTAACGCTTCGTTTCTCTGATGAAAGGCAGAAAGCGTGGCCAGGCACCCGGGAGGAAACGGATCGGTTGCTCGTCACTGCCTTGCCAAGGAGGTGACTGAGGGCCGCTCCTTCTGCTTTCCGCTCGCGTTGCATGCAGTTGAATGGCATCGGTTTGCACAAACCTGGGCGTGCTTCAAGGACACGGGCGCCTGTGTGCTTGTCTTTCGTTGGCGGCAAGCTGCTTCTTTGCATGTTTTCCACAAACGGAGGACTGCACAGTCACGGTTTGAGAGTCAATAAGCAAATGTGTCTGAATGTTGGCCGGCAAATACTCGTTGAGACATGATGAAGCATTCCAGAGTCAATGCCACTTTGCAGCGTTCTGATGCCGTGTGCAGCCCTGTTGACCTGACCTCACTCCGTAAACGAGCAATGAAGTGGCATTTGAGAACACCACCTCCCCGTGACGAATTGCAATGTCCATGATTCCACAGTCAACAGAAATGTAGATCGTGCCCGATTTTGTTTTGAAAGCAGCCGTCACGGACCTTGATGGAAAACCAGAGAGGCAGGGAAACCGTGCAAACGAGGTTTTGTCCCGACGGTCGTCTGCACCTAGGAGAACATGACAACCACTAAGCTACAGAAAGCAATCCGGTCACGTTAAGGGTCTGTCTTTCTGGCTGTTTCGAGGGTACCTGATTTTAGCAAGGCGATAACTGGACGTTAAGGGAAGCAGAGCTCAAAAGGCAAAGCATGGCTCTGACAGGTTCCTCAGGAGCGTCTATTCGCTTGTCAGGTGAAAGGGGAAACCACTGCACAGCAGAAAACACGCGAAGCTTTTTCAGCGTCTCGGTTTGGGACTGTTCCAAAAGGCACGGACGGAGCAGAGATGGCAGCTCGACATTTGTTCGCCGCCAAGTTCAAGAAAACGAGCACCGATTCCGCCCGGTTTCGAATCGGGGACCGTTCTCGTGTTAAGCGAACGTGGCAGCCGCTACAGCACAGAAACCACGCGTGTGTTAGCTCTTGCCTGGGCCTCAAGAAGAACACAGATCACGCTTAAGCGACTGTCACGAGGATAGGGGCACGGCCTTGGCGTCGTAGAGATGAGCTGGTGGTCGAGTGTGACGAGGATCAGCACTGAAAAGCGCTGCAACAACATCACGGGAAGAAATCAAATGCCTTGTCTGGACGGGCCAAGGCGGTGACTGAGGACTGTTCCTTCCGCTTTCCACGAGCGACGGAAGTAGTTGTTTGCAGGGTTGAATGACATCAGTTTGCCCGTGCGTACGTTCGACCCATGAAGCGGTGAACAACACGGGCTCCTGCGTGTTTTCCTTTCGTTGGCAACAAGCGACAGGTGTATATTTGTCCACAAACAGAGAACTGGAGAGTCACTGTGTAAGATTTGTTCAGCAAATGTGTCCATACCTTGGCTGGTGAAAAGCAAACACTTCCGTAGTTGGCACGGTCAGAGCAGAGATCACAGCTCAGCAGTCACTCAAAAAATAAATAAATAAATAAACCCACCCACCACTGTTTCTGCCCGGTTTCGAACCGGGGACCTTTCGTGTGTGAGACGAACGTGATAACCACTACACTACAGAAACCTCAGCGCTTGGACCGATCAGCTGTTGCCTGGCCCTCAAGTTCAGAAGCAATGGCACTTAGGCATTTGTCCCCAGGCCAGGCACGCAGCGTTGGTGGTATAGTGGCTAGCATAGCTGCCTTCCAAGCAGTTAACCCAGGTTTGATTCCCGGCCAACGCACACCCTTTAACGCTTCGTTTCTCTGATGAAAGGCAGAGAGCGTGGCCAGGCACCCGGGAGGAAACGGATCGGTTGCTCGTCACTGCCTTGCCAAGGAGGTGACTGAGGGCCGCTCCTTCTGCTTTCCGCTCGCGTTGCATGCAGTTGAATGGCATCGGTTTGCGCAAACCTGGGCGTGCTTCAAGGACACGGGCGCCTGCGTGCTTGTCTTTCGTTGGCGGCAAGCTGCTTCTTTGCATGTTTTCCACAAACGGAGGACTGCACAGTCACGGTTTGAGAGTCAATAAGCAAATGTGTCTGAATGTTGGCCGGCAAATACTCGTTGAGACATGATGAAGCATTCCAGAGTCAATGCCACTTTGCAGCGTTCTGATGCCGTGTGCAGCCCTGTTGACCTGACCTCACTCCGTAAACGAGCAACGAAGTGGCATTTGAGAACACCACCTCCCCGTGACGAATTGCAATGTCCATGATTCCACAGTCAACAGAAATGTAGATCGTGCCCGATTTTGTTTTGAAAGCAGCCGTCACGGACCTTGATGGAAAACCAGAGAGGCAGGGAAACCGTGCAAACGAGGTTTTGTCCCGACGGTCGTCTGCACCTAGGAGAACATGACAACCACTAAGCTACAGAAAGCAATCCGGTCACGTTAAGGGTCTGTCTTTCTGGCTGTTTCGAGGGTACCTGATTTTAGCAAGGCGATAACTGGACGTTAAGGGAAGCAGAGCTCAAAAGGCAAAGCATGGCTCTGCCAGGTTCCTCAGGAGCGTCTATTCGCTTGTCAGGTGAAAGGGGAAACCACTGCACAGCAGAAAACACGCGAAGCTTTTTCAGCGTCTCGGTTTGGGACTGTTCCAAAAGGCACGGACGGAGTAGAGATGGCAGCTCGACATTTGTTCGCCGCCAAGTTCAAGAAAATGAGCACCGATTCCGCCCGGTTTCGAATCGGGGACCGTTCTCGTGTTAAGCGAACGTAGCAGCCACTACAGAAGAAAGCAAATATCTGCTATGTCTGCAAATCTTATGAAGACAAGGAGGCTTAGGGACCAAAGCGCAGCGTGTGAAGAAAATGTACCTGGCTCCGCATGTTGCTGGTGTTTTCATTCTGCTCGCACGGCTTTCTGACCACCAGGGAAGAAATAACAGAACAAAGCTTGCGGGCAAGCAATGTGATCCACCATCTCTGGACTACTGTTTACTTCTGCTGTGCACTGTGCAATGCCTTCTGTCGATGACGCATTCTTTATGACAAATTTCTGCTGAAAACTCATGGAGACCCTTGCTCATGCCAACATTCCCAGAAGCCTGACAGAAACCCATTCAAGAACACGTTCCCTGGTGGTTGGAAATCTGTGCGACCAGAGTGAAAATAACAGCAACATGCGGAGCCAGCTACATTTTCTCCACATGCTGCGTTTTGGTGCCTGAGCCCACTTGTCTTCATTAGACTTCAAGCACATCGTGCAACCTGCACTCCAGCACACAACATCAGGGGAGGCAAAAGAAGGAAGGAAGGAAATAAATAAATAAATAAATAAATAAATAAATAGGCAGCACGGTGGTGTAGTGGTTAGCACAGTCGCCTCACGGCAAGAAGTTTCTGGGTTTGAACCCGGCGGCCAGCAGGGGCCTTTCTGTGTGGAGTTTGCATGTTCTCCCTGTGTCTGCGTGGGTTTCCTCTGGGTGCTCTGGTTTCCCCCACAGTCCAAAGACATGCAGTTAGGTTGAAGTGGGCTGGCCTTGGGCTGGGGTGCCCTTGAGCAAGGTACCGAGCCCCTGACTGCTCCCCGGGCACTCTGGGCTGCCCACTGCTCTGGGTGTGTGTGTGTTTGTTCACTGCTTCAGATGGGTTAAATGCAGAGGATGAATTTCACTGTGCTTGAAGTGTGCATGTGACGAATAAAGATTGATAGATAAGCCACCAGCTCTATTTTTGACTCTGTCAGGGTTATGGAAAAGAGGAGAGAGCAGGAACGCATTCCCCCACTTTCAGAAATTATACAGTTGATATTCCTGCATTTGAGAAATTCACAAAGATCTGCACAACCCCAGTGAAATTCCCTCCATCCACGGTGCATCCTCAACAACCATTTCCTGCTCAAAACCCGTGGAAACCCTAGCTGGGTACTGAGGATAAAAAAAAGCCTGAACAAAACCTGTTTCCTAGTGTTCAGAAACCCAGCAATACACAGAACCAGAGAGATTTTTTCCACACATTAACCTTAAGAGCACAGCCCTCCTTGCTTCTCAAAAACTTCAAGCAGCCAGTAGCTCTTGATATAAAACACCTGAACACTAAAAAAAAGAAAAACTTCAAAAAGACAAACAGCTCTATCTTTGATTCCAACAGATTTATGCAAAAGAGGAGAGCACAAACACAGTCCCCCACTATCAGAAATTATGCAGTTGAGGTTTCTGTATTTGAGAAATTCATAAAGGTTAGCACAGCCTGAGTGCAATGGCTAGGCCTTACTTTGTGCAAACCACATTTTTGATCATGATATTGTCCCTGCCAGATAAATATAAGATTCTTTACCTGGCTGAGATGTAACCCTGCAAGGGTGTAGGCTGCTCCATGAGGGCAGGCAAAGCTTCCGAGCAGGGTTTTGCATAATTTTTGGCCCCCCCTCTTCCAAGTCATCACAAGACACTGGTGGTGATTTCATGTGCGCTCCCTCTACTGGTCAGACAAGATATGGACCCGACAAGACTTTGCACCGACCTACACGTAGCCCTTTTCCACCAACAGGGAACGGGTTCCCTTCTGGTTCACGCACCAAAGTTTGATCCGTTCGGAGCATTTTGGCCAAAAACCCATTGGTTCAGACAGTGGTTAAATTACCTTTTGTAAGGAGGAGGAGCCCTTACACTCACAGTGGTCAATATCTCTCAAAACATTTTTATTTATCACACCATTGGTTTAATACATATTTTATCAACTTATGGCCTACTTATTTATATCTCACATCAGTGAACATATTGGTAACTTATTAAGCCTATGTTTCACCATCAATCTACACTGTAATTTGTAAAACTTATTCACAATATGCACCACCAATTCACATATTAGCAATAGTTATTTACATCTCATCAAACTACACTATTATTTGCATTACTTGTTTACATCTCACACCATCAATTCACATATTAACAATAGTTCTTTACATTTCACACCATAAATCTACATCAATCAAATCAATTGTTTGCTAAGCTTACTTACATGTCACAACGTCAAACCACATATCAGCAATAGCCAGTCATTAGTCAAGTCAAGTCAACTTTATTGTCAAATATGCTATACATGCTCGACATACAGCACAGATGAAATATCAGTCCTCTCTGACCCACGGTGAAACTGGCAATGCAATAAATAAAAATAGAATAATTGAAAAAAAAACAATATAAACAGTATAAACACTCTAGATAGGAACTAGACATAGACTAAACACTCAAACAGTATAAACAGTATAAATAAACAGTATAAACACTAGATAAGAACAAGACAGACTAAACACTCAAACAGACAATATAAACAGTATAAACACTCTAGAAATGAACTAGACTAAACACTCATACACACACACACACACACACACACACACACATAAATTGGTACAAATAACCAAACAGTCAAGGGCACTTGAGGTATAGCAGGTAAACATGAAACATGAAATAAGCAGTATAAACAAACTAGCAGCTGTTAAGGTGAGGTAGTGCGGAATAGTGCAAATGAGTGAGGTAAAGTGAGATGTGCGGTCCCTGAGTTCAGTGTGTTAATGAACGATGAGATGTATGTGTGTGTGTGTGTGTGTTGGGGGGGGACTGTGAGGATGACATATCAGATGCTGAAGGGGGGTGTGCGAGCAGAATCTGTGGCAGGGGGCAGAGGGGGGAGGAGGGGCAGAACAGGGAGGGAGTTGAGCCTCCTGACTGCCTGGTGAAAGAAACTGTTCTTGAGCATGCTGGTTTTGGCCCGGAGACTCCGCAGTCTCCTCCCCGACGGCAGCAGGCTGAAGAGGCTGTGAGATGGGTGGGGTCACCTGCAATCCTGATGGCTTTGTGGGTGAGGCGGGAGTTATATATATCCATAAGAGAAGGGAGAGAGACACCAATGATCCTCTCAGCTGCTCTCACGATGCGCTGCAGAGTCTTGCAGCAGGACACAGTGCAGGCGCCATACCACACGGTGATGCAGCTGGTCAGGATGTTCTCGATGGTGCCTCTTTAGAATGTGTGCATGATGGGGGCCGGGACTCTTGCTCTCCTCAGTTTGCGGAGGAAGTCCAGATGCTGTTGGGCTTTTTTGGCCAGTGATGCGGTGTTGTTGTTCCAGGACAGGTCTTCAGAGATGTGCACACCCAGAAACTTGGTGCTGCTCACCCTCTCCACTGCAGCACCGTTGATAGATAGTGGAGCATGCTGGGTGTGCTCTCTCCTGAAGTCCATAACAATCTCCTTCGTCTTCTCCACGTTCAGACGGAGATTGTTGTCCTTGCACCACATTACAATTTAATTTACAACTTTCCAAATAAGACTTAGATCAAGTTTCTCCTGCCTTTCGTGTCTCTGTCTACATGCTCCTGGGGAGACTCCCAGAGCGTCCGGGAGACTAGGGATGTCTGAATAATTTAATTTTGTTATTTTGTCTAGTCTTAGTACCCCACAGCAACCTTATAACTTTGGCCGACCAAAGCAACATTGGATTGGGGGTCGAGCGTGCGATCCAATGGAAAAGTCCAGGCTGCCAGTTCTCACTATCACGAGGGAGGTTTGCTAATGCTCCATGCGCAAAGGTATGTTAGCGGGCATCCATTAAATTAGCTAACTCAATTTTCTGACATTTACCTAAAAGCTAAAAACACAGAAAACTTTTTTTTTGTCTGATTTTTACTAGACTTAGAAATAGAATATTATTAGAACATCATCAGAGGGTCTACCATTGGCAATTTATAATAGTCATAATTGACATTAACATTGACTTTAGGCATATTAAAGTATGGTCTATAGTCACTGGATTTATCTAGATCTGTTACTATTAATAAGATTTAATTGACACAAAACGTGATTATTCATATATACATGCTCAAGGGCACTTCCACCCAACATTAACCAAACTACAGTACATGTCTTTGAACTGTGGGGTTAACCAGAGCTGACACAGGGAGAACACACAAACTCCACACAGAAAGGCCCCCGCCAGCCGCTGGGCTCAAACCCAGAACCTTCTTGCTGTGAGGCGACAGTGTGAACCACTCCACCCCCCTGCTGCACAAGTTAATGAATGTTTAAAGTCTCCTCGTCGGGGAATCGAACCCCGGTCTTCCGCGTGACAAGCGGAGATACTGTCCACTATACTAATTAGGATGATGCAATAGCCCTCATTTATCAATAAAAAATGTGGTATGGAAAGCACTTACTGCTGGGGTCAACAGCGTTCCTGTCAATAATCAAACTCCAGCTGATGTTTTCATATTTAATTTATAGGCCTACATCCGTGATATTGGACAGATCACACAGCACTCAACTGTTCCTTTTCAAAATTCAACACCCCCCACCCCGCTTACTTATCTATCTATCTATCGATCGATCGATCGATCTTTCTTTCAAAAAAGCTCGTTGGTCAGACATTTCTCTGCCTGTGTGCAATGGTTAATAAAGCTGTAAAGGTGTAAGAGATTGGCCCAGGCCACCTTACCCTATACCAGCTTTCTGCACCTCCAATCCAGTGTCACTAACCTGATCCAGTGTTAAGTGCAGTTCAGGTTTCTCTTTATTGACGCATAAATCTTTCGCCTTTTACTAAAGATTTCCATGGAGAGAAATGTTAATGAGTTCAGTATATTTTTGTCGGCTTTGCTCTGGTGGCGCTGAACGTTTTTAGTCAACAAATGTTAGAACTATTGATCTTTTTGCATAAAAGCATCTCCTACACGCCTCAAAAGCCGATGTCTCTCTTCAAAAGGATCAAGCTGTTGGGGGCGGAGTCTAGCTGTGTTTACCTTTCTGGATTTTAATATGTGGAAGTGGTATATTTAAAGCTATTCACTGAAGTAGTTTATCATTTTTCTGCATTTTAACCAGTTTCAAGTGTAATATTTATTCTAATCAATTTGATATCTGGTTTGTTCTCTTAACAAGACCGTTATATCAAGCAGATTTTTTTGGAACAAGGAGTGGGGATAGGGGTTTGCTCTTTCGGCTTCATGTACTAACCTGATGTTGTAGTACCTCTATCTTTGTTCTAGAAAAAGTTTATTTTTTCTTATTTGATAAATGGGCTTTTTAGAGTAGAGAATAAAAATAGTAGTTTGGTCCTTTTATTCTATGCTCTCATGTGGTATTATAGTAGATTTAGGAATGGTTACCTTATTTTAAAAGAGAAATAAATAATATATTTGTTTTGCCTGCCCTAACTTTTTCCCTATTTTCTGGTTTTCTCCAACAACACAGGTGTAGAATTGGGTGTGGGCGGTATGGGAGAGAAATGTTAACGAGTTGAACGTATTTTTGTAGGCTTTGCTCTGGCAGAGCTGAATATTTTTGGTTATCAAGTGTTAGAACTATTTATCTTTTTGCATGGAAGCATCCCCACATACACTCTACAAGGCGATGTCTCTCTTCAAAAGGATCCAGCTGTTGGAGGCGGAGTCTAGCTGTGTTTACCTTTCTGGATTTTACAGTTTTTTTCAGTTGCTAACAAGCGTTCGTCCACTCATTTGGCACATTTTCAAAACTCTTCACACAATCACCACACCACCACACTTTTGTGGCCATACCATTCAGACGTTTCATGACATTTTCACACAATTTGCAGTCAGTAAACACATTTCCTCATTGCTTACATTTTCATAACAGACAAGATATGCCTCTTAACAAAATGATAGACTATTTTTGTATTATTTACAATTGTTAACACACAACTTCCCAAAATAGCAAAAACAATATTCCAAACTATACATACAGCATAAATACACTTCCCTCAGCAATGATATCAGTTCAAAAACTATATATCTCAGCTGATTGACTAATATGTAATTGAATAATTGACAGCAGATATTTATTGGGTAAATTGGACCAACCACAGCTGATCATAGTATGGCTCAAATGTAGACACTTACAAAAGGAGGCCTTTGTGGAGTAATGCTTGTAAAGGAGTAAGCAGAAAGAGAATGTCTGGACGAGGAAGACTAAGAGTGAGGGGCCAAGGGAGAGGTGCAGGCCCAGGAAGGGATGCAGGAAGAGGGGTAGCTGCAGGAAGAAGGGCAGATGTTGCAAGAAGAGGTGCCGGTGCAGTGAGAGGTGCAGCCCCGGTAATAGGTGTGGGCCCAGTAAGAGGAGCAGGCCAGAGGAGAGGGCATGGTAGAGGGGTCAGGATGCGTGGTGGAGGCATTAGAAGAGCTGCACGAATGGTGGTGACTGATGAAATCCGTGCCACTGTCATTGACCATGTGGTAAATCATGGTCTGTCCCTAAGAGAGGCAGGTGAAAGGGTGCAGCCCAATGTGCCAAGGTCAACAGTTGCCAGTATTGTTCGCATATTTCAACAAACCAACAGGTACGTATTTACATGGATTGTGTCTATTTTCATTGGTAAATTACTGTATACAGTAAGTATTTGTGGTAATTTTGTGTTTTTGCATACTGTATTTTCCGTTTACTGTATTTTACTGGAAAGGATGGAACGCCTTCCTCGCTCTGGGGGAAGAGGAAGGCTCCTGAACAATGACCAAGAGCTGGCCATTGTGGCAATGGTTGTTGCAAACAACGAAATCAGACTGCGCGAAATTCAGGCCAGAATTGTTGACGAAAATGAAGTGTTTGAGAACATCAACAGCATCAGTCTCACTACCATTGCACGCACACTATCAAAACACAGAGTGCGAATGAAGCAGCTCTACACTGTACCGTTCGATCGGAACAGTGATCGAGTGAAGGATCTACGAAGGCTGTATGTGCAGGTATACTGTATTTTCAATTCTATATTCAATTCTGTTTGCTGACCACTACTGTAATCATTACAATACAGTATGGCATACAGTAATACTGTAATTTGACTTATGTAAATGAACTTTGTTTCAGAGAGTCATGAAATTGGAGGCCAACCAGGTCCCTCACGAATTTATCTTCATCGATGAGGCTGGCTTCAATGTGTCAAAAAGGCGTCGTCGCGGAAGAAATGTAATAGGAAAAAGGGCTACAGTTGATGTACCAGGGCAGAGGGGTGCCAACATCACTATGTGCGCAGCAATAGCATATACAGGCTTACTTCTGCACAGGTCTCAGGTCAGGCCTTACAACACAGAGCGCCTCATTGCATTCATGAATGACCTTCACCAGCAACTGGTTCCAAAACAATATGATGAGGGTGACAACATCAGCACCTTCGTGATCACGTGGGATAACGTTGCTTTCCACCACTCACAGGCAGTGACGGCATGGTTCAGGGACCACCAAAGATTTGTACGCCTCTTCCTTCCACCATATTCACCATTCCTAAATCCGATAGAGGAATTCTTCTCGGCATGGAGGTGGAATGTGTATGACCATCGGCCACATGATCAAATGACCCTCCTGGATGCCATGGATGCTGGCTGTAGGGACATAACAGCGGAAGACTGCCAAGGCTGGATCCGGCACTCAAAGCGTTTTTACCCTAGGTGTATTGCCTTGGAAGACATAAGATGTGATGTAGATGAAAACATGTGGCCAAACCCAGATGATAGAAGAGATTAGAGACGGATTTTTTTGCTGTATTGTTTGATTGTTTCTCTGCTTTACGTATCTGGGCATTTTTATTTGGAAGTATTGATCTTTTGTGTTATTTTTTTTGTTTTGTTTTTTTCTGTTCTGTCACAGTATTTCAAATGTACCTACTGAAGTAGGTACTGTAAACAGTAAAGGAAAAAAATCTATTTGCTTTTTACTGAAATTCTTTTGAATGTGACTATTACATGTCAACATACAAGATATTTGGGGTAAAACAGTGGATTGCATTTTTGCATGCAAATACAGTACATTTACGTAAAACTGAAACAGAAAAGTCTATGCACTTTTTGTAATGTCAACAATATCCAGTATTTTGAAACCTGGTGTACTTTGATAGACTCCATGTAACTTGTGAAGTGAAGACAAATGTTATTGTTTGACATAAGTATTTAATTTTGAGTCAGAATTCTTGTGTTTTGGGGAAGTTAGTATGTACAGAAAAAGATTTGCTCTATTTTGAAAAGAATCTTTGGTATATATTTAACAGTATGTGCTTTTGAGAAGAAAATTAACCATTTGGCCAATTGTGTGCCGTAGGTGTCAGTCTGTGTTAAGAGTTTAGAAAAAGTATCATAAGTATGGGTAAACGCTTGTTAGCAATTGAAAAAAAACTGTAATATGTAGAAGTGGTATATTTAAAACCATTGACTGCAGTAAATTATTGCTTTTCGGCCTTTGGGTTAAGCGCAAGCGTGTTATCTATTATTAATCTGATATGTTCTGTAAATGAAAACAACTTTTTTTCTTCCACTGCTGTAAGGAACATTGAAAAATATTTTTTATCTATCAAATTGCTCAGATTTTCAACAGATGTTCCTGGACCCGGGATTTGTTCTGCTAAGATTGGTCCTACGTTTACAAAGTAATGGTTGAAACTATTAATTACCACATCCATATTATATTCATCTTTGTCATTATTAAGAAAGTACCTTAGATAATTTAAAGGTCTTGACCCATTTTTTATAATACTGTTCAAAGTGCTCCAAATTACTTTGAGATTATTTCTGTTATCGTTTAATAATTTCTTATAATATTCTTTCTTAGCAGCCCTTATAATATTAATTTATTTTTATATTTTTTATATCTATCCTCTGCCTCTTTAGTTTTCTGCTTTATGAACTCTCTATACAATGTATTTTTTCTTTTTACAGGCATTTTGTAAACCCCTTGTAATCCATGGACATACTGTATGTTTGACTTTTTACTTTATTGAACAATTGGACAATTTTTATTATATAATGATATAAATATCCTCAAGAATTCCTCATATGCTTTATTTATGTCTTTTAGTCGGTATATTTCATCCCAATTTTGTGCCAGCAAGTCATTTCTAAAAGTGTTAATTGATTCCTCTGATCTAAGTCGTCTGAAAAGTTTTGTGTTTTCTGGTTTATTATTCCCAAATTTTGTTTCATAAACTGAGAAAACTGGTAAATGATCACCGATATGATTTATCAATAGTCCACTTACTAAATTGTCATTAAAACTGTGAGTGAATATATTGTCAATGAGGGTGGCTCCGTGTGAGGTGATTCTGCTGGGTCGAGTAATTTTCGGGAAAAAGGCCATACTGTACATTGTGTTGATAAAATTGTCTGTCATTTTGTGTTTATTTGGATTGAGCAGGTGAATATTGAAGTCTCCACATATGAAAACTGTTTTGTGACTCACTTTTGAAAACATTTCCTCTATCCAGTTATTGAAGACCTCAATACTAGAATCTGGAGCTCTATATATACAACTAACAATTACATTTTTATGTTTCTGTCTGCAAATTTCAACTGTTATGCATTCCAGTGTGTTGTCAATTACTGTTGATATACTTTCCATCACACTGAATTTCAAGTCCCTATCCACAAATATGGCCATGCCCTCTCCACTCTTGTTTTGTCTATTTATGTAGTTGAATTCATAGCCCTCCAGCTCAAAGTCCGTGCCTTTGACGTTATGTATTCAAGTTTCAGATATTGCTACGATGCTGAACAGATGCTAAAAGTGATGTAGATATTCCTTGATGAGATTGAAATTTGCATACATGCTTCTGCTATTGAAGTGGATAATTGAGAGTTTGCCATCAGCTTTAATGCTCCGATTTAACTGTTCATCAGTGTAATAACAGCAGTTGTTGTTAATGGCAGAGAAGAAATTATTGTCCCGGTCTATATCATATTCCAAATCCTGTGATTTGTGATCAGTGTACACAAATGATTGTAGTTCCAGTAAATCCTGTTCCGTAATCCTCTGAGATGTGTGGCTTATGGTCCCGCTCATGATGGTCACTGATACTTTTCCAGGTCCTCGATATTTTTAACAACCAATACTTTGGCCTCCTCAGGTGTACCATTTAGCTTAATAAACACCCTGCAGTTTGTCATCCAAGTATTCTGAATTTTCCTCTGTTTCTTTAAGGCATGTGCATTTCTGGCTATATCTGCATTTTGTTTGGTCAGATGCTCATTTACGGGCGGCACGGTGGTGTAGTGGTTAGCGCTGTCGCCTCACAGCAAGAAGGTCCTGGGTTCGAGCCCCGGGGCCGGCGAGGGCCTTTCTGTGTGGAGTTTGCATGTTCTCCCCGTGTCCGCGTGGGTTTCCTCCGGGTGCTCCGGTTTCCCCCACAGTCCAAAGACATGCAGGTTAGGTTAACTGGTGACTCTAAATTGACCGTAGGTGTGAGTGTGAATGGTTGTCTGTGTCTATGTGTCAGCCCTGTGATGACCTGGCGACTTGTCCAGGGTGTACCCCGCCTTTCGCCCGTAGTCAGCTGGGATAGGCTCCAGCTCGCCTGCGACCCTGTAGAAGGATAAAGCGGCTAGAGATAATGAGATGAGATGAGATGCTCGTTTATGTAGACCCTGGATCCCTTTAGCTTGTATGCTTGCTTTAATAGTGCAGTCTTATGTTTCCTGTTGACAAACCTCATGATGATGGTCTGCTTGTCGCTGGTGTTCCTCCTTGGTAGCGGGTGGCAAGCCTCAATGTTATCGCAGTCCAGGTGAATTCCCTCGGACTGCAGGAAAGCAGATACCTGTTGCTCCATGGAGCTCACATCCAGCTCTCTGGGCTCCCCCCGCTGATAGCTTTAATCAGTGGGGGGGGAGCCTGGGGAGCTGGATGATAGATATTTGGGCTCCGTGGAGCCCGGGGAGCTTTGATAAATATTTGGGTTTAATCCAAACAGTGGCTGTTTTCACAGATGTGCTGCTTTGAATGTGGCAAAAGAAATTTGATCTTGACTTGGCTGAAAGTGCAGATGATTCAGATGGTTTGCAAAATGACAAGAAAGTTTTTCTCTGTAAAATGCAAACAAGGCAGCAGTTGGTGTTTTGGAGAATGCAAGCAGTGGTTCCACTACCGCTTACCTGCAAAGCAAGTGCTCTACCACTTGAGCTAATTCCCCTGCTGTGTTTAAGGGTTTGTCCAACTAACAACCACAAGCCCCCCAACACTGCCCTTCCTGGCCTGCTCGTTGCTCTCTGGAACCATGCCTGAGTTTCCATTGGTTGTTTGTTTATTTTCACATGGGCGACTGCACAGAAGTGGACTTTTGTTCTGGGGGAGTGTATTCTGACTCCCATTTGCATGAATACCAGGTGGTAAGCTTCAAGGGTTTTGCCACTAAAACAACCCAATCTCCTCACATGGAGTCCCTGGCATGCTTCTCACACTTTTGGGGCATGCCTCAGGAAGCATTTGTTGCTTCATTGTTCAATGAGAGCAGTTGGGTGGAAAGTGGTGAAAAGTGCCTTTTCAGGACAGCAGCTTTAAGAATACAAGCAGGTAAGCATCATATTTTCAGTTTGTGAAAGCTGTCTCAGCTGACTTTGCACTCGAGCGAGAGTTAGAATTTCATAGTGGATGGTGGGAATATGACAAGCCTGTTGAAAAATGTGAGTTGGAGATACTGAGGTCAGTCGGCAATTCAAGAAAGAAAGCCAAGCAAACTGAAAGGAATCTGTGATAGCTCACCTTCAGAGCTCATCAGAGGAGCATCTCAGCAGAAAAGTAGCGTGCAGTTAGTTGATTTGGCCATTGTTGCAAACAGTGCCAAGGTTGTGGGTTTAATCCAAATAGTGGCTGTTTTCACAGATGTGCTGCTTTGAATGTGGCGAAAGAAATTTGATCTTGACTTGGCTGAAAGTGCAGATGATTCGGCTGGTTTGCAAGATGACAAGAAAGTTTTTCTCTGTGAAATGCAAGCACAGGGGCAGCAGGTGTTTTGGAGAATGTGGGCATCAATCCCACTACCTCTTACATGCAAAGCAAGTGCTCTACCACTTGAGCTAATTCCCTTGCTGTGTCTAAGGGTTTGTCCAACTAACAACCGCAAGCTCCCCAACCTGCCCTTCCTGGCCTGCTCATTGCTTTCTGCAACCATGCCTGAGTTTCCATTGGTTGTTTGTTTATTTTCAAGGGGGCGACTGCCCAGAAGCAGACTTTTGTTCTGGGGGAGTGTATTCTGACTCCCATTTGCATGAATACCAGGTGGTAAGCTTCAAGGGTTTTGCCACTAAAACAACCCAATCTCCTCACATGGAGTCCCTGGCATGCTTCTCACACTTTTGGGGCATGCCTCAGGAAGCATTTGTTGCTTCATTGTTCAATGAGAGCAGTTGGGTGGAAGGTGGTGAAAAGTGCCTTTTCAGGACAGCAGCTTGCTTTTCACCAGCAGCTTTAAGAATACAAGCAGGTAAGCATCATATTTTCAGTTTGTAAAAGCTGTCTCAGCTGACTTTGCACTCGAGTGAGAGTTAGAATTTTATAGTGGATGGTGGGAATATGACAAGACTGTTGAAAAATGTGAGTTGGAGATACTGAGGTCAGTGGGCAATTCAAGAAATAAAGCCAAGCAAACTGAAAGGAATCTGTAATACCTCACCTTCGGAGCTCATCAGAGGAGCATATCAGCAGAAAAGTAATGTGCAGTTAGTTGATTTGGTCATTGTTGCAAACAGTGCCAAGGTTGTGGGTTTAATCCAAATAGTGGCTGTTTTCACAGATGTGCTGCTTTGAATGTGGCGAAAGAAATTTGATCTTGACTTGGCTGAAAGTGCAGATGATTCGGCTGGTTTGCAAGATGACAAGAAAGTTTTTCTCTGTAAAATGCGAGCACGGGGACAGTGGGTGTTTTGGAGAATGCGGGCATCGATCCCACTAGCTGTCTCAGCTGACTTTGCACTCGAGCGAGAGTTAGAATTTCATAGTGGATGGTGGGAATATGACAACCCTGTTGAAAAATGTGAGTTGGAGATACTGAGGTCAGTCAGCAATTCAAGAAATAAAGACAAACAAAGTGAAAGGAATCTGTGATAGCTAACCTTCGGAGCTCATCAGAGGAGCATATCAGTAAACGCTGTCTAAGCTGACTTTGCACACTAGCGAGAATTAGAATTTTAGATTTGATGCTAGTATGATCTTTTATTGCCATGATGGAGTTTGTGGAGGAAATGCAGCTTTTGCTAATTAGACCTGTTGCACTGGAACAGAGTAAATATCCACCCTGTTGCACTGTGTGCAGGAGGAGAACCTGAAGACGGTGCTGATGAACCTGACCAGTGCCTCGGTGCAGACTAACAATGTGGGAACCAAGCAGGCAGACACCGTCTACTTCTTGGCCATAACACCCCAATTTGTGACGGAGGTGGTCAAAGCTGAGAGTCCGGATGGCATCCTGCTCTCCATCGGCAGACAAATGGCACTCAACTGTGGTGCGACCTGTTCTGAATTATATCTCTACATGTGTAGATATAGAGTGACAGCTACAATTATCAACAGTACATAATTACTGACACCTTTTCAGATTTACCAATTGAAAACAATTTTACAAAGGTGAGTTTCAGTTACAACAGTTTTTATTGGTTAATTAATCAACCGGAAGAAACCCCTCACCCTTTGATCTTGTCGTCTGATGACACAGCTCATTATCTGAGATGGAATTTTTTTTTAGCACGATGAGCAAGTTGAGGAAAACCTGGATGCTATCATTGCATGTAAGTATGGTGGAAAGATCATGGACTTGTTTTTACTTATCAAATTCACCGATTTTTCATGATATCCTTGTCGAAACCTACTTTGTTTCTTACTCTTTCATTTGACAGTCGGCATTTTGTATCTTATCACACATTTGAGAAGTCATGTGAGGTGTTGATCATCGTGATCTCTTTCACCGGTGTCCACCATTATCGACACCTTGTGGAATTAAGTGACATTTACAACTGTTATGTATCGATCTTTGTGTTGCATTGTTGAAGCAGATGAAATACTTTAAAAAATATATAAGTGCTGTGATTTATCATAATTTTTTCCTGATTCATAACAGAATGGAATGCTTAGAGAGTATTTGGAATCTGATTGAAATAAATAGAATTAGACCAAAATCAAATTCCTAGTATATATATATATATATATATATATATATATATATATATATATATATATATATATATATATATATATATATATAAAATGTATGTGTGTATGTATTATAAATTACATGCTTGAAATATTCAGGTTTTTCTATTCCATTTAGAATTTTTTTTTTGCAGTTTGTTGTAAATATCTACCATATATTACAATATCAGACATTTTATATTTTTAGATATAGAAATATAAAGTTTTGGTTCGAGAACTGACATGCGACTTTTTACCTGGATTTTCATGTGGTTATAATATCAATTGCCTGTTGACATTTATTGGTAAACTACAAACCTAGAAATTAATACAAACGACAATGAGTGATTTAACAAAATTTAATGTACGAAAGTACTTAGAAAGTGGGTAGAAGTGGAACAAAAAGATTTTCTGACACAGGTTAAACATTATCAGTTCATTTGTTTACAACCATTAGGATTACTTCCTGATTTACCTAAGCACTGACTTCGATATATTTATATAAAACATATTTTGGACTTAATAGAAGTCTATATAAAAAAATTAAATAAAAACTGTTTTGTTAACTTAATTCCACATACCATTAAAAAAATAATTCTCATCTCGATGTCAATAATTGTGGAACGGTGTCAATAACTGTGGAACGGTGTCACATCATCTGACATGCTAAGTAATCGTGAATCAACTTTTTTTTTTTCCAGTGGAAGTTTGAGTGACTATTCATGCACAATTTATGTATTGAAAGTCTCTTCTACTTTTGCAATGGCCAAAAGATCATTAAGGTGTTGATGATTGTAGCCGCAGCTCTAGTTCTGAATACTTAAACTTACGACCTACGATACCCTGTGGTAGGAGTGGTGCTGTTTCAGATTGGCATACTGCAGCAGTATGGTGTGAAGGTTTTGGGCACACCTGTAGAGTCCATCATCGCCACAGAGGACAGACAGCTGTTTGCTGACAAACTGAAGGAGATTGATGAGAGGATCGTCCCCAGTGTGGCTGTGGAGTCGGTGAGCCCTGCTCTTCTCTCGTTACACTCCACACGTGTATATCCAATATCCAGCACACGATATTCCCAGTCACCCGCTTTTAAAGGCCTATATAGATCAAATGGGTGTGCTTTTATACAAATGTTTGCATGTGTAACATTATTTATGATAATATTTACTCAGCATGTAATGATATATTGCAATGATAAATCGTGATACCTATTTATGACAATTTGAATAAATGAATTACAAAACAATATCAACTGTGAGCTACTGCTCACTTACGTATCCCCTTGCTCTCGCTTATATCCAGGGCTTTGAACCAGAATTTTTTTCCTGTTGGTTCGTTCCGAACAGAAACAGAATTTTAACATTTCCGGTTTTGGGTTCCACCATTAAATAGATGTTCCCGAACCAGTTAGAACAAAAAAAAAAATTAATTCCCGGAACGGTTAATTACGTTCCCTGTCAGCTGTTTAACAAATGGCTATAAAATTATGTCTCTGTCTCATCCAGCTTAAGCCAAATGTAGGCTAATTCTATTACAACCTTCATTAAATAAGATAAGAAATAATTCAAAACAATTATTATTTCAAATGTTGGCGATTTGGATTCTCAGTATGTCTCCCATCTACACAAACAGAAAAAGTGCCAAAAATGAAAGATAATTCGTTTAGTGTGTTACCAAAGGCTAGTCAGGCCCTATGCATTGATAGGCTAATGTAGGTTAACGTCATTTAATGTTCGCGAGCCTCTCATTAACGTGGACAAATATATTGATATCGTGTTTGAAATTGACGTTTTTGAATAACGATAGACTGCAATATTTACCTCTTATTTATCACGTGGAGACGTGATAGTAGTCCACCCTCCCGCTCTCTCCATTCAGTCAGCAAACGTCACATAGGAAGTGAACCCCAGCAGGTCATAGAAACTTGCGCAGGAGAAGAATGACTTTTTTATTTGTAGGCTACGGAAACTTTGAGGAATGAAATAAAAACCGATATTAACCGGTTACCATTATTTTTAATAAGCATTTCTGTTCCGGAGCATAAAAAATAATAAAGATTCTGGTTTCGTTTCTGTTCCATGTGAAATACAAAAAGTTCCCGGTTTTCGTTCCTTGAACCGGTTCAAAGCCCTGCTTATATCAGAATACAAGCAAATGAAGGAATAGGACACGTATTATGAATGTTGACTTCAACAAATAATTAACCCAGAAACAAATAAGTAAAGAGCAGTGTTCTCTCCAGATATTTCAAATAGCATCCTGGAAAACTGTCATTTTGAAATAGCATTTTGCTTCTTGAAATAGCGTCTAAATCCACCCTATAAATTTCATAAATACATTCAGTCAGTAAACAGATAGTCGATGTGCGACAGACCTGAAAACGGTATACACAGTATAGAACCCCAAGCTGAAGTTCAGTACCAAATATCAAACAGTTGTGATTTGTAGTTGCTGAGAAAAGTGTTTCGAAAATTTTGTAAATCCACCCTATATGTTTTGTAAATGCATTCATTTGGTAAACAGGAAGTCGATGTGGGACAGACCTGAAAACGGTATACACGGTATAGAACCCCAAGCTGAAGTTTGGTACTAAGTGGCTATGATTTGTGGTTGCTGAGAAAAAGGGTGTTTCGGATGGACGGAGATACAGACGGACGGACGGAGGTAAACCAGTTTATCCCCCCTTCTTTGGAGTGGGGGTATAAAAAAATGAATTGTAATTATCAGGCTGTGTAATCACTAAGATAGATAGACAGCTCCCAAGCTGGAAATTTGTTTTGTTGCAGCAGCAAGTTATCAAACATGTGAAAAGAAAAAGAAACACTGTGCAACATAAAATAGAATTAAAAAAAAGAACAAACTGACTTTACAATATACAGATAAAAAAAAACCTATATATGCACTTTGTACATGTGACTGTGCATTAATAGTGCAAAAATCAAGAATTGTGATAAATGAAGATAAAAACTGTGCAAATGACAGTAAACTCAAAATTACGCCTCTTCAGGTAGCTTTTTTTCTTTTGCCATGACCCGGATTCAAACCGGGGTTGCTGCAGCCACAACGCAGAGTACTAACCACTATACGATCATGGCAAACTATTCAGATGTAATCAGACACTTACTTTCAAGACTATATCACTCATAGTTTTCAAGTTCTGCTCCGGAAACAAAACCTCCCCCTCAGACTAACCTGAGAGACTAAGTCTGAAATTGTTTCCATGGAAACATGAAAAATTAAAATTTCTCAAATTTCTTTGTATGAAAAGGCACATCTACATCACCTTGTTAATATGTATACCTAGTTTCAAATCCGTATCATGAATAGTTTTGGATATATGCTCCGGAAACAAACATTGCTCTTAGAAACTAAGTCAAAATCCATTTTTTATGTAAAAATTTGAAAAATACTTGAGAAAGTAGCCAGAATGTACAGTCCACAGCCCACTCTACGATTGACACACTGCATTATTTAAAATGTGTGTCCTTTTTTTGTGAGGCAAATAGTAAACAGAAGCTAACTGCAGCTAGGAACTAAAGTTGTGAGTGATGTTCCAGTAGGTTCTGTGGGCCGTTTTGAGGAGCAGGACAGGGGCTCAGTGGTGAGAGCACTGGTCTAGTAAACCAGGGGTTGTGAGTTCAATCCTCAATGGGGGCCTGTAAGGGGCCTTTTGAAGGTGGAAACATGATCCAGATAAAAGTGAATATGTTGTGGACACTGCCCTCTGAAGGTTGCTCATGATTTCTCATCACCTGAAGACCACTTTCTGCTGGTGAGAATGGCCCTGTATGGACAGTTTGATCATCAGTGAGAACACTGTGGATGAGACAGAGGACCTGAAGGTATCTTTGGTGTGCAATTTCTGCAAAACAATTTGCACTCAAGTCTCCAACAATGCACACAGTCAGGTGGTATTTGTTTATATTTGGAGGCTACTTTGCAAAATTTACCAAGTCTTGTTTTTGGTAATAATATACAAGTTCAGATATAAATCCATAAATCTGGGCTTGTTGTAATGTTTGTAGGCTGCTGTTTCATAGTTAATTATGTAGGGGAACTTTGTGCATAAAAAGATCCCTGAAACCACATATAGGAAATTGGTATAAAAGTATTACATCATTAATATGCAATTATTATATCCATAATAGGTGTTATTTGTGGCACGCAACCTTTTTACTGAGGTCAAAAGCAGGGTTCATACATTAGATACCCATTATGGAACAGCCTTCCAAGTAATGTTCGGGAATCAGACACAGTCTCAGCATTTAAGTCTAGGCTAAAAACATATCTGTTTAGTCAAGCCTTTTGTTAATGGTGTTTGAGGTAAAGGAGTAGATCTGGAGGGTCCTCAGACATAGAGTGTTTTGGTAAACTGGGATGTATGGATGCTGTCAGTCCCCACTCGCTTGTTCACTCGAGTTTGTTGACGGTGCAGTGGCTGGCTGCTTTATGTCCCGGGGCTCCCTCATGCCTGTGTTACCTTCTGGCTCTCTCCTTTTAGTTATGCTGTCATAGTTAGTTGCCGGAGTCCCTGCTTGTACTCGGTGCAATATGTATACTGTTCCTACTTATTCAGGTGACATTGGGCATACCTAACCACCTGTGTTTTCTTTCTCTCTCCCCCCCCCCCCCCCCCCCACTCCAAATCTGTCCCTCTGAGTTACATGGAGTCAACAGGAAATCTTTTGGTGGAGACGGTGGGGACCTCGACTGGCTATCGTAGCCTGCAGGGAATCGGCCGTCAGACATTCTGTCGCATGTCCCAGACCCGGTGAAATGTAACTGAATTGTCTTGGCCAGGCCTAAGGGTCCCATCTGCATCTCATCATTGCTGAGGAGTGTGCTCCCATCACCCAATCAAGCATCCAGCCAGAGCAGGTCATGATATATTTTTTTTACCATATTAACATGCCATTGTGTTTCATGCCTGATGTAAAGACTCTCGTCTCTGCAAGCCTACCACACAGATTTAATACTTGTCATTTTTAGGGCATACCTAACAACATGTTTTCTTTCTCTCCCCCCCCCAATCTGTCCCTCTGAGTTACATGTTGATCCTGGGATTGAGATGCTGGCCTCTTCTGCCCCTCGGACCTGCTTGATCCATCCTGGTGCCCTGTGTCTGGTCGGAGTTTTATCGCCCCACTCCTGTGAAGGACGGCCCCATGAGGACAGTTGAGGGTTATACCTGTTAAAACTGTTAATATTATAGTCAGGCTGTCTGTTGTTGCCCAAATGAGGATGGGTTCCCTTTTGAGTCTGGTTCCTCTCGAGGTTTCTTCCTCATGTCGTCTGAGGGAGTTTTTCCTTGCCACCGTCGCCACAGGCTTGCTCATTGGGGATAGATTAGGGATAAAATTAGCTCATGTTTTAAGTCGTTCAAATTCTGTAAAGCTGCTTTGCGACAATGTTTATTGTTAAAAGCGCTGTACAAATAAACTTGATTTGAAACTTGATTTAACCCTAAAAGGGCCTAAACTACTGAGTGGGATCAGTTAGAACCTCAGAGGTGGTGTGCTGCTCAGTCTATTCAACTGACATAACTTTTTGCTTTTAGGAGTTTGTTACTCTATAGATTCTTGATCTAAAAGTATGTTTGTTTCAAGATTGATGAAAAAAAGTGTTTAACAAGGTGACTGATTTTCTGTTGGGGTCCCATAACTCTGTGAGATTTGTTGCAAAAATATTTCAGCAAGTTAGTCATTTCTTTGTGTGTCTATCTTTGCCTATCTGTATGTTTGCATGCTTGCAGGGCCAGTCAAAGACCTTTGGAGGGGCAGGGGCTCAACATTCAAAAAAGGGCACTTGGAACAAATTTTTCACACAAGTTAACTTTATTCAAAACTAAATTTCAACTGAACATTCTGTGTGTGTGTGTGTGTGTGAGTGAGATCCATCTAAATGCTGCAGTATTCTTCAAAGCAGCAGTCTTCGGTTTGCCATGTTCTTGAAAATGTCTATGACAACACTGTATTCAATATGGATATCTTTCTCAATTGCCAGCAGAAGAAGGTCTGACAGCCTTTCTTCATGACAAAGTTTTGTCTTCACTAGCTTTAACTTTGAAAAGGAACGCTCTACCGTTGCAGTTGACACAGGTAGTGTTGTCAATGTGTGCTGTAAATGAAGCACACACCCTGTAAAAGGGTGCTGTGAATGAAGCACAGTTTGGAATGCCTCCTCACTATCTTCAGCCTCTTCCTGAGGTGTGTCCCTATTATCTTCAGGCTCTTTCTGAAGTGTGCCCCTGATATCTTGGCTTTCTGTCTCAGTCTCACACACACTTTCTCTTTGCTGTTCTTCACAACTTTCCTGGTTCTGTATAATTTCTGCCTCTGGATTTTCTACATCTTCCACACTCTCTGCACTCTCTTCCTCGGTATCTCCTTCCTCCACATCAACATCTCTCTGTGACTTCGCTGTTTCCTGCACACTTCCTGTGCCTCCTGCGCTAACTCCAGCTTCTGCCTCAACCTGTTCATCTGATCTGGAACTTCCCACTCCTGAGAACAAGTAACAGTTTGTTATTTACCATTCAGTAGTCTATTCAGCAATCACTTCAATGTGAGCAACTGGTACATTAGTTCAGAATTGACAACATGCATCTGACTTATTACCAACATTTTCATACTGTATTTATTGAAGCATTAATATGAAAATATAGTTGATCTTGGTAACAAGACATGTCAGATAGTTCTTGTTCATTCTGAAGTGAAGATTAGTCTGACCTGTAGTTTTCTTTCTGACCCAACTGGACAGAGATCCACTGCCTTTTGCTGCCTCCTGCAGCTCCTTCTCTTTCTGCTTCTTTATCCTCTCTTTCCTTGGCGTCTTTGCATAATGCAGGCTTTCACTTATTTAGAAAACGTTTCCCTATGTTTTAACTCAACTAACCTAAGCTATTATAACATAATAGTCTTGATAGAATATGTTGTGGACATCGTCATTCAGCCTTAAGTTTTCGAAGCTGCTAGAATATGTTATTAACGCCGTCGTTCAAACTAAAGTTTCCGAATCTGCCACGTTAATCAAATGGATGGAGCAAACAGTTTAAATATAGCCTAGGCGGCTTCATTAAATTACAAATAACCCTATGCATTTACTGTTGTGTTCTAAGCTGCACAATATTGCATGTTCAGATAAGAAATGAAAGGAGACTTTCAGTGTGACCTTACCATGCCATTCCTCGCACTGTCTCCCGCTGTCAGCCACCTGCATGTGCTTTCTGCACAGAGGTTCACTGAATGCATGGCGTCACAGATTGATGCCCGCATTTACATAGAAAAACGTTATTTTATAAATCTATAATTTCATATATTATTGTCAAATTGTAGAGAATATTGATGTTGGAGCTAACTTATCTTTTACAAATATTAAAAAAAACAACAACAACAACAAAACAGTCCCTATGAAAAGGGCACTTTGGACAGCAAACAGAAAAGGGGCAGGGGCTAGAGCACCTGTAGCACCGGTTTATTGCACGTGGGTGATATGCTCCCTGACTAACAGTTGATAATGTCAACAAAAAAAGACTTCAAATTAAGACTATAATGAATTCAGAAATAATGCATATGCTCATGAGTTCTTGGTTAAGCAATAGACCCCTTGTGTGTGGCGTCAGGTGATAATTTCTTCTGGGGGACAACCAGAGACCGTCTTTCTTGTGAGCAATGCGTAATGGGTCTTAAATATGGTTCATTTTTGCACTGATTTTGGTTGTCTCCCTGGAACTTTGTCTTGAACTTCTGATAGTGGCTTAGTAACTTGAATCAGGCATTTCTTGAGAAAGGAAATATCTCTTAACTGGGAGTAGGAGATGTTTTTCACTGACAGTTTTTATCTGTAACTGTCAGTGAATCCCTTTGTTTCACTCCAGCTTCGATAGCCCACAACAGTGATGGCATGTGAGAAAAGTTCTCTCCAAGGCCTGCCATACAGTCGTAGTTTGCGGCCATGATCTTGCTATTTTATTCATCGACAATCCACGGAGTTAGAAGTTTTTCAGTCGTTCTTTGTGAGTGCTTAACCTGGAATAGAACATACAGTAGGTTGTATTCAGTCATGTGACTTTTGCTTGCGAGTTTAATTCCGGTGAACATGAGCGTCACCACCATTGAATGTGAAGGGGACGTGTCCCCTTCACAAGTCATAATTCTTCATTTGGACCCCCCCCCCCCAATATTTAACATAAAATATTAGTTCACCCAGAGCCATTTCTATTGCTTCGTGAAAGAATCCATTCCACTTGATCGATAAGAGAATACACATACCACTGAAAATCCACTCTGGGTTTTCCGGGTGTTACCTACAACAACTCAGTCAAAATTTCCCCACAGGACAGGGTTTTTTTGTCCCAATGTAAATGTTAGTGCAGTTAGCTGGCTAGTCAATGTTAGGAGATATATCAGATAGCTTAATGTTAGCTATCATTTAATTCAAACCCAGTAGGCCTCCCTTACTGTAATGCCAAGAATGAGGTCAAGTCTGCTCTGATGATATTTATTGATTCCCTGTTGTGATTTGAAGAACTTGTTTTGTCTGGTCTTTGCCAGTTTTCTGGAAAGTAAGATGGGAAATCAGTGTATGGGGAAGGAATAGTAGAAAGGAAAGCAATGGAGAGAGATGGATGTTATTCCAGGTGGATTGTGAAGAAAAGGGGGATAAAACTTATGAAGTGGTAGAAATTGTGGTGGCACCAATGTAAGAAGGAGTTATATCTATAAATCTATTTGTTATACTAATCTGTAAATGTTACTGTAGTACCACCATTGCATGTAGGTTGACAAAACTGCATTTGTTCATTGTGTGAAGTTCTCTTTTATGTGTCATTGCTTGACACAGTGTGATTTTGTGTTATGAAGACTGCATGATGCCATGCCATTTTGTTATGAGTATTACTAAATCGGAAAAAAGTAAAATGTACCCACGAAAGTCACTGTTGGTGGTTAACAAAATTGCACCTGTTCATTGTGTGGAGTTATTTTTTATGTGTCACCGTTGCTTGACACGGTGTGATTGTGTTATGAAGTTTGCATGATGCAACGTCATGCCTGTTCATTGTGTGAAATTATGAATATTGGGTAGCACTTTATAATAACAATCCGTTATAACTAGTTAATAGATCATTAGTAAACTGTTAATTAATGAGTTATTAATGACTTGTTAAGTGTTTGTTAATAGTTCATTAAGGATTTATAATGATGCCTTTTACCGGTATATTATTGTCAGTCAGAAAACAATCAAATGTTAAAATGACACACAAAAACATTTTTTTTTTAAACAAAGGCACCATTCCTGAAGATAGTACAATACCAGATTGATGTGTGGAGCAGAAGCAGCAAGCCCCTATTTTAGCTCCCTGTTCAACATCTTTATTTAGAGAGCATATCAGATATTAAAGTGATCAGAACAGATATTATACTTGCTCTTAATCAAAAAGCAATAACTTTCTGTATTCAATGGCTTTAAATATCCCACTTCCAAAATTTGAAAATATTAAAATCCAAAAAGGTAAACACAGCTAGACTCCACCCCCAACAGCTGGATCCTTTTGAAGAGAAAGACATTGTCCTGGGGGCTTGTGTGTGTTTTCCATGCCAAAAGTTCAATATTTCTAACATTTGACCACCAAAAATGTACAGCTCTACTAGAACAAAGCCTGCAAAAATACATTGGACTAACTAGCATTCCTCTCTCCAGAAATCGTTAATAAGAGACAAAAGATTTACGCGACAATGAAGAGAACCCTGAATTACACTTAACATTGGGTCAGGTTAGTGACACTGTATTGGAGGTGCAGAAAGCTGGTATAGAGAGCGTGCACGTGACGTCACGAGGTCACGTGATATTTGTTTATCCGCCATTTTGGACGGCATGGCCGCGCATAGAACTTAGACGAACCCATTCTAATTATCAAGTGTGTGGGAGTAGATCTTTCGAGGATGGTTATATCTTGTTCAGCATTTGGTTGTACCAATAGACAGGGCCAAAAGGAGGGCCTGTCATTTTATAGATTCCCCGCAGATGAGGAGAGACGCGCAAAATGGGTGTCCGCTGTGCGAAGAGAAAACTGGTACCCCAGTTCTACCAGCCGAATTTGTAGTGAACACTTCATATCAGGTAGGTGTAATCTTCTAATTCAATACTCCTAGTACATCTGTTAAGTTGATTTTCGGATTGAATGATAACTACATACTTAGAAACTAGACAGTCTCTAACGTTTAAAATGGCTATGCCTAGCCCTACTACCCTGGCCTAGTCTATGACAATGTTTTATCTTTTTGGCTCATATATGCCTTTGAAAGGCCAATCCATAGTAGGGATGGCGAAAACTAAAAAAAATCTTGACCAACCACCGAGCCTCATTAGCCGGTTAAAGTCGGTTAACCTATGAGTTTAAACAGGGATGCAAACGGCGGATGCCGCCTTTTTCACGGCTGAATCTCGCAGATCCGATTTTTTTTAGGGGGGGCGTTGGAGTGTCTGAATAATTTCATCAAAGTAAATTATGTATTAAAATTACTAAATGAGCAAATGCTGTTACAGTCCATGAAACATAGAAAGTATTAGTATGAGAAGAAGGCAGTTGGTTAGAAAGCTGCGCACATTTGTGCAGCTTCCGCGCAGGCGTGCGCGGCTTTCTGATTTTCTGTTTTTCAGACAAAAACATACATATTTACAACCCTGTCATTATCTGGAACTGAGTTTAGATTACGAACATTCTTAAGATAAAACATCCTGCATAGTCTCTTTATGATAAACGTCTTAATGCCACTTAGCCGTGAGGTTATCAAGTAGACATTCTTCTTCGGGACCTTCCAGAGGTATAGTTGAGATACCCATCCCGCAACAAAATATTTATAAGCTTCCAGGCTCTTGTAAGCTTTGAGGGCTTTGCCAGTGTAACACAATTCACGATTAACGAGAAAATTGTAAATGTTGTGGTAGGCCAGATCGGGCAAATCGCCAGCACCGCAGCTCCAAATTTCCCTGAACAAAGATTGCAGCAAGTTGTACGGATCTGCAATCCCCAACCTGGAACACTTTTCCATGTAACGCTGCCTCACGTCACCTTCAAGATGCTGAACAAACTTAGACAAGTAATCGCGCGATGTAGATGGGGTATTTTCTGAATTTTCTTGGGGATTACTGCCTGGATCCATTACGCTCGCGCAAGGTAAACTATCCTGATGCCGTCCAATGTGACGGAGTGGGCGGAGTACACACGTGCGGGTCACGTGACTGCACATCCTCTATAGGGTAAGGTGGCCTGGGCCAATCTCTTACACCTTTACAGCTTTGTTAGCCATTGCACACAGGCAGAGAAATGTCTGACCAATAAGTGTTTCTGTTAGATAGATAGATAGATAGATAGATAGATAGATAGATAGATAGATAGATAGATAGATAGATAGATAGATAGATAGATAATATTTTTGGTGGTCAAATGTTAGAAATATCGAGCTTTTTGCATGGACACCCCCCCATATATACAAACCAGTTTTATGCAGAATATTAATAGATTATGTTAACTCATAAATTAAAAAAACAAATGAATAAATAAACAAGCATAGAATGCAAAGCCAATGCAAATAAATACAAAAAAACAATAAAACAATAAAAGTCTCTGTCATACAGGACCGTGAGCCACTCTCAAGCTGGCTCCCCCCTGACCCCCAGAATGCGCATAGCTGCCACTTCAGGACCCAGCAGAGATCCTCACCCTTTGCCCACTGCTCCATCCTTGTAGTTTTTCACATCTCTTTGGTAGGCATCTATGAGAGCCAAGTACTGTGGTGGCCAGGACCCCCCTGCTTGTGACCCCGGCCACCTCCTCTGATTGTGGGCATGCAGTGCCTCCTGCAGCGAAGATTTTACCAGCTTTTTGAGTGCGTGCAAGGGCACCGTCACCCGCTTCCCCACCAGCAGGCTGCAGGAGGGCCACAGGGACTTTACCTTAAAATTTCAAACAGGCTCAATTCACCTTAAAATCAGCTCTCTGTAAAGGGACACCGCAAGAAGGTCATAGGTTTTGGAATTTTGAAAAAAAGATTATGGTTGCAGAGATACGATGATTTTAGTAAAAAAGAAATAACGGTAATTGCGTGCTAACTCCCCCAACACACACACACACCTCTCTACTTAACATTGTAGCACAAAACAGAAAGGGTCTACATGGTCCTAATTGGTTCTGTTAGAACCAGAAAAGGTTGGTAGTTTTATGAGCAACTTAGTTTTGGAGGTGAATCCGAACAAATTCCTGCCTGTTGTGCGCCACCTGCTCCTGCAGCTCCAGCACTGTAAAGTGAGAGTAAGTGTCTATTTACTGCCATTATTGAGCCTTCTGCCGAGCAGGTGAGCTTACAAAGATGACAATTACAAAGAGACAATGCTTTATCATAACTGTGAAAGTTGAACACCAAATCAGTTTAAAACAAAAAACAAACAAACAAACAAAAAACCTCTATGATTTGTACCATGTATTAACTTCCCGGGTTCCAGAAAACAGCTGGCGCAGTTGTTGCTCTTCTTCTTCATGAGTGACTTGGCTTGTGTATTTGTCTGCCTCTTTCTCGGTGGCTATAGGTTCTAAATCATTCTCAGACAACCAACCACAGATTGAGGACGAATCTGAAGAGCTTTCGTGTCTTTTTCAAAATAATCGGTATCAAGAACGCACACCACTGCAGAGAATAGTATAGAGTCCGTGTGGAAACAAAAGAAGGCACTGGCGCAAATGACATGACGCGTGCAGTGCCGCCGACCTGTAAATAACTGCGATCCAATAATGGCGGACAAGCTTTTAGTGATTTTTGGAACAGAATTCAGACGCAAAAATCTTTTTTGAAGATTAACCTTTGAAGGATGTAATGCAATTTCAGCAGCATAGACACAACTTTTTGTGGGTTGTTTGGCTCGTTGGTCTAGGGGTATGATTCTCACTTCGGGTGTGAGAGGTCCCGGGTTCAAATCCCGGATGAGCCCAGGTTTTACCTTAAATGGTTGATCTGAACTGCTGGGGATATGGATTTCACTTGGCTGCATCATTCTAAAAGCATGAGTTTAATGAAAGTTATATAAAAAAAATCCCTGGTTTTCTGTGTGTGATGTGCTCAAATACACTGTAAAGTTGCTGGATAAATAAAAGAAGGTTTTCATGTCGAAAAATCACTAAAAGCTTGTCCGCCATTATTAGATTGCAGAGATTTACAGGTCAGCGGCGCTGCACGCGTGACGTCATTTGCGCCAGTGCAGAAGGTTCCTTCTTTTGTTTTCACACGGACTCTATACTATTCTCTGCAGTGGTGTGCGTTCTTGATACCGAGTCTTTTGAAAAAGACACGAAAGCTCTTCAAATCCGTCCTCAGTCTTTGGTTTGTTGTTTGAGAATGATTTAGAACCTATAGCCACGGAGAAAGAGGCGGACGAATACACAAGCCAAGTCACTCGTGAAGAAGAAGAGCAACAACTGCGCCAGCTGTTTTCTGGAACCCAGGAAGTTAATACATGGTACAAATCATAGTTTGCTATTTTTTTCCTGATTTGGTGTTCAACTTTCACAGTTATGATACAGCAGTGTCTCTTTGTAATTGTCATCTTTGTAAGCTCACTTGCTCAGCAGAAGGCTCAATAATGGCAGTAAATAGACACTTACTCTCACTTTACAGTGCTGGAGCTGCAGGAGCAGGTGGCGCACAACAGGCAGGAATTTGTTCGGATTCACCTCCAAAACTAAGTTGCTCATAAAACTACCAACCTTTTCTGGTTCTAACAGAACCAATTAGGACCCTTAGGAAGCAGAGGCCATCCACATCGGATCTTCTTTAATATCAACAGATCTTCGTTTAAGGTACGTGAATCTTTTCATCATGGCACACCTTCAGCTTGTTCAGTGTGCTGAGTGCAGGATGTTTAGTCATTCTTCCTCCGTCACTAGCGATAGCTTTATTAGCTTTATTTGTGATAAGTGCAGATTAGTTAGCTCTCTGATGGAGAAGATTACAGTGCTAGAAGCACGTGTCCAGGCTTTAGAGCAGGTTAGTGAGTGTGAGAACAGTGTAGTTTCTGTTGGGGAAAGTCTGGATGCCCTAGGTGGAGTTAGTAATCCCCCAACTCCGGCATTAGAGCCCTTACAGCGGGGCGAATGGGTGATGACTCGGCGGCATAAGCATAGAGCCAAAGCTACCGCTGAGGCTCGCCCACGGGAGCACCACTCCTCTCCGCGTCACGTGCCGAACAGGTTTGCTCTCCTTAGTGATGCACCCACTGAGAAACCTGAAAGAGCTCTGGTTATAGGGGACTCTATCATACGGCACGTGAAATTAGCTCAGCCTTTAGGGGCACCAGCAGCTTTAGTCAGGTGTATACCAGGAGCCAGGGTGCCGGACATAGCAGGTAATCTTAGGGTCCTAGGCAAGTACAGGTTTTCAAAGATAGTTATCCATGCAGGAGCTAATGATATACGCCTTTGTCAGTCTGAGGTTACTAAGACTAACTTTGTAGAGGTGTTTAAATTAGCGAAGGCGATGTCCGATGCTGTAGTATGCTCTGGCCCCATCCCAATGCGGCGTGGCGAGGTAGCTTACAGCAGGTTATGGTCACTGAACTGCTGGCTGTCCAGGTGGTGCTCTGAAAACAGTGTGGGCTTTAGAGATAATTGGGCTAATTTTGAGGGCACTGCTGGCCTGTTAGGGCGGGACGGTATCCATCCCACTCGGGAAGGTGCTGCTCTCATTTCCTGCAGCATAGGTCATAGTCTCAGAACAGGCCTAGTTAATTTCTGACAATCCAGAGCCAAGGCCAGGGAGCAGACGAACAGGCTAAACCGACTGTCTGCTAGCTGCACAGAGTCGTCACTCAGGGTCCACTACATCGAGACTGTGTCTGTTCCCCGAGCTCAACAAAAAGGTAGAAATTTTCAGAGAGTTTGTTCCAGTAACCTAATCAATATAAAATTAGATCATACTGACTATACAGCTGCTGCCAGCACCTTTGATCTAAAGGTGGGGCTATTAAATATTAGATCTCTTACATCTAAAGCACTAATAGTTAATGAACTCATTACTGATCAGGAGTTTAATGTACTTTGTTTAACTGAAACATGGATTAAGCCAAATGAATATATAGCATTAAATGAAGCGAGTCCTCCTGGATACAGTTATATACACCAGCCTCGTCTAACTGGCAGAGGAGGAGGCATTGCGGTTATTTATAACGATTATCTAGGTGTAACACAAAAACCTGGTTATAAATTTAATACATTTGAAGTTCTTCATACTCACATAATATATGTAGCCTCGAAAAATAAGTCTACCCAGTTAATTCCATTGCTTATTATTTACAGGCCCCTGGGGCCATATTCTGAGTTTCTTTCTGAATTTGCAGATTTTATCTCAGATCTGGTTATTTCCTTAGACAAAGTTGTTAAGATTGCGCTGCGTGCTGTTCAGATGCGTTACCAGGAGATCTCCGAGGACAAGAAGAGAGCGAACCACATGAGTTAAATCAATCTGGTTTATTCTCGGCGTGTCCTGACACACAGCTGCGTCAGGGCGTTTATATACACTTCATAGGGAGTATCAGCAGTGGAAAGTTATGGAATGTGTTTTGCACACTCAGTATCAAGGTCACACAGGAGTTATGCACAGTTCAACAAGATGTTTCACACAAAAACATAGACAAAATCAGAATATGAAACGGGAACAGAACATATGAAAAGTACAAAATGTACAGAGCAGCGCGTATTATCTCTGGCCTAAAGTTAACCCTAAACTGCTACACTACACGACAGTCACCCTTGGGCCGCGCATTTACAAGAGTAGGTTTAGGAGTATTCAGGATTATATTCTTACAATCCCCTCTTTAATACTCTGACGCAAGCCCAGAGTATTATTCACACCCCAGTCTTGGCCGACAACCTTACCTCTGGGTCTGTATTGTCTGTCAGGAAAACCTTAGTTTGAGTATACGAGGGCCACAGGCTGAGCCATGTCATATTAACCTTAGAGTAGTTAGATGGGGCTATTCGGACCGGAAAAGGATCGCTGCTGTCATGGGGTAACAAAGAACACACATAACAAGGTATACTCATATTCATTGATGTTTTTACAGTGAAGTTTATATATTTCCAAAACTCGTTATCCCTTGGGTCCCGGTGTATTGCTTGTGCGGGTAACCCTGCCCCAAGCGTTGAGATCAGCACGATGATGAAGAAAGTCATACTGGTCACTGACTTTGTTCTCTAATGCTCACAGGGTGCAGACGGCGAAAAATATCACAGGCTCCCGTGCTTTTCAGACTCTTCAGCCCAGAACTTTGCAAGACTCACCAACCATCCCCTCTTTGTAGATCAGCCGAAACTGGATTGCTCCAGATGCTGGAAGGGGATCCCTGAAAAGGCCGTCAGCTATTGTCACAGCAACTTTCTGAAACACAAAAGTCTGTTAAGCATCAACAATATAGATTTCTATTACATTGGAGCCTTCTTTATTCTGCTGGCATGGATCCACTGTGGAAAAAGGTCTGTTAGTACAGCCGTGCGAGTTACAGCGAGTACATCGGTGGGCCCACTGTAGGGTGACTCCTCCATGGGAGCGTTTAGTTTAGCGAATCTCTTTACTAAAACTCTGTCCCCTACCTCAAAGGGGTGAGTGTGTGCCTCTGGAATGGGAGGCTTTTTGGAATTTACTCTCGCCCAATACTCATCCAGCACCCGCATGAGACCCACCGCGTACTCGCTGAGATGTACTTCAAGATCACCCGTTCCTATAACCTGCATGCCTCTACGCCAAGGGACAGGAAAGGGGCGTCCCATGACGAGCTCGTACGGAGATAAATTGTCGAGAGCGACCTGAGCAGTCATGCGCATATCAGCGAGGACCAACGGTAAAACTTGGACCCAATTTTTCGTGCCTGCGTCTTGCATAGCCTTACGCAACTTACCCTTAATTGTTCTATTCGCGCGCTCCACAATGCCAGAGGACTGTGGATGGTATGGGATATGAAAACGCCAATTGATCTTGAGGTCTTTACATAGCTCCTGCGTTACCTTAGAGGTGAACGGCGTTCCCTTATCAGAGTCAATTCCTACCGGAAGACCGTAACGTGGGATAATTTCCTGTGTAAGTTTGTTCACTGCTGTTCGGGCGTTCTCTTTGCTGCACGGGAAAGCCTCAATCCACCGTGAAAATTTGTCAATCATGACCAAAAGGTATTTGAACGGGCCCTGCTTTGGCATGTGAGTGAAGTCGATCTGCCATTCTTGGAAAGGCGTGTCGGGTATGGGAAGGTGCTGATGTACCGCGCCTGGTTTAGATAGATTATTCTGGGCGCACGTTAAACACTTGTCCAGAATGTTGTGTGCGTCTGTGTGCAAATTATTGATGCAGAATGTTCTGTTCATATCTTCCACTACCCCTCTTCGGCCGCGATGAGTGGGACCATGGAACTCGCGGACGAGAAAGGGAGTACAGTGACGAGGTAAACAAAGACGGCCCTGTGCGTCAAGCAAAACGCCACTCTTCTCTGTCGCGCCCTGGGCGTCCCAGAACTGCGTATCTGCCACAGAGGCCGAGGCCTGGATAGAAATGAGATCTATGTCAGGTAAGACAGCGCTAACCATGCGATCAGTAGAAACTAAAGCGCAATTAAAGCTTGGAGGCAGGACACCGGATGCGGCTGCAGCTTTAGCGACTCGATCAGCGAATGAATTGCCCTTTACTTCAAATGAGTCCCCTCTTGCGTGCGCGCGTGTCTTAACAATGGCCAACGTGCACGGAAGGAGACAGGCGGTGATTAAATCAGTAACAAGTGAAGAATGAGAAATGGGCTTACCGTCGGCTGTCGTAAACCCCCGAGACGCCCAATTGCGGCCGAAGTCGTGCGCCACGCCGAAAGCGTAGCGTGAGTCGGTGTAAATAGTAACGTCTGTGTCTTGAGCCAAAATACATGCGCGAGTCAAAGCATAGAGCTCCGCAGCCTGAGCAGAAGAAAAAGGCAAAGAATGAGCTTCAACAATTTCATCAGGGAGGCGACAAACAGAGTAACCACACAGGAACACACCATCCGCAGGGCGGGAACAGGAACCATCTACAAAAAGAGAATCGCCTGTAGAAAGAGGGGTGGAGTGTAAGTCTGGGCGGATGCTAGTCTCAAAAACGATATTAGAAAGACAGTCATGTGAGTCAAACGCAACATCGTCATCCTGTGAGTTAAGAAGACGCTGAAGAGCGTGGGCGACAGAATCAAACGACGAGGAGGGCTTAACAGTGAGATGCTCTGTGGCCAAAAGAATAAACTCATAGCCAGAGCGACGCTGAGCAGACAAATGCTGAGTGCTAAGATTCCGCAGAATGTACACGACGTCATGTGAAGTGTGTAAAATGAGCGGATGCGACAAAACAAGTTTTCAGCGTCCGTGACCATGAGAGCACACGCAGCAACAGCCCTAAGACAGCCAGGAAGCCCTTGTGCCACAGCGTCAAGAGTTTTAGACAGAAACGCGCAAGGTCGCATGCCCCCCCCGTGCTCCTGAGCCAGCACCCCAGAGGCGGTCCCCCTCTGATTGCACACATACAGGTGAAACGGCAAACGATAGTTCGGCAGCCCGAGAGCAGGGGCGGAGCACAAAGCTTGCTTCAGAGCCTTGAAGGCCGTTAGCATGTCCTCAGTCCAGACCAGGGGCTGAGTCAAAGGATCTGAGTGACTTATAGCTGAACGCAAACACTTGTCATAGATTGAACAGTCAGGGATCCATTGACGACAGTAATTGATGAGGCCCAGAAATGCCATGAGAGCGTGCTTGGTTGCAGGTACCTGAGTGTCCATAATGACTTGAACGCGTTCCGGGCTAAGCCTCCTGGAACCCTGGGAGAGGTCATGTCCCAAGTAGCGAACAGTTGTGAGGCAAAACTGCAACTTCGTGCGGGAGACCTTGAAACCCTTCTGCGCCAGGAGTGTGAGGAGAAACAATGTGGCGGCAGCACAAGCGTCTTGATCCTCCGCCGTTACCAGAAGATCATCCGCGTACTGGAGCACCGTGGAGCCCCGGGGAAGACAGAGATCAGCCAGCGCGTCCCGCAATACGGCAGTGAAGACCGCCGGTGAATCAATGAAACCCTGTGGCAACCGCGTCCACGTGTATTGTCTTCCCCTGTGTGTGAAAGCAAACAGGGGCTGAGTCTCATGGCCCACAGGAACACTGAAAAAGGCAGAGCACAAATCAATCACAGAGAAATAAGCATGGTCACACGGAATAGAAGACATAAGAGAAGGAACGTCAGGGACCACTGGAGCCACGGGAACGATGAGTTCATTTATTTTACGTAGATCTTGAGTGAGGCGCCATGTGCCATCCGGTTTTGGGACCGGGTTCACTGGGGTGTTATACGGGCTGACACAAGGAACCACGACACCTTGCTGCAAAAGAGATTTTAGAATATTGTCAATACCATCGAGCTTACTAGGAGACAGAGGGTATTGTTTAACATAAACAGGTGTAGAGTGTTTAATAACAGCTTCATACGGAGAGCAGCTCACAGAGCCCACATCGTCCTTATGATCCGCCCACAGGGTGTTAGGAAGAGCAGAGAGAACAGGGGAAAGAGCTTGGGACGTACAAGCAGCGTTCAGAATGTTATGTGGCAGCACAGAACTGGATAGAGCAAAAACATCAGGCGGAGCACCGTCCGGAGTATCAACAATCATGTGTGAGCCGCTAAAGGAGATCGAGAGTCCGAGAAGACTCATGAGGTCGCGACCTAAAAGATTAAAAGGGCACTCTGGCATAAAAATGAAAGAGTGTGAAAAACGCAATGAAGGGTCCAGAGTGCAGATGACAGGTAAGGGTGGTGTACAACTAGAGTCAAAAGGAACCCCTTCTATCCCCACAGAGCTAACAAACCGTGTAGATAAAGGACCCTCATAATCCCTCCCTACTGAGGACATAGTGGCCCCAGTATCAAGTATAAACGGATACTCCCTTCCTGCCAAACACAGAGGCACAAGAGGGAGCTCCGCGTTACGAGGAGAGCTAAAAGAGAGATTTAACATGGCAACGGCTGTGGATTCCGTACCCTGGGGGCAGCCCTATAGCGGGGCGTGATAGCGCTGGTCCTGTCCGTTATTCTGCCGATAGCCCTTAGGTCCGGGATTCTGGCCTTGCAACACATCCCCTAATTCTCCCGTCCTACTCTGCTCATCCCTCCGCCGCGCATAGCATTCCCTCATCCAGTGGCCCTCCTTTCCACAATAGTGGCACCTGCCTGTTTTCTTCCGGTTCCCACCCGACCATGTGCGAGGCCCGGTGCGTGTTTTGTCATTATTATGACGATACGACCCGGGGCCCTGTGGGGCCACAGATAAACATGCTTTATTAGTCTTACAATCTAACAACCCATCACTTTCCATTGTCCTCAACCGTTCACCCGCTTGGCAAAGGACCAAATGAGTCCTATCGCTCAAGTGATGTTTCAAAACGTTCTGAACCTCAGGGCGGCAGTTAGATAAAAAGGTGGACAGGAACATTGGATTGGGTTGAGTCATGTCCAATTCTAACCCACCCAGGTGCTGCCAAACTTCACCAAAACGTTTCCAAAAGGCCGACGTCACTTCTGACTTTTCCTGTTTACAGTTAGTAACCTGCGACAGATCACGGTTCGCTTGTTTCATAGCCAGTAAATACCTAGTTAACTGCTCACGCAGGAGCTGCAAAGCATTCGGTGTGTCCCTCCAAAAAAATGTCGACACGGTGCGCTGACGCGGACGGCCACCTTCCTGAGCCGGAGCTATTTCTTCCTTTATATTCATAGCGACGTCATTTCTAGGTTGCAACACATCGACTATTTCGAGCAAACGCTCCTCATCATATAATCTGTGTCAACTGATGAGGTGTTCAAGTGTGCGAGCTGATCTGAACAGAGCTGCCAGACATACACATACAGAGGGCTTCCAAACCCATACTGCACACCGCACATTTCACTTACTTCAATAGTTAGTCCATCTGGAGTGGATGTGAGATTTACTTCTAATTTGCACATTAAATCATGTGCTAACAAATTTACTGGACATGTATATGAGATGAGGAATGAGTGGGACGTAACTATTCCTCCCTTGCTTTACATGGGAGGTTAACTGAGAAAGTTTTGGTTTTGGAATAGCCTTTAAAACAGGTCTCGGGGTGTAAACACCCTTTGATTTATCCCATACCTTCTTCATGTCAAACCATTTATCATACCCTGCGCGCATATAAGGGCGGTCCCAATCCGGATCGCCTAAGCTTTCATAAATCATACGGTGCGCTGAAGCAAGAAAGCCTGGATTAAACGTCCCATCACGGGGATACGATGGAATCTGAGGATTTGCCTCCGTCCACCCAGCCAAATTGTCCAGCCACGGCGTAACGTAATAGCCTAAACCACACTTATTCATCCATTCCGCCGGGGTGTCTGTGACCTCAGGTTTAGGATACGAGCCCCCCATCGTACATTAAAGCAAACGGATCTGAACAGAAACAAACAGCAGATATTTATCTAAATTTCTATAGCACGCTCTTCCTGGACTCGAACCAGGGAAAACAAAGCCCTCCTTAGGGCACTACACAAATTTCTATAGCGCGCTCTTCCTGGACTCGAACCAGGGAAAACAAAGCCCTCCTTAGGGCACTACGGAACTACTTCCAACCAGGTAGTCAATCAAACATGTCTTACCTGATTGAGAGTATCACGTCGGGGTCACCAAATTGTTAAGATTGCGCTGCGTGCTGTTCAGATGCGTTACCAGGAGATCTCCGAGGACAAGAAGAGAGCGAACCACATGAGTTAAATCAATCTGGTTTATTCTCGGCGTGTCCTGACACACAGCTGCATCAGGGCGTTTATATACACTTCATAGGGAGTATCAGCAGTGGAAAGTTATGGAATGTGTTTTGCACACTCAGTATCAAGGTCACACAGGAGTTATGCACAGTTCAACAAGATGTTTCACACAAAAACATAGACAAAATCAGAATATGAAACGGGAACAGAACATATGAAAAGTACAAAATGTACAGAGCAGCGCGTATTATCTCTGGCCTAAAGTTAACCCTAAACTGCTACACTACACGACAGTCACCCTTGGGCCGCGCATTTACAAGAGTAGGTTTAGGAGTATTCAGGATTATATTCTTACAAAAGTTTTAGTTGTCGGAGATTTTAATATTCACTTCGATAACCCAGAAGACCCTTTAAAAACAGTGTTTGTGTCCATCTTAGATTCAGTCGGGATTAAGCAGAATGTCATAGGACCGACCCATAATGGTGGTCACACCCTTGATCTAATACTAACATTCAGATTAAACGTAGACAATATAGTCATACTTCCACAGTCTGAAGTTATCTCAGATCATTATCTCATCTCATTCAAACTATGTCTGAGTAATAATATATGCACCTCACCACACTACTGTATTAAACGTACTTTCATGTCAACTACTGCACAGAGCTTTATAAATGATCTCCCAGAGCTGTCAACTTTGATTGGGTCACTGTCAGCCCCTGCAGAACTTGATCAGGCAACTGAATGCTTAGAGTCAACATTCCGCCATACTTTAGATAATGTAGCTCCTCTAAAAAGGAAAATGGTCAGAGACAAAAAATTAGCACCCTGGTATAATGATGACACTCGCACATTAAAACAGACCACTCGAAAATTGGAACGTAAATGGTGTCAAACAAAATTGGTAGTGTTCAAAATAGCTTGGAAGGAGAGCTTCCTGAAGTATAGAAAAGCTCTTAGTGCTGCGAGATCAACATATCTCTCCTCCCTAATAGAAGATAACAAAAATAATCCTAGATTCCTATTTAATACTGTAGCAAAATTTACCAGGAATAAGTCCACTATCGACACATGCACACCTGCAGTATGTAGTAGCAACGACTTCATGAATTTTTTTAATGACAAAATTGAGAATATCCGACAAAAAATTCAAACTACTAATTTAAGGTCAGACAATGAAAGTGACCTTGTAGTTAGCAATATAACTGTATCGGATCATCAGTTAGAATGTTTTACTCCCCTAAAAGAAACTGAATTACTTTCATTAATCTCTACATCAAAAGCCTCAACTTGCATACTAGATCCCTTGCCTACACATCTATTCAAACAGATAATGCCTGGAGTAATTGAACCGCTTCTAAAAATAATAAATTCTTCTCATATGATTGGCTATGTACCCAAATCCTTTAAACTAGCAGTTATCAAACCCCTGATTAAAAAACCTGACCTTGATCCCTGTCAGCTGTCCAATTATCGGCCAATATCAAACCTCCCCTTTATCTCCAAGATCCTTGAAAAAGCTGTGGCACAGCAGTTATGCTCATATTTACATAGGAATAACATCCATGAAATGTATCAGTCAGGATTTAGACCTCATCATAGCACAGAGACAGCACTGGTTAAAGTAGTAAACGACCTACTGTTGGCGTCTGATCAGGGCTGTGTCTCGCTACTTGTGTTGCTTGACCTTAGTGCTGCATTTGATACCATTGATCATTCCATTCTTCTGGATAGACTAGAAAATGTTGTGGGAGTTAAGGGACTGGCCCTCTCCTGGCTCAGGTCTTATCTAACTGATTGTTATCAGTATGTTGATAAAAATGGTGATATTTCTAGACGTACCGAGGTAAAGTTTGGTGTTCCACAAGGTTCTGTCTTGGGTCCACTGCTTTTTTCTCTATATATGTTACCTCGGGGTGATATTATTCGTAAACATTGTATTAGTTTCCACTGTTATGCTGATGACACACAGTTGTATGTCTCTGCAAAACCTGATGAGAGACACCAGCTTAATAGAACTGAGGAATGTGTTAAGGACATTAGACACTGGATGCTTATTAATTTCCTTCTGCTTAACTCTGACAAGACTGAAGTACTTGTGCTAGGACCACATACAGCTAGAAGTAAGTTTTCTGATTACACAGTGACTCTGGATGGCCTTTCTGTTTCTTCACGTGCAGCAGTAAAAGACCTCGGAGTGATTATTGACCCCAGTCTTTCATTCGAAACTCACATTGATAACATCACCCGGATAGCTTTCTTTCATCTCAGAAATATTGCAAAGATAAGAAATTTAATGTCATTGCATGACGCAGAAAAACTAGTCCATGCTTTCGTTACCTCCAGGTTGGATTATTGTAATGCCTTACTGTCTGGATGTTCCAATAAGTGCATAAATAAGCTCCAGTTAGTTCAAAATGCAGCAGCAAGAGTCCTTACTAGAACTAGAAAATATGACCACATCACGCCTGTCTTATCCACACTGCATTGGCTCCCAATCAAATTTCGTATTGATTATAAAATACTACTATTGGCCTTTAAAGCACTAAATGGTCTCGCACCACAGTACCTGAGTGAACTTCTGCTCCTCTATGACCCGCCACGCCTACTTAGATCAAAAGGTGCAGGCTATCTGCTGGTACCTCGTATAGTGAAGGCTACATCAGGGGGCAGAGCCTTTTCTTACAAAGCCCCACAGTTATGGAACAGCCTTCCAAGTAATGTTCAGGAATCAGACACAGTCTCAGCATTTAAGTCTAGGCTGAAAACATATCTGTTTAGTCAAGCCTTTTGTTAATGTGTTTATGAGGTAAAGGTGTAGATCTAGAGGATCCTCAGACATAGAGTGTTTTGGTAAACTGGGATGTATGGATGCTGTCAGTCCCCACTCGCTTGCTCACTCGAGTTTGTTGACGGTGTAGTGGCTGGCTGCTTTATGTCCCAGGGCTCCCTCATGCCTGTGTTACCTTCTGGCTCTCTCCTTTTAGTTATGCTGTCTTAGTTAGTTGCCGGAGTCCCTGCTTGTACTCGGTGCAATATGTATACTGCTCCTACTTATTCAGGTGACATTGGGCATACCTAACAACCTGTGTTTTCTTTCCCTCCCCCCTCCCCCACCCCAAATCTGTCCCTCTGAGTTACATGGAGTCAACAGGAAATCTTTTGGTGGAGAGGGTGGAGACCTCGACTGGCTATCGTAGCCTGCAGGGAATCGGCCGTCAGACTTCTGTCGCATGTCCCAGACCCGGTGAAATGTAACTGAATTGTCTTGGCCAGCCCTAAGGGTCCCATCTGCATCTCATCATTGCTGAGGAGTGTGCTCCCATCACCCAATCAAGCATCCAGCCAGAGCAGGTCATGATATATTTTTTACCATATTAACATGCCATTGTTGTGTGTTATGCCTGATGTCAAGACTCTCGTCTCTGCGAGCCTACCACACAGATTTAATACTTGTCATTTTTAGGGCATACCTAACAACATGTGTTTTCTTTCTCTCTCTCTTCCCCCCCAATCTATCCCTCTGAGTTACATGTTGGTCCTGGGATTGAGATGCTGGCCTCTTCTGCCCCTTGGACCTGCTTGATCCATCATGGTGCCCTGTGTCTGGTCGGAGTTTTATCGCATCGCTCCTGTGAAGGACGGCCCCATGAGGATATTTGAGGGTTATACCTGGAGGATGCGCTTGACTCTTACAGTAATGCTTTTATGGCTGAGGACTACAGTTGTCTTGCTAACTTTAGGACTGCAGTTATCATGAACAGTTTTGCACTCAATTTTCCATCAATGAAGAGTTATAACATCAATGAAACTGTCCTCATGTTAAAACTGTTAATATTATAGTCAGGCTGTCTGTTGTTGCCCAAATGAGGATGGGTTCCCTTTTGAGTCTGGTTCCTCTCGAGGTTTCTTCCTCATGTCGTCTGAGGGAGTTTTTCCTTGCCACCGTCGCCACAGGCTTGCTCATTGGGGATAGATTAGGGATAGATTAGGGGATAGATTAGGGATAAAATTAGCTCATGTTTTAAGTTGTTCTAATTCTGTAAAGCTGCTTTGCGACAATGTTTATTGTTAAAAGCGCTATACAAATAAACTTGACTTGACCCTGTAGACCCTTTCTGTTTTGTGCTACAATGTGAAGGGGGGGCAATTACTGTTATTTATTTTTTACTAAAATCATCGTATCTCTGCAACCATAAAATATTGTTTTCCCAAAATTCCAAACCCTATGACCTTCTTGCGGTGTCCCTTTACAGAGAGCTGATTTTAAGGTGAATTGAGCCTGTTTGAAATTTTAAGGTAAAGTCCCTACAATAATCATGGAATTGGTGTGAAGGAAAAGGCCATTGCAAGATTAATTTATAATTTATCACTTTGTGAGAAACTTCCCTGTGTATTTTTGAATCTTGTCGTTGCCTTTTTGTCCACTGAAACAGCTGCGACGTTATATTGTATCTAAAAGCATGATTTCTATATAAAATGAATGGACACACCATCCTGTTATCTCTCTCAACTAACTCATCGGGGTTTTTCTGTATTTATAGACTCTGAATGAGATTCTCTCACAACATGAGCAAAATGTACGCTGTTCAATTAATACTGTATCTTCAGCTACTATTAACACATCATATCCATCTTCCATCAAATATTGCCTGGAAACACAATAAACTCTCTCAACAACCTCTCTCTTCTCCTTTGGGTATTTCACCCGAGTGTGCTATAGCCAAAACAGCTGGAGCATCTGTGTCTACTGTTGTACAAAAAGCAGCTCCTCCTTCTTCAAATGCTGCATCAAACACAAACAGCTTTTACACCCTCTCCTTCAACTACAGCATCGGGGTTCTAATAAAAAAATTAATTGCAGTAACTGATTCTGCAGTGCCAAATACATTACTGTTTCTGAAATGTGATCAGGAAATTTTACTGGATCACAGTAGATACGGTATATATTGGGGCACGTGCCCCAGTAAAATGGGTCTGGCGAGCCAATGGACAACTTATAAATTCAAGCAACAGGCTAAACGCAAGCTTAACACTTACTGTGCGGTGAGCTCTTTGGGATGGCACTTCTGACTTTTGTTTCCAGATCGTAGGAACTGCTCCGCATACCAGACATCGCTCAGATCCTTCAATGTGACTCTACTGTACCTCACAAATTTATCTTTTACAAAATGTATGGAGCAGACACCAAACCGTCCTGTCAGCTTGAAGTTACCTCTCTTTGTTGGTACAAATCAAACCCATTCATTCTGCAAGTGCCCTGCCGACTTTGGGCTACAATGGATCAAAATTCTTCTTTTTTAATCGGCTACACCTGAACAGCCTTGAAGGACACACCCCTTAGGAGGCATGCTTTGGTTTTAGTTTTGTTGCAGAATTTTAAAAAAAGTTTAAAATGTGCTACACTTTGTAAAGCAGATGAAGCCGGAAATGCCACGAACTTTCAAGCATTTTGCATATGACATCACTTCTTTGAATGAACAGTAACTTACCAGGAACGCATTCGTGTAATGGCGGATTCAAAGAGCCAAACTTTACCAACTAAACAGAACATGTTCCCGGTCTTGTATTAAGATACAATTGAGGCAGTAAACTATTTAACATGTCTAGTTTTATAAGGTATAATTTCCAGGGGTAATGTAATTTTCATAAGATGAGCACTTTAACGGAAACAAAGGGTTTGGGACATGACAGCGTGCTTGACCAAAAGGGCCCTGTAGTTGAGACAATCTGTGTACACTGCAAAAAATTATCTCTTGTTGAGAGAAAATATCTTTAATATGGGTGAATATATCTATTATTTCTTATTAGAAGTTTACTAGAACTCAAATAGAAGATTATTTAGCTTACTTTGAGCCGTTTTTACTAATTTCAAGCCTTAAATTTTCTTATTCTACTGGCAGATAATTTTGCTTCTTTCTAGAATTGAATGCTTAAAATGAGCAAAATTATCTCCCAAAAGAATAAGAAAATTTAAGGCTTGAAATGAGTAAAAACGTCTCAAATGCCGCTTTTCCACTACAAACGCGGCTGAGTCGGGCTGAGCCGTGCCGTGCTGAGTCGGGCTGAGCGGGGCTGTTGGAGTTGCAGTTCGACTACAACCGCGCTGAACCGTGCTGGCTGGAAGTGGGTGGACACATTGGGTGGAGTTAGCGAAAGTGGGTGGACGTCAGGTGATGTCGTTAAGCAGCGCAAACAGTGACATCAGTGAGCTTTTAAGCGGTAGTCTCACGACCCGGAGAGTAAACAATAAACATGGAGGACATGGAGTCGTTAGTGTTGCTGGTCTTGGTTCTGTGGCTTGTTGTCACCGACAACGCTGACAGATACTGGCAAGAGCGTATAGATGAGGCGAGGCGCATAAGGCTTCAGAAATTCTCGTAATTCGTAATTCTCCTTCCGGGTTTGCGGTGTTTACAGATCCCAGCACGCTCGCGGGGCGTGTGTGGGCATGTGAGGACACTCCTCCTCACCAATCAGTGCACAGGGGAGTGTCTGCTCACGCCCCCAGCCTCAGTCGGCACGGTTTGGCTCGCTTCAGCCCCACTCCAAAACGGTGCGAGTTTTAGGGGCTAAGCAGGGCTGAAGCGAGCTGAGTCGTGCCGGTTTTTGGTAGTCGAAACGCGAGCCGTGTCGGGCTGAAGTGAGCTGAAGTGAGCTGAAGTGAGCTGAAAAAGGGTAGTGGAAAAGGGCCAAAAGTAAGCTAAATAATCTTATTTGAGTTCTACTAAACTTCTAATAAGAAATAATAGATAAATTCACCCATATTAAAGATATTTTTTCTCAACAAGATATCATTTTTTGCAGTCTATATTACAGGCTGCAAACAAAGGCTCTACAGAGATTTGAGCTCACATCACTAGAGTCAAAGTTCACAGTGCTAACCATTACACCATGGAACAGAGGGCAAGTTGTTTTCACCACCAAATTACTGGCATATACTGACAGCGACCTGGCAAAAAAAAAAAAATCATCAAACAGACCCTTGGTCAAAGGCTTAAATAAACACACACCACAATGCCAAAACTGAACCAGGGACCTTTAGATCTTCAGTCTAACGCTCTCCCTACTGAGCTATTTCAGCAAGAGTGAGTACCAGCTGTGTAGTCATGTCCCCGATATAAACATTAGTAGTTGCTAAATCCAATCAGTAAGGTCTCATGATATTCCTTTTTAACCAAAATCTAATGAAATATAAAGTGATTAAAATAATAGATAGTATCATCTGGAAGTATGACATATGTAATGTGCTAATTGATTAATGAAACTCTTTTATGTTGTTGGCAATTTGTTTTATTCTAAGCGTGTTTTTAATTAAATGAACAAAAGTTCACATGAAAGAATGAGCAAATAATAAGCTAAATAATGAGGTAAATGTGTTCTCTGTGCTCGCTCATTTCACTGTTACCCCCCAATCATGCAGTCTTGATTATTTCACTGTTATCCACAGTGCCAATTGGGTAATGATCTCCCTTATAAGTGGACACACACACAGAGAGAGAGAGAGAGAGAGAGGTTTTGATAGCCAGATCCACTCTGTGGGTCATAGAAGTGTTCCTGTAATATTAAAAACAATAAATTGTAGCGTAAGTTCAGAACATATTACTACTACAAAAATTGACGTACAAGCTTTTCATTTACAAACTTACATATCCATTGTCTGAGTATGGCTCTCTGAGGCTGGGAAATAGAGAGATGATGCCTAAAGCATATTTACTTCGCACAGAGACAGGTGGGCTCCTCCTGAAACATAAACATGACATTACTACTACATTTCCTTCAGTTTAAAAGATACAAATTTTTACTATTGTTAGCTTCAGTGAGTTTTAGTCTTTCTCAAATTGTTAGTTTTTGTATAATGTTTTAGCCATTTAATATCTATTTCTATCATAGAAAAAATGAAGTAATAAATTGCTTTCCTAATATGCAATGTCGTAAAATGAGTGTGCTCTTTTTAAAATAATTTCTATATTAAGTAAAGTAGAAATATGGACATTTAAGTTTTACGCATGGATTTCAACCATGTCGGCCACAAGAAGGTTTCCCAACTGTCTCCTTGTGCTATCCGTCAATGTTTTCATTTTATCATATTCGTCCAAAATAATCTGTCCACCCGGTTTAGCCTGGAGAGCATCTCTCACCATCTGAAAGATAAAGAATCAGAAAGTTAGCAATTATTCATCATCATCATTACGTCCAACAACAAAACCACAGTTTAACTGCACAATATCTTTGTGTCTGATATTTGATAACTAATATCATTTGTTACAAAAGCTGCATACCTCTTTTGCCGATTCTCGTTCAGCATGGGTTCTCTTCCCTCCGTTTGTCTGAACAATCACTGTTGCATCTGATGAATCAGAGGATGCTGGCAAGGAGTCTCCTGACACTGACACAGATGAGTTGTCTGACATGGTTGATTCCAACGAAGTATATGATAGATCATGTTGAAGCACAACCGTAAACGGTTAAAAAAATGTATACACAAAATGAAAAAATAAGTAGTTCTCCACAATATTCATTATTGATGATCCACTCCCTCCCTAACAAGGCTGAGTCTCACCTGTTGACTTTTCAGTTGTCACCCTAACAGTAAGGTTCCCTGCTTGCAAAAGCTCCTCAAACACATCTGCATCGACTTCTGTCCCTGATTCATCTGTCAAGTGCAGCTCAGTCTCAACTGGAAGATCTAGCTTTTGAATGACTGATAAAAATATTAGATTTAGAGCAATGAAAAATTGCAATAAGAGCATTACCAGAAATTTGCTAAGCTTGTTTTTCAACATTTTAGGTCAACTTCTAAAAGTACTTTTTGGTTTCTTCACAGGGCATTACCATTAGCTATCATAAACACAACTCCACAATATAAGACATGTAAATATCACATACATTCAACAGGTATTATAGCAAGTAGTCAATTAACACAAACATTCTGGGCTGCATGAAAAATGATGCCAACCTTTCTGAAGAAATGTGTTGAAGTCATTATAGCCATCTTCAGTCTCAGCCACTTTGACATACTTCTGCGTTTCTCCAAATCTCACCTTCACCAACATGATTAACTATGAAGAAAAAAAGAAGAGAATACATCCACACTGTGCCATAATTTACAGTATGTTCACCATGGATGTGTAGAGAGAGGAGAATTTTTGCCTGGCTTTAATCGCCTGAGTTCGACTGTTGGAGTATTTGTTTTGATTTTTAGCGTTACTCACGAGTAAAGGCATAAACATGATAGCGACGTTATTGTTTATATGCATAGATAGCTACACACTGTGTAACTTAAGTTAAATAAGCTCATTTCGCATTTCAGACGTTTATTATTATGGCAGCAGCTGAGGGTGTGTGTGACTCCAGTGTTAGCTCCAGCTAAGGTTAGATTGAGAAGGACTTGGTGTGGCTGGTGTGGTGGCCTAGTGTGTGTGTGTGTATTCCTCCAGCAGCAACATGCCACCCGGCTCTCAGAGCTTGCCAGGCTTTCAGTAGCTGCCCCTCGGCAAGCAGGAACTCAACCCCCCGGTCCATCCCCGGCTCTCCATAGCTTGACACTCAGCTGCCATGACATTTTGCCATGTAAAGCCAACAACGTCATTCATCAAGACTAGATCATAGCTATTTTTTTTCCCAATTGATTTTTCCGACAGAGAATGTTCGCTAACGCGATGCCTGGTGCATGTGCTACATCACTTTAGCTAGCTTAAACCCCTCACAAAAAATGTGCAGTTGTACATATATACCACATTATCCAAACGTGTATACTTACGTCAAGCAAACTGCGTATATTCATCGACACTCTTGTGCAAAAGGAACATTAATGTACCCATCAAAAAATAACATATAATAGTCATGCTAACCTTAACATGGGACTTGCCTAGTCACAATGTTAGCTGCAGCCGGGACTCCCTGCTACTTATTTTCGGCACAATGCTACTGCATAGAAAGTATTATTAAATAGACATAATACCTTTGATTTATGCACACATTCACATATGCAGGTGAAATGGGGAAATAGTCTATCCTCTCCCTTCAGTGTCGGTAATGGAGTGAGACAAGGGGGACTTCTATCCCCTGCTCTGTTCAACCTTTACATGGACAGTTTGTCCAAACAACTGGGTATGTGTAAGACAGGATGCCTGATAGGGAATACTGTCTTAAACTATCTGATGTATGCAGATGATCTGGCTATTATGTCACCCAGCACTGTTGGGTTTCAGCAGCTCCTGAATATATGCTCTGAGTATGGTGTTGAGTTTGATGTACAGTATAATGCAAAAAAGAGTGTTGTGCTGATATGTAGGACCAAGGAGGATCATAAAGTGTCCTTTCCAACGTTTTACCTTTCAGGACAATTATTATGTGTATCAAGCTGTATAAAATATCTTGGGCACATCATCACTGACAAGTTGGAAGATGATGATGATATGTATAGGCAGAGACGAATGTTGTATGTTCAAGCAAACATGTTAGTAAGAAAATTTCACTACTGTTCTGATGATGTGAAAATAAGCTTGTTTCGTGCCTATTGTACCCCTGTGTATGCAGCCCCATTATGGGCTAGTTACAAAAAAGAGACTCTTCGTAAACTCCAGGTAGCATATAATGACTGTCTGAGGATATTGCTGAAAAAGCCCAGGAGTTGCAGTGCTAGTAAACTGTTTTGTGATTCAGGTCTAAGCTCTTTACAGGCTCTCTTGAGGAACCTAATGTTTAAGTTCATGTTTCGGCTGGATAAGTCTCAAAACTGTATTATAATGACTCTCACAAGCCCTAGATGTAGCTCTGTCAGATATCAGTCATATTTGTGGAAACATTGGTATGGATGACTGTCATGACTGAAAATATGTTTGTATGTATCTGGGTTTTTTTTTTATGTATGTGTATGTCTTGTTATTGGGCCTAGAGCCTGTAATAAAGTTTAATAATAAATTACACAAAGACACTTGGTACAGTCGAAGGAAGTGAAGAGAAAACTGTCATCCACTGTCCCTGCTTGGAGTCGTCCCGCTCTTTAGGCAAACACGTCACAGATATGTTGGAATACTGGCAGCAACTAAGTTGCTTAGATTTAACTCCCCGGATTAACACCAACTCTTTTGAGCAACTAACTCTCACGTAGTTGAATTAGACTAAACAAGTGTTGAATTGACACTGTATTTTTAACAAACAGCACCAACACTGGAAATCTAACACTTTTGATTTTGCTGTGTAACTACTGCAAGCCCCCCAAACTGCCCTTCCTGGCCTACTCGTTGCTCTCTGGAACCATGCCTGAGTTTCCATTGGTTGTTTGTTTATTTTCAAGTGAGCGATTGCCCAGAAGCGGATTTTATTCTGGGGGAGTGTATTCTGACTCCCATTTGTATGAATACCAGTTGGTAATCTTCAAGAGTTTTGCCACTAAAACAACCCAATCTCCTCACATGGCATGCTTCTCACACTTTTGGAGCATGCCTCAGGAAGCATTTGTTGCTTCATTGTTCAATGAGCCCAGTTGGGTGGAAGGTGGTGAAAAGTGCCTTTTCAGGACAGCAGCTTGCTTTTCACCAGCAGGTTGAAGAATACAAGCAGGTAAGTACCATATTTTCACTTTGTAAAAGCTGTCTCAGCTGACTTTGCACATGAGCGAGAGTTAGAATTTCATAGTGGATGGTGTGAATATGACAACCCTGTTGAAAAATGTGAGTTGGAGATATTGAGGTCAGTCAGCAATTCAAGAAATAAAGCCAAGCAAACTGAAAGGAATCTGTGATAGCTCACCTTCGGAGCTCATCAGAGGAGCATATCAGCAGAAAAGTAATGTGCAGGTAGTTGATTTGGTCATTGTTGCAAAAAGAGCCAAGGTTGTGGGTTTAATCCAAATAGTGGCTGTTTTCACAGATGTGCTGCTTTGAATGTGGCGAAAGAAATTTGATCTTGACTTGGCTAAAAGTGCAGATGGTTCAGATGATTTGCAAGATGACAAGAAAGTTTTTCTCTCTAAAATGCAAGCGACATGGTAGATGCTGTTTTGGAGAATGTGGGCATTGATCCCACTACCTCTTACATGCGCCTACTGTGTCTCACTGTTACCGCTAAAGTAAGCCCAAAGTAAGCCCACAGTGGCCAATCAGGTCCGACATGGGCTTACTTTTGACCAATGAGGTTGCCTCCCATGGGCTTACTTTGGGCCAGTGGGCTTACTTTTGACCAATGAGGTTGCCTCCCATGGGCTTACTTTAGGCCCTGCCCGCTCTTTCTCTTCTCATTCGTGATCGGAACATCACAGCGATTCAACGAGGTAAGTGGACTTGCATTTCTCCTAGGTAAATGTATATGTAACTTTGAGATTTTTGGTGGATGATACGGAGAAATGTAATCGCTACTGATTCTTGATTTTACATAAAATGCTGAGCGTAAAATTCGTAAAGTTTCGTGATACACGGTGTTGTTCTTCTGCCTGTGGTAATTGACTACCATTAACGTAGGTGGCTGTAAAGGAAATCTCTTACTTATACGAAAAGATATTAAACCCAAACGGTTTAAAATTTGTTGTTGTGCTTCATTTCTGGTGAAAACGGGTTAAATGGTCAAACAAACAGCCTGCCCACCTGAAATCTGGCTTACTTGTATGAGGAAGGGGGAAATTACCGCATTTGTTTAATCAGACTAAACCGATTAAATGTAAAAGGCAAACTGCGTACTGAAATGTATTTGTATGTACTCAAAACGGTTTATTTGTTTTAAAACCGACCATGGTTTAGCCGATTCAATGAGGAATGTGCAGATGTAAAGACTGTAAACAGTGCTACCAAATGTCGAGTAAACAGAAGAATATGTGACGTTGATGTATGCTCTAGTATATTCCGTCATATTAATGTCTCAAGCAGTTTGAATATCGAAAATAGCAGATTTTATTTTATTCATGTTAAAAAAGAAACAGTCTTTACAGTCGCCTAATTACGAGATCTTGCGGTCATGAGGAGAAACTCATTAACGACAATGAGAAAATAAGGCTATTGTGAGAAGTTTCGGTGGTCATTATTTTCTATCACCTGTGATGGGCAATTATGTAGATGGGTCGTGTTTTTCCAACATTGCAATGCCGTCTTTTGTCCACTGCCATTAAGCATGGGGGAAGGCAATCAATGTTGTAATCCCACACTTAAATAGAATGCATGCCAGCTGGTTAAATCATTACATGATTTACTACTACCCCATACAGGTCCAGCTATTTTAAGAGTAAGGGTAGACAAGTAATCATTAGAAATTACAATAAATTAAATTACATGGCGTAATACATTTATTGTAGTATAGTATAGTTGTTTTGAAGATGACTACAGCTAACAGCCTATGTTCACTTTCTTTCAGAAAATGCATGCGTATCCAGTTTTCCGTCGGCAGTCAGCCACATCAGCCCGGCTCCTCATGGCACCCACAAGCGAGGCCAACCGCGTGGAAAACAAAGTGTCTGCAAGGGCCCAACCCAAAGAGGAGGTACTGAAGGAGGCATCCAACTTTGTCAGGAGCAATGGGGGAGATCCATCTGACCAGTTTTTGGTGTTGGCTCACTGTCTGCTACAGTTTGGTAAATACCAGGGTCAGAGATTCATTTGGCTTCTGGAGAACTCGCTTGGCTACGCATTAGCCTTGCTGCATAGCATTTCCAATGAAACAGCACTCCCAAACCCTCTGTCAGAAAATAAGCAACTGTTTCTTCAGTACACATCGCACATTAAAGAGTTGCCTGGAGAAGTGGAGAAATACGCCAAGAAGAAAGAGCTTCAGGCTCAAGCGCAGGCAACAGGAGACACAGGCTGTTTGTTGTTGGAGTTTGGAGACTTTGAGGGCCGCTCTCTGAAAGAGGTGTACGAGGACCAGAGCCACGGGGCCCAGAAACTCGTCAGGTACGTGCTACAGTCAAATGCACGGCCCAACACCAACATGGCCCTTTTCAAGGCATATATTTTGAAAAGACGGTCAGCTGAGGGTACCAGTACCAGGGAGCATCAGCCATCTCCAGCCTCCAGTGCCAGCGCCTCTTCTCCTGCCCCGTCACCTACCACCATCCAAACGGGTCCACGGACGCCTGCCTCTGTAAAAGCTCTGCTGGCATGTGGCAAACACTTGCCTCCCTCACAGCTGGCCAAAAAACTTGTGTCACCTGTGAAACCCTGTAAGTGGTTTTCAGTATTCACCAACTGTTAATATGCATGCATGCAGTATGTTGCGTTAATCATTTTGCCTTACCTTTCCGGTCTTTTTTTTTCAGCTCCAGCACCGCAATTGTCTGGCTCCAGCACTGCACATCGGCGCCCAGAACCCATTCCCCAACAGTTGCGCTTCCTCTGTGGTAAGCAAGCACCATCTTCCATACATTCATGTCTGTGTGTTGTCTCTGTGTACATTTGTCTGTGTGTAACTGTAGACCTACCTAACAATTTTACTATTTGTGCTCCAGGCCCTTCTGAGGCCGACGATGAGGAACTTGTGCGTGCCACACAAGAGTGTGAGACACAGCTGCAAACAGCAGCCACCATGCCTCCTCTAGCAGCCACCATGCCTCCTCCAACAGCCGTCATGCCTCCTCCAACAGCCGCCATGCCTCCTCCAGTAGAAGTTGCTCAGCCACAGCCACCGGTGGATCTCCCCTCTCACTGGAAGGACCATCTTCCTCCCTTCCAACAGGAGTGGATTCGCCACACACTGTTCAAGGCGAACCCAAAGACTGGGAAACCGGAGCTGGTGACCCAGCTGAAGCTGTGGTGGCATCCTCCTCAGCCCACCCTCATTCACACCCAGCCACCGGCATCACCTAATCAATTCTTCTGTCGCCCCCTGTTCCTGTGGATGCCTCACTCTGCTTGACCACGAACGGATCCAGGAAATATGGAAGGATCAGAAGAAGCACGTGGCCTGCATCCAGGACCCAGACTTCCCCCTCTACATTAAAACGGGCACCCTGAAGAAAGGCGACGTGGTGCTCAACTGCTACAGGTGTGCCCGTGGCTCCACCTCCCTGGAGTCTTTCCATCTTCACCTGACTAGGTTTATCCCAGGTATTTACTTTCTCTTTTTTTTTGGGGGGGGTACTTTATTAATAGTTTGATATGACTTCTTGTGGTGGCCCAAAGGGCGTGTCTTGGTTTTTCCGCCCTCCTGCTTTTTTTTGTGTCTTCTCAGGTGTGCAAGATGTAGCCGATTAGGCTGATGAGGGACGCGTGGGTCCACCTGATGCTCCTTCAAAATGACCTGGCTCTTTTTTCTACGTAGGAGAGAGCAGCGAGGGCAAGACGACGTCCTTCTCAGTGCCTCCCGTTCAATCTTGAGCGGCGTGCCTCTTTGAAGGACTTTAAAGTTCATATTCTGGCTTTTGTTTTGTTTCACTCTTTGGTTGAATTTGTAGCGCTGGCTTTGAAAAGTAAAATAAGTGAACTGGCTCCATGCCTCCTCTACATTATTTCTCACTTGTGATGTGAGCGTAACACTCCTTTTGTAATGTATGTCTGGTTGTAATGGAAATTGTGTTATAACAGGAGGAGCATGGCATATAATTCTGTGACCTGGGGTCCTGACTTTTTTGTGTTCATGTATTTATCCATCAGGAACCAGTGCCAGCGCCTCGCATTTCCAGGCGTATCTTCTGGAAGGACTGATGCGCTGGAACGAGGACAGAATGAAGGACTCTGTTCAAGCACCCACTTCCATGCGCACCTACGGCAGTGTTCTGCAGGAGGCCGTGGATCGGCTCAGCCAAGCCGTTCTGGGAAAACGTTGGGATGAGCAGTACCGCAGTCCTGGAGTCTACACAGGTTAGCACTGATCACTTATTCAAAAAGGACAAAATTACCTCAGGCAGTGTATCATATAGTTACATTTTAATGTATTACTTGAATATGAACAATTTTCTGTTTTTCTGTTTTACTTTTCATAGGTGAATTGTTGGCCATGGAGTACCTGTACAGCCAGACTGGCATATCACTTACTCCAACGCTCCACAACCAAGAGGAGGAGGACCAGCTGGTGGAGGACATTGATGACGAGGACATTGAGGACGAAGGCTTTGAGGAGGAGACAGAGGACATCACAGTTCCTGTGCTGACTGACGATGACCATGACATTGAAAGGAGGCCCTCAACCACAAGGCGTCGGGCACATTCACCACCACCTCTACCAGAACTGCCGTCCACGTCCACGGGTGGAGGTCAGCGTCCAGTTGCTGCTGCCGCCGTTCCGTCCACGTCGGGTCAAGGACTGCACCCTGCTGCTACTGCTGCTGCCACCACTTCAGGGGCTCAGGTAAGACACTAACAGATATTTCAATTCCAAGTTAATGTTACTACATTTTACATTTACCACTACTAATGAATACTTTTTAATTTTTTTTTTATTTAGGGCGTCGTCGTTGGACCGGATGGCATTCCTGGGTGGGACAAAGTGCAAGAGCTGGCTGCTTACCTGGTGGACCTGCGAGATGCCGCCTACCTCACTGAGCCACAGGTGACCGAGGTCATCCAGCTGTGGGCGGCACTCCCAGACAGCGACAAGGAGAGGATCGACTACCAGCCACGTCACCAGGAGCGGCTGTCGTCTGGTCGATTCAAGGCACCGAAGCGGTCTGGAGTCACACCGGGTGTGAAGAGCGTCAAGCGCAGCTTGATAGATCACCCTGGGGGGCCGGCTCAGTGGCCTGGTACCAGCCGCTTGGTAGACGCCATGTGCACACGCTTGTGCACTTTGCACAAGTGCACTACCAGGAAGGCCGGTGTTTCCACTCCCAGGTGGACCAGAATTCTGGATGATTACCACCACATCCGTGACTTGATCATTGCCAGCCCACGGTTGATGGCAGATACAACAATTCAGTTGTTTCAAATCAACCAGCGGACACTTATTCAGTGGTAGGTCTCCCCCTTTTTTATTGATTTCCCTCAAATTTACACAATAATGGTCTCATAATTGTCCCATGAACACACAAATGACCCTCCCACAAACTCTCTCATTTCAGGTTTCAACAGCAGCTGAAAGGTCAGGAGATGAGTACACTCACTCAGGGACTGACTCCAGCACCCCAAATTCCCGTCGCCCCTGCCCAGCTTCCGCAGCCGCAGGAAAAACTGATCGTCCCTCCTGCATCATCTGGGCAACAACATGAATTTGTGTTCCCCCCGAATCTGGAGGGCCGGGCTCCTCTGCTACGCCCAGGCCGTCGCCCCAAAGACTGCCAAGACCGTCCAATTGCCCCCACCCCACCACCCGTTTTTCCTCTCCCTGCAACATTAGGCACCAGTGCACTGCCAGTGCCAACTCCCTTCACATTGGTACAGCTCCCAGCAATGACTGTTCCTGCACCACCTGTTCCCTTTCTCCAGCTCCCAGCTACGACTTTGGCTGCCTCAACACCTGGTGCAGCCCCATCTGTACCTGCGCCACCTCCGCCCGCTGGCCCGCCGCCTCCTCCCGCTGGCCCACCACCTCCTGTTTCACGGTACACAGAGAGGAACAGGCGTCGGCGAGCCGCTGAAGAGGCCAGTGGTAGTGCAGAGAAAAGAAAATATGTAAGGGGTGCAACATATAACATGTGTAGCCAATGTGGCAAACCCAAGACTAAAGAGTATGGGCATAGTCGCTTTGGGAGCGCGACTTTCTGTTCCCAGGCCTCAGGTGGCAAGTCTGTTGAAGAGTGGTTGGAAGAACAGAGAGCTCAAAAGTAGTTCTTCTATTGTACAATATGTATATAGTGTGTGTATAAGTTCTGCTGCTATTGCTTGTATATAGTGTGTTTGTGTGTGTGTATATACCACATATATTATGTAGTTTTTACATGTACATAGTTTTCCTGACAACCTTCCCCCTTTACTCATGCACATTTCTCCCTGTAAATTGTACATTGGTTTGTGTGAGTGATTAAATACATGCTTGGTTTTTAAACTTGATGTTTCATCTCTTGTTTTTTACTGTCCAATTTCAGATACATTAAAAGTGATTGATTGCACTCAGATGTATTTGTCTCGGCCTGTGTATCATCATAAAAAAAACCTTTATCATACAAAATACACCACATATTGTGTTACTGTCTTTGTGCACTTAACTTCACCATCAAACAACCTGAACATTAAATGGACTGACTATATGAAGATAATTATTATTGGCAAACTTTTAGTAGTAATTCTACTAATATAAGGAGAAACACCTCTCCCTATTAGGTCTACTATAAAGTTACTGTATCCTGTGTATCATCCTAAGTCAACAGTTGTAGCAGCTAAAAAAAAAACAGCATATTGTGTCTGTGCCACTTTATTATTACCATCAAACAATTAACATGAACATGGGAAAGCATTACTATTAATATACACAGTTCTTGTCACTGCTAATATAAGGTAAAGACATTTTCTTTTATTACCACCATTTGTCATAGCATTGCATTGCCATAAGTTAGAGTACAGTTAGCCATAGATAAACATTTCAAATAAACGAATGAATGCATTGGTGGAGGAGGCATCGAAGAATCCCGCGCTGCTCTTTTTATGGTGGAGGCATCGATGAATGGCGCGCTGCGCTGTTTTCTTTTTTCTTTTTATTTTTTCCACGCCGAAAATTGAGACGGAGAAGATCGACAATCCCTCCCCATGCAGGAGTCTGTCGGGAGATGAGATGTGCTGCGCTGTTCTTCATGGAGGAGGAGTCGACAAATGACGCGCTGCGCTGTTTTTTTATTTTTTTCAGAACGACAGAGAAGATCACCAGACCCCCATGTAGAAGTGTCGCGGTTTCGAATCCCGTCCGGCGCGACAACCTGCAAACTTTCAACTCAAACACAACATTAATACACTTCCACACAAAAAGCCCACAGTAGAATTTCACCAAATCCCCTTCACTCCGTTGGCGTTTATTTTCGCGATGTTTCCTGCATGCGCCGAGAGCTCAAAGATTGGGCCCCTGCCTAACTTTCATGAGATGAGCACTTGAAGAGCAATTCAGCCAAGTGAAATCCCTGATACCCCGGTCCAGATCGACCATTTAAGGATTTAAGGTAAAACTTGGGCTTGTCCGGGAGTTGAACCCGGGACCTCTCGCACCCAAAGTGAGAATCATACCCCTAGACCAACAAGCCAACCTACAGCTCAACAACAACAAAAAAAAAAAAAAAAAAAAAAAAAAAAAAAAAAAAATCCGCTTCCTTCCCAATGTGAGTTTGGAATGAAAGACTGGGGTGAATAATCACTCCGAGGTCTTTTACTGCTACACGTGAAGAAACAGAAAGGCCATCCAGAGTTACTGTGGAATCAGAAAACTTAATTCGAGCCGCATGTGGTCCCAGGACAAGTACTTCCGTTTTGTCAGAGTTAAGCAGAAGCAAATGAATAAGCATCCAGTGTCTAATGTCCTTTACACATTCCTCAATTCAGGTGCAGAAAAAGGAACCCAAACCAATTTTTCATTTATTTGCCAACTTTACAGTGTACTCGAGCATATCACACACGACGAGGAAGGGATTTTCTGATGTCACTTTCATTAGACTCGCACTTTAAGAAAGACGCACTCCAGCGACATCCCTGATACCCCAGTCCAGATCAACCATTTAAGGTAAAGCCTGGGCTCGTCGGGGAGTTGAACCCGGGACCTCTCGCACCCTAAGCGAGAATCATACCCCTAGACCAGGGGTCACCAAACTTTTTTCTCTGGGGGCCACATTGTCGTTCCTGACTGTGATGGGGGCCGGGGTCAGGTCAGCTATATCACATAGAATTGTATAACCCAGACAAATATGACCACCAGCAGGCCTCATTGTGTAGTAGAGATTACTAGCCTGGCACGGCCATCCCCACTACTATATCAACACTTGATTCCTGGCACATATTTGTTTATCTTTACTAGTGGTTTGCAAAAGTAGTAATCAAGTCTTCACACTTTGTTTTAATTTGAAATACCACTGATATTCCATTTATTTATTTTCTAATAAAAATAATATCAAAGCTGTCAAGGTAAGAAACATCTGCCTAGTTGAGGTGATTGACACTGGCAAAGGTGAGTGGAAAATTATAAATTGTAGGTAGGCCTGTTGATATTAATAATATTAATAATAATTGTATGCAGCACTTAATAAAGGTCAAATAAATAGGCCTATAAAATAAATACATTTTAAAAAACAGTGAAATTATAATAATATGAGCAATAGATCAATAGATCACAGCAGTTGTGCTGTGTCCTGCACGTCATTGCTCTCATCCATGGCCAAAGCAAAAAACTCGAATTCTGACGCTCTCTCATTCAGCTGGTCATACATGTTGTCCCCCAAATCTTCGGTTCGCCTGGTCATAGTAGGTGCGGAGAGACTCACCGCGTTGAGCGCATCCTTCTTGTCGGGACACACCTCCTCGGCCACAGCAAGCATGCATACTTTAACAAAGTCCCCATCAGTAAACGGCTTTCCATGGGTAGCTAGTAGGTGAGCTGCCTTATAGCTAGCTCGGACAGCAGCCTGGTTGATCTGGGTTTGGCAAAGGAATACATTCTGTTGTGCAGCCAGTCCGCATTTCATCCTCCAAATCCTGTCTTCTCTTGTTTGCCCTCGCAAACTAGCATACACTTTGTGGCATAGTTCGAATTACGTGGGAGCCAATGGGAGCTGAGCTCCCATTCCCTCAGGCTCCCATGAAAGAAGCAAACTTAATTTTCTGTGAAAGTCTCTCAAATACGTCATATATCACCATAATAAGCTTGAATAGCCTATATCACCATATAAATATAAATAAAACTCATTTCATTTCCGATCACCAGGCAACCATAACTTTGTATTGAACGTGTTATTAAACCGCAACATGTACGGCTGTACTTCACCACCACACCACTATGCACGCAAACTGAAATTTGCAGCGTGCGAAATCGAATGTGAAGTTAAGTCCGAAGAAGACTTGTCCTCTATCTCACAACGATCTTCCTTTGTTTAACAATATATATATATATATACACAATTTGTTTAACTATATATATATATATATATATATATGCAACACCGTGTGTGTGTCTGTGTGCGTGCGTGCATGCGCGCGCCTGTGTGTGAAAGCTGTGCACTGCAGTGCGCAAAAGTGCGCTGGTCCAGGAGAGCGAGTATGCATTGCTTTTTTTTTTTTAAATAGAGACCCCCATAGGGTCAAATTTATAATTCGAACCCTGCTTTGTGGCGGGTTTCATAGTGACGACGCAGATTATATTCTTTGAAAACCGGCACACTTTCTTTACATACAAGACAAACTGCACGGTCCTTACACTGAACGAAAAAATAATCGGTGGTCCACTGCTCTTTAAAAACTCTGCACTCTGTCAGCTTTTCGCTTACCGCTAGCCATTTTGCTGTCCTGAACACTGACAGTTCTCTGCGCGTGCGCTGCCTGTCACTGCTTGATCGCGAGCATATGACGAAAATTCGGAAAATATGAATAGTTCATTTTATAACTAAATATCAATTTTAATTGATAAAATCAACAAAATACAAGATGCAGACATGTTATTATTTGCCAAAAAGCAATTTAAAAAAATAGGCCATGACCACTTTTGGGGATTGCCTCAGAGGGCCGGTTCAAGTGATGGGGGGCTGGGGGGCCGGTCAAAGGGGGGTGGCGGGCCGGATCTGGCCCGCGGGCCGTAGTTTGGTGACCCCTGCCCTAGACCAACGAGCCAAACCATCTGAAGCAAAGGATAAATTAGGAAAAAAAATCCGTCCGCTTCTTTCTCCGCGGCAAAAGATTCGATGTCATCCTAATCCAAAGAGCCAACGATTGCGGACGAGTTTGAAGAGCTTTCGTGTCTTTTTCAAAAGACTCGGTATGAAGAACGCACGCCACTGCAGAGAATAGGATACAGTCCGTGTGGAAACAAAAGAACGGACTGGCGCAAACGATGTCACGCGTGCAGCGCCGCCGACCTGTAAATCGCTGCGAACTAATAATGGCGGCCGAGCTTTGAGTGATTTTTGGAACAGAATTGAGATGCAAAAAAGCAGTTTTCCAAATCATTTTTTGATTTATCCGGCAACTTTACAGCGTATTTGAGCACGTCACACCTTCTGATGTAACTTTCATGAGATGAGCACTTGAAGAGCAATTCAGCCAAGTGAAATCCCTGATACCCCGGTCCAGATCGACCATTTAAGGATTTAAGGTAAAACTGGGGCTTGTCCGGGAGTTGAACTCGGGACCTCTCGCACCCAAAGTGAGAATCATACCCCTAGACCAACAAGCCAACCTACAGCTCAACAACAACAAAACAAAAAAAAAAAAAAAAAAAATCCGCTTCCTTCCCAATGTGAGTTTGGAATGAAAGACTGGGGTGAATAATCACTCCGAGGTCTTTTACTGCTACACGTGAAGAAACAGAAAGGCCATCCAGAGTTACTGTGGAATCAGAAAACTTAATTCGAGCCGCATGTGGTCCCAGGACAAGTACTTCCGTTTTGTCAGAGTTAAGCAGAAGCAAATGAATAAGCATCCAGTGTCTAATGTCCTTTACACATTCCTCAATTCAGGTGCAGAAAAAGGAACCCAAACCAATTTTTCATTTATTTGCCAACTTTACAGTGTATTCGAGCACATCACACACGACGAGGAAGGGATTTTCTGATGTCACTTTCATTAGACTCGCACTTTAAGAAAGACGCACTCCAGCGACATCCCTGATACCCCAGTCCAGATCGACCATTTAAGGTAAAGCCTGGGCTCGTCGGGGAGTTGAACCCGGGACCTCTCGCACCCTAAGCGAGAATCATACCCCTAGACCAACGAGCCAAACCATCTGATGCAAAGGATAAATTAGGAAAAAAAATCCGTCCGCTTCTTTCTCCGCGGCAAAAGGTTCGATGTCATCCTAATCCAAAGAGCCAACGATTGCGGACGAGTTTGAAGAGCTTTCGTGTCTTTTTCAAAAGACTCGGTATGAAGAACGCACGCCACTGCAGAGAATAGGATACAGTCCGTGTGGAAACAAAAGAACGGACTGGCGCAAACGATGTCACGCGTGCAGCGCCGCCGACCTGTAAATCGCTGCGAACTAATAATGGCGGCCGAGCTTTGAGTGATTTTTGGAACAGAATTGAGATGCAAAAAAGCAGTTTTCCAAATCATTTTTTGATTTATCCGGCAACTTTACAGCGTATTTGAGCTCGTCACACCTTCTGATGTAACTTTCATGAGATGAGCACTTGAAGAGCAATTCAGCCAAGTGAAATCCCTGATACCCCGGTCCAGATCGACCATTTAAGGATTTAAGGTAAAACTTGGGCTTGTCCAGGAGTTGAACCCAGGACCTCTCGCACCCAAAGCGAGAATCATACCCCTAGACCAACAAGCCAACCTACAGCTCAAAAAAAAAAAAAAAAAAAAAAAAAAAAAAAAAAAAAATCCACTTCCTTCCCAATGTGAGTTTGGAATGAAAGACTGGGGTGAATAATCACTCCGAGGTCTTTTACTGCTACACGTGAAGAAACAGAAAGGCCATCCAGAGTTACTGTGGAATCAGAAAACTTACTTCGAGCTGCATGTGGTCCCAGGACAAGTACTTCCGTTTTGTCAGAGTTAAGCAGAAGCAAATGAATAAGCATCCAGTGTCTAATGTCCTTTACACATTCCTCAATTCAGGTGCAGAAAAAGGAACCCAAACCAATTTTTCATTTATTTGCCAACTTTACAGTGTATTCGAGCACATCACACACGACGAGGAAGGGATTTTCTGATGTCACTTTCATTAGACTCGCACTTTAAGAAAGACGCACTCCAGCGACATCCCTGATAACACAGTCCAGATCGACCATTTAAGGTAAAGCCTGGGCACATCCAGGAGTTGAACCCGGGACCTCTCGCACCCTAAGCGAGAATCATACCCCTAGACCAACGAGCCAAACCGTCTAAAGCAAAGGATAAATTAGGAAAAAAAATCCGTCCGCTTCTTTCTCCGCGGCAAAAGGTTCGATGTCATCCTAATCCAAAGAGCCAACGATTGAGGACGAGTTTGAAGAGCTTTCGTGTCTTTTTCAAAAGACTCGGTATCAAGAACGCACGCCACTGCAGAGAATAGGATACAGTCCGTGTGGAAACAAAAGAACGGACTGGCGCAAACGATCTCACGCGTGCAGCGCCGCCGACCTGTAAATCGCAGCGAACTAATAATGGCGGCCGAGCTTTGAGTGATTTTTGGAACAGAATTCAGATGCAAAAAAGCAGTTTTCAAAATCATTTTTTGATTTATCCGGCAACCTTACAGCGTATTTGAGCACGTCACACCTTCTGATGTAACTTTCATGAGATGAGCACTTGAAGAGCAATTCAGCCAAGTGAAATCCCTGATACCCCGGTCCAGATCGACCATTGAAGGATTTAAGGTAAAACTTGGGCTTGTCCAGGAGTTGAACCCAGGACCTCTCACACCCAAAGCGAGAATCATACCCCTAGACCAACAAGCCAACCTACAGCTCAAAAAAAAAAAAAAAAAAAAAAAAAAAAAAATCCACTTCCTTCCCAATGTGAGTTTCGAATGAAAGACTGGGGTGAATAATCACTCCGAGGTCTTTTACTGCTACACGTGAAGAAACAGAAAGGCCATCCAGAGTTACTGTGGAATCAGAAAACTTACTTCGAGCTGCATGTGGTCCCAGGACAAGTACTTCCGTTTTGCCAGAGTTAAGCAGAAGCAAATTAATAAGCGTCCAGTGTCTAATGTCCTTTACACATTCCTCAATTCAGGTGCAGAAAAAGGAACCCAAACCAATTTTTCATTTATTTGCCAACTTTACAGTGTATTCGAGCACATCACACACGACGAGGAAGGGATTTTCTGACGTCACTTTCATTCGACTCGCACTTTAAGAAAGACGCACTCCAGCGACATCCCTGATAACACAGTCCAGATCGACCATTTAAGGTAAAGCCTGGGCACATCCAGGAGTTGAACCCGGGACCTCTCGCACCCTAAGCGAGAATCATACCCCTAGACCAACGAGCCAAACCGTCTAAAGCAAAGGATAAATTAGGAAAAAAAATCCGTCCGCTTCTTTCTCCGTGGCAAAAGGTTCGATGTCATCCTAATCCAAAGAGCCAACGATTGAGGACGAGTTTGAAGAGCTTTCGTGTCTTTTTCAAAAGACTCGGTATCAAGAACGCACGCCACTGCAGAGAATAGGATACAGTCCGTGTGGAAACAAAAGAACGGACTGGCGCAAACGATGTCACGCGTGCAGCGCCGCCGACCTGTAAATCGCAGCGAACTAATAATGGCGGCCGAGCTTTGAGTGATTTTTGGAACAGAATTCAGATGCAAAAAAGCAGTTTTCAAAATCATTTTTTGATTTATCCGGCAACCTTACAGCGTATTTGAGCACGTCACACCTTCTGATGTAACTTTCATGAGATGAGCACTTGAAGAGCAATTCAGCCAAGTGAAATCCCTGATACCCCGGTCCAGATCGACCATTTAAGGATTTAAGGTAAAACTTGGGCTTGTCCAGGAGTTGAACCCAGGACCTCTCGCACCCAAAGCGAGAATCATACCCCTAGACCAACAAGCCAACCTACAGCTCAAAAAAAAAAAAAAAAAAAAAAAAAAAAAAAAAAAAAAATCCACTTCCTTCCCAATGTGAGTTTGGAATGAAAGACTGGGGTGAATAATCACTCCGAGGTCTTTTACTGCTACACGTGAAGAAACAGAAAGGCCATCCAGAGTTACTGTGGAATCAGAAAACTTACTTCGAGCTGCATGTGGTCCCAGGACAAGTACTTCCGTTTTGTCAGAGTTAAGCAGAAGCAAATGAATAAGCATCCAGTGTCTAATGTCCTTTACACATTCCTCAATTCAGGTGCAGAAAAAGGAACCCAAACCAATTTTTCATTTATTTGCCAACTTTACAGTGTATTCGAGCACATCACACACGACGAGGAAGGGATTTTCTGATGTCACTTTCATTAGACTCGCACTTTAAGAAAGACGCACTCCAGCGACATCCCTGATAACACAGTCCAGATCGACCATTTAAGGTAAAGCCTGGGCACATCCAGGAGTTGAACCCGGGACCTCTCGCACCCTAAGCGAGAATCATACCCCTAGACCAACGAGCCAAACCGTCTAAAGCAAAGGATAAATTAGGAAAAAAAATCCGTCCGCTTCTTTCTCCGCGGCAAAAGGTTCGATGTCATCCTAATCCAAAGAGCCAACGATTGAGGACGAGTTTGAAGAGCTTTCGTGTCTTTTTCAAAAGACTCGGTATCAAGAACGCACGCCACTGCAGAGAATAGGATACAGTCCGTGTGGAAACAAAAGAACGGACTGGCGCAAACGATGTCACGCGTGCAGCGCCGCCGACCTGTAAATCGCAGCGAACTAATAATGGCGGCCGAGCTTTGAGTGATTTTTGGAACAGAATTCAGATGCAAAAAAGCAGTTTTCAAAATCATTTTTTGATTTATCCGGCAACCTTACAGCGTATTTGAGCACGTCACACCTTCTGATGTAACTTTCATGAGATGAGCACTTGAAGAGCAATTCAGCCAAGTGAAATCCCTGATACCCCGGTCCAGATCGACCATTGAAGGATTTAAGGTAAAACTTGGGCTTGTCCGGGAGTTGAACCCGGGACCTCTCACACCCAAAGCGAGAATCATACCCCTAGACCAACAAGCCAACCTACAGCTCAAAAAAAAAAAAAAAAAAAAAAAAAAAAAAAAAAATCCACTTCCTTCCCAATGTGAGTTTCGAATGAAAGACTGGGGTGAATAATCACTCCGAGGTCTTTTACTGCTACACGTGAAGAAACAGAAAGGCCATCCAGAGTTACTGTGGAATCAGAAAACTTACTTCGAGCTGCAT